>NC_138771.1:598724243-599170423 GCF_965119305.1 Pelophylax lessonae
GAATGGGCTCTTAAGGTGCCAGTGCATGTATGCTTGGTATAAAGATAACAAGAAACAAAAAAAAAAAAAAAAAAAAACCTCAGAGACCACAATTCCCAAATAATTAACCTAGTTTAGTAAAACTGTATATAATCAACAAATTTTTAAAAATAATCCTGCATGCTGGAAATTATATATAGGTGTTTAAAACATTTATTTCTGTGAAAAATTAGTATTTTAAACTTAAATTGATAGGCTAAGAAATTATCAGTGGCATATATTATGAAATAAATGTAACAAAGTGATTATGTTTGTGTAAATTGTGTTTTGCAAAAATGTTGCAAATATGTATTGAGCTTGAGCTTGATTAAATAAACTGACCAAAATATCCAAGTGGTTAGCACAGCTGCCATGCAACAATGTATTTGGGTGTTCAAATCCCTGAACTACCTACAACTGCCTGTTGTTATATATGACAAGCAACGCCCCAAAAATAAAACATTGTATATGTGTGAAATTATTATATTTGTTGAGTGGGGGGCCATATTACTGTTGCTTCCTATATAGAGCCAAATTACACTCTGAAAAATAGCAGTGTTTGAGCTTGCAAATCTGAGAATTTGCAAATTGATTGAACATATGCAGTGCAACCCCAGAACTCAGAATTCAACAACCCAAAAAAAGATATGTAGATATATATATAAAAAAATTACTACATCAAGTCAACACACATAGGAAATGCTTTCAGTAATCTCAGAATGAGCACAAAGTGGCTTTTTCATTTAGACTAATGGGCCATACACACTATAAGATTTTCTGAAGATTTTTTCCTTTAGATTTACCAAAACCAGATAATATGAGGTCACACCTAAACACTTTCAATTTGTATGCAATCTGGCAGGCCCTTGCACTACATAGAAAAGGTAAATCTGAAGGAAAAAGTCTTCAGAAAACCTTATAGTGTGTATGGCCATACATGATCCAATTTTCTTACAATTTTCTGTCCAATTTTCTTGAAATTTACCTTCAAGTATGTAGTACAAAGGCCTGCCTAATTGGATAAGTGAAAGTGTTGTTTAGCTTTGACATCACATTATGTGGTTTGTGGTTAATCTATCAGAAAATTGTACAACAAAAATTGAACATGTATGGCCATACACACTATAAGATTTTCCGTAGACTTTTTCCTTCAGATTTACCTTTTCTATGTAGTGCAAGGGCCTGCCAGATTGCATACAAATTGAAAGTGTTTAGGTTTGACCTCATATTATCTGGTTTTGGTAAATCTAAAGGAAAAAGTCTTCAGAAAATCTTAAGCCCCGTACACACGTACTGATCGTCGGCCGAACGATCGGCTGTCTTTTGTCCAGGGCTGTCCTGTCTGTTGAAAACTGCAAAAGACTGCACACAAATTTTGTCGGCCAACAACAGACGACTGCAGAAGTGATGTCATGTGATGGTTAACTTTCCCTGTGTTTTTTCTTTTCTGAGCATGCCCAGTCTTGCAAATCAGCCGATTGTCGGCCGAATTCTGTACTGACTGGCGAACAATCGGCCGTTCTGGTGTTGGCCAACAAAAATTTTAATGCCTGCACGACAGATTCTGTTCGGCCGAAAATGCGCTGTCGGCTGTCGGAAGCATCATACTAACAAGCCTACAATCGGCCGATCGGTCGTCGGCCGAATATTTACGGCCGAAGATCGGTACGCGTGTACGAGGCATTATAGTGTGTATGGCCCATTAAGCTGGCCATACATGTTCAACTTTTGTTGTACAATTTTCTGGTAGATCTACCACAAACCACATAATGTGAGGTCAAAGCTAAAAAAACACATTCACTTGTATCTAATTAGGCAGGCCTTTGTACTACATACTTGAAGGTAAATTTCAAGAAAATTGGACAGAAAATTGTAAGAAAATTGGAACATGTATGGCCAGCCTTAAGCCTCGTACACACGTACCGATTGTTGGCCGTAAATATTCGGCCGACGACCGATCGGCCGATTGTAGGCTTGTTAGTATGATGCTTCCGACAGCCGACATCGCATTTTCGGCCGAACAGAATCTGTCGTGCAGGCATTAAAATTTTTGTTGGCCAACACCAGAACGGCCAATTGTTCGCCAGTCAGTACAGAATTCGGCCGACAATCAGCAGATTTGCAAGACTGAGCATGCTCAGAAAAGAAAAAACACACGGAAAGTTAACCATCACATGACATCACTTCTGCAGTCGTCTGTTGTTGGCCGACAAAATTCGTGTGCAGTCTTTTGCAGTTTTCAACAGACAGGACAGCCCTGGACAAAAGACGGCCGATCGGTCGGCCGATGATCAGTACGTGTGTACGAGGCATTAGTCTAAATGAAAAAGCCACTTTGTGCTCATGCTGAGATTATTGAAAGCATTTGTTATGTGTGTTGACTTGTAAGAAACTTTGATCATGGATGGCCAGCCAAACACTCATTCATTAGTGAACTGGTGATTTTGGTTTAGGAACCAACAGACCCAATTAATTACTTTGCTGGGCGTTTCCTATACTGGGTGGGTGTAGTTTAACCAAGGTTATATTAAGGGATGTATGAGATCATATCATTTGGCCTGTGGAAGGGCCACAGGTCTTTATGTCCGAATTTGCTTTTGGGGTGGGGGTTTGCTGGCATGCCTAAAGATCCATATTGCAGTAAGTGTATTCTGTTGGATGAATACTTTTCATGCTCTAACTGTTTGGTATCGTTTTTGCAAAGTGTGTCTTTATGTACTCTATACATTTTTTTTTATTTTCATGCCTCTGTGTAGCTGTATGTTCTACTGATTTGATGGTATTTAAATGAAAAGGCAGGCTCATGCAAACAATTAACATAAAAGTATGTTGGGTATGTTTTATGCTTAATACTAAGGTGTCTACAACTTATTTTGCTTGACTTTTGGATATTGTAAGCTCTATCTATCCATCATATGTTGTATCTTTGCACTGTAATTTGAATAAAAATTACTTGGTTTGGGGGGGGGGGGGGGCATTGCACATTTCACATGCTTGCTTGAGTGATTACTGATGTTTTATACATGTTCAATAAAGCTTATTCATTTGTACACAGCTCCTGGTTTTTTGTTTTCTTTTCTTCATATTTGTCTGGATGTAATTCAGATATCTTTTGTGTCTGTTGAATGTAATCCATTTCTTGTATTTTTTGTGTGTGTGCAATGGCAGTACAGTATGAACTTGGGTAGGGTTTCTCCATTTACTCCAGCGAAGTGTGTGTGTGGTGTGGTGTGTGTGTGTGGTGTGTGTGTGTGTGGGGGGGGGGGGGGGGTGGTGTGTGTGTGTGTGTGGGGGGGGGGGGGGTGGTGTGTGTGTGTGTGTGTGTGTGTGGGGGGGGGGGGGTGGTGTGTGTGGGGGGGGGGGTGGTGTGTGTGTGTGGGGGGGGGGGGGGTGGTGTGTGTGTGTGTGTGTGGGGGGGGGGGTGGTGTGTGTGTGTGGGGGGGGGGGGGGTGGTGTGTGTGTGTGGGGGGGGGGGGGGTGGTGTGTGTGTGGGGGGGGGGGGGGTGGTGTGTGTGGGGGGGGGGGGGTGGTGGTGTGTGTGGGGGGGGGGGGGGTGGTGTGTGTGTGTGTGGGCTAAATTGTAAGAAAAAATTAAAGTGTTTATGTATATATTTAGCTAAAAATATATAAATTAAGGAATAATACAAAATTTCCATTCAGTCGCTGTGGATGAATGTAACCAAAACATTTAATAAAAAAATCACTAAAAATGATTACTAAATAAAAGATTGCTACAGCGCTCACTCACCTTTTTAGTTGGCTTAGGTCAGTGATGAACCTTGGCAACACAGGTGTTTTGTAACATTTCCCATGATGCTCACCTACACTGCAGAGTACATGAGCATTTTGGGAAATGTAGGGCAAAAACATCTTGGGGGGGGTTAAGGGTTACCATCACTGGCCTAGGTAAAACATTTCCAATACATTTTAGTTGTCTGTGTGCGCCATTTTTAAAATAAAGCAAAATCTCTTTACAATAAATTGCAAATGGCACATTGGCGTTCGCCCTGGACCAGAAATGACACCAAATTGGCTTGCACACATTCCAGCAAGAGGTCACAATCAACTGGCTAATCATGGTGAGGGCCACTTTCAGCTGTGAAGAAATGGCATTCATATGCAAAGTAAGTGTGTGTGTGGGGGGGGGGGGGGGTCTGTGCTTGTAATCAGAGCATTGATTACCAGTGCAGACCCTTGGGGGATGCCACTAGAGCCACCAGGGATGCCCACCCATGCCACCATTGATGCCAATCAGTGCTCAGGGAACCTGTTAGTGCCCTCCTCATCAGTGCTGCCCATCATTACCATCTTTCAGTGATGCCCACCAGTGCCAATCATTGCCCATCAGTGCCACCTATCAATGCCCATCAATGCTGCATATCTATCTATCAGTGCTGCATATTAGTGTCTCATCAGTGCCTGCCAGCGCAGCCTCATCAATGCTCGTCAGTAGGGTTGAGCGGACACCTAGATGTCCGTGTTCGACGGGTTCGGCCGAACTTTAAAAAAAAGTCCGGGTCCGTGTCCCGGACTTTTACCGAACTTTTCCCGGACACCGAACCCCATTGAAGTCAATGGGGACCCGAACTTTAATGCCCCATACACACATGCAGATTATCTGCAGACTTTTGTCTGCAGACTTACCTTTTCTATGTAGTGCAAGGGCCTGCCGGATTGCATACAAATTGAAAGTGTTTAGGTTTGACCTCATATTATATGGTTTTGGTAAGTCTGCAGACAAAAGTCTGCAGATAATCTGCACGTGTGTATGGGGCATTAGGCACTAAAATGGCTCTAAAACACCAAAGGAAAGGGCTAGAGTGCTGCAAATGGCAGCAAAACGTAATTAAGAGCATGGCAAGTGCTCTGCAAACAAATGTGGATAGGGAAATAACTTAAAACAACAAAAAAAAACAGAAAAATAAAACAATGTTCTTCTTCATCTCTGAAGGACGAGGCCCATATGGAGTAGGAGGGAGGTTGAGGTGGTGGTGGATGTGGCGGTGACATAGGCGTGCGCACAGGGTGTGCTGGGTGTGCCTGGGCACACCCTAATCACCTAGGGCACATAGCATTGCCAGTGAGGAGATGGGAAAGATCTCCCTGGGACCTACTCTGCTCTATTTCTCCTTGCCTACAGGTACATGGCCCCGATACATTACTCTCCCTGCTGGCAAACACATGCATGTGTATTTCAACTTTGGGGTGCACACCTTAATGCAATAGGCTGCGCACACCTATGGGCGGTGTAGGTGGAAGCGGCGGTGGAGGAGGACCAGGGCCGGATTAACAGCATCATGGGCTTGGTGCTGAGGATTTTGAAGGGCCTTAAGGGCCGTGCCTTGCCATGCACCCAGAGGAGGAAGGGTGCAGCCATGCATGCCTAATTCAACATGGGATGCTGTCTCTGAAGCCCATAAACACATCCATGCATCGCCAACTGTCCCTCCTTGTCCGGCCTTCACGCTGTGTGGGGAGGTTCTGAGGGTGCTGCCTGGGGAAGCGAGCATAGAAGCCAGACTTCTGTGTTTACAAGTGACAGAAGAGCGGTAACAGTGAATATGGCCAACCCGGGGCCTATATAAAAGGTAGGGGCCTGGAGCTGCAGCTCCAATAGCCCCTACATTAATCTGGCCCTGAGGAGGAGGACGAGGTAGCCAACACTGCTTCTTTTCAAAAATTTTAAATGAGGGTACACCCCAAAAGAGTGAGAAAGAGCAAAAATGGAACAATGGGTGGGTAAGGTCGGTATCCATTGCTATTCTGCATAAGGTACGGAAAAGTCCCGTGGGATCCATGCCTGGTTCATTTTAATGAACGTGAGCTTGTCCACATTGTCTCTGGACAGGCGGCTGCGCTTGTCTGTTATAACGCCCCCAGCCGTGCTAAATACCCGTTCAGATAATACACTGGCTGCAGGGCACGCCAGCACCTCCAAGGCGTAAAGGGCAAGCTCAGGCCATGTGCCCAATTTGGAGACCCAGAAGTTGAAGGGGGCAGACCCGTCATTCACTACATGTAGGCGTGTGCACACATACTGCTCCACCATGTTGGTAAAATGCTGCCTCCTGCTAAGACGTTCCATCTGAGCTGCTGGTGCTGCTGTTTGTTGTGGCGTGCTGACAAAGCTTTTCCACATTTCGGCCATGCTAACCCTGCCTTCTGAGGTGCTGGCGGTGCCCTGGTTGCGTTGGCGACCTCCTCCTCCTCTGCCTTGTGCTTCCACTGTGGCCCCGCTGTCAGATGGGAATGCCAGCAGCATGGCGTCTACCAGCGTGCGCTTGTACTCGCGCATCTTGCGATCGCGCTCCAGTGAGTGAATTAAGGACGGTACGTTGTCCTTGTAACGGGGATCCAGCAGCGTGGCCACCCAGTAATCAGCACAAGTTAGAATGTGGGCAACTCGGCGGTCGTTGTGGAGACACTGCAGCATGTAATCGCTCATGTGTGCCAGGCTGCCCAGAGGCGACGAAAGGCTGTCCTCTGTGGGAGGTGTATCGTCCGTGTCCTCTGTATCCCCCCAGCCACGCACCAGTGATGGCCATGAGCTGGCCTGGGTGCCACCCTGCTGTGAACATGGTTCCATCTCCTCCTCCAGCTCCTCCTCCTCCTCATCCTCCAGAACTGTGCCCCTGCTGGACAATTGCGTCCCTGGCGTTTGCGTGTGCAGGAACCCACCCTCGGAGCCCCTTGCGAATGACTGCCCTGAAAGCCTTGGAAATGTTACCTCTTCATCCTCCTCCTCCTCCTCATCCTGTGCCACATCCTCTTCCATCATCGCCCGAATTGTTTTTTCAAGGAGGCATAGAAGTGGGATAGTTAAGCTGAGAACGGCGTCATTGCCACTGGCCATGTTGGTGGAGTACTCAAAACAGCGCAACAAGGCACACAGGTCTCGCATGGAGGCCCAGTTATTGGTGGTGAAGTGGTGCTGTTCCGCAGAGCGACTCACGCGTGCGTGCTGCAGCTGAAACTCCACTATGGCCTGCTGCTGCTCGCACAGTCTTTCCAGCATGTGCAAGGTGGAGTTCCACCTTGTGGGCACGTCACATATGAGGCGGTGAGCGGGAAGGCCGAAGTTACGCTGCAGCGCTGCCAGGCGAGCAGCAGCAGGGTGAGAACGCCGAAAGTGCGCACAAACGGCCCGCACTTTCTGCAGCAGCTCTGACATATCGGGGTAGTTTTTAAGGAACCTCTGCACCACCAAATTCAGCACATGCGCCAGGCAAGGGATGTGCGTCAAACCGGCTAGGCCCAGAGCTGCTATGAGATTTCGCCCGTTATCGCACACCACCAGGCCGGGCTTGAGGCTCGCTGGCAGCAACCACTCATTTGTCTGCTGTTCCATGCTCCTCCACAACTCCTGCGCGGTGTGTGGTTTGTCCCCCAAACAGGCAAGTTGTAAAACTGCCTGCTGTCGTTTACCCCTGGCCGTGCTGAAGTTGGTGGTGAAGGTGTTACGCTGTCCGGATGAGGAGGCGGTAGAGGATGAGGAAGCGGAGTAGGAGGAGTTAGGAACAGGAGGCAAACTGAAGCGCCCTGCAATCCTCGGTGGTGGAAGGACATGCGCCAAATTGCTATCCGCCTCAGGCCCATCCGCCACTGCATTTACCCAGTGTGCCGTTAGGGAGATATAACGCCCCTGACCGTGCTTACTGGTCCACGTATCCGTAGTTAGGTGGACCTTGGCACAGATGGCGTTGCGCAGTGCACACCTGATATTTTCCCCCACTTGGTTGTGCAGGGAAGGGATGGCTTGCCTGGAAAAGTAGTGGCGGCTGGGCACGACGTACTGTGGGACAGCCACCGACATAAGGTTTTTAAAACTGTGCGTCTCCACCAGACGGAATGACAGCATTTCAAAGGCCAATAATTTTGAAATGCTGGCATTCAGGGCCAGGGATCGCGGGTGGGTAGGGGGGTACTTCCTCTTCCTCTCAAGTGTTTGGGAGATGGAAAGCTGAACGCTTCCACGGGACATTGTGGAGATGGTTGTTGGTGACCCAGGTGGTGGTGTTGCTGACAGATCGTCTGTTTGCGGGGTGGCAGGTGCCGGTATCACTACAGATGTGGCTGGAGCGGCCGAGACTGCAGCAGAAGAGGAAGCAGGATGAGCCAGAGACGTTTCTTGGTTTTGAAGGTGTGTACTCCACTGCAGCTCGTGCTTTGCACTTAGATGCCTGATCATGCAGGTTGTGCTCAGGTTGAGAAGGTTTATGCCTCGCTTCAAGCTCTGATTGCACAGGGTGCAAACCACTCGTGTCCTGTCATCAGCACATTTTCTAAAGAACTTCCACGCTAGAGAACTCCTTTGAGCTGACTTTGGTGCGCTCGTTCCCTTGCTGCGTTGGGCAGTAGCGGGCGTAGTGTCTAGGGCACGGCCGCTCCGCTTCTGCACCCTGCTCCCTCTTCTGCTGTGCTGGTGGCTCTGTGCGACCACCGCCTCTTCCTCCAAACTACTCAGGTCACCTGCATGACGTTCATTCCATGTGGGGTCGAGGACCTCATCGTCCTCCACATCATCTTCCACCCAGTCTTCACCCCTGCCCTCCTTGTCGGTCTCCACAATGCTGAACGCCGCAGCAGTTGGCACCTGCGTTTCGTCATCATCGGAGACGTGCTGCGATGGTCCTTGCATGTACTCATCTTGAGAAATAAGTGGTTGGGCATCGCTGCACTCAATCTCTTCCACTTCTGGGGCAGGGCTAGGTGGATGGCCCTGGGAAACCCTGCTGACAGAGTCCTCAAAAAGAATAAGAGACTGCTGTATGGCTTGGGGCTCAGACTGCTGGCCTGATTTGCAAGGGGGTGAGGTGAAAGACGGTTGGACATTGGCTGCAGGTGCCAACTCTGACCTTTCTGCAGTAGACTGGGTGGGAGACAATGTGAAGGAACTGGAGGCACTGTCAGCAGCAAACCAATCTACTATCGCCTCAACTTGTTCTGGCCTCATCACTTCTAGGGGCGTTTGATGCCCTACCAAATACTGATGCAGGTTCTGTCGCCTACTCACACTTGAGGAAGGTGTTTCACTTGTGCGTGTAGCTGGCACAGATCGACCACGTCCTCTCCTTGCAACAGGAGCTCTACCAGCAGCACCACGACCCAGGCCACGGCCCTTATTTGACGGTCTCCTCATATTTCTGTAATTTAAGATCTTGCCCTAGAAAGGTTTTTATTGAATAGCGGAATAGGAAATATGATCCAAAAAAGTGTATGTATCTCGCACGTACAAAACCACACTAGGCCCCAATTACTATTGTTTCTACCCCTAAAAGGATGGATGAGGAGTAGGAGGAGTATGGAACAGACAGCACCCTCAAATCTTCAGAAGTATGAGATGAACCCCAAAAACTTGGAAAGGTGGATCTCACACGTACCGACACAGACTATCCCGCAATTCAATTGATCCTCAAAGGTTTTTATTGAATAGCGGAATAGGAAATATGATCAAAAAAAGTGTATGTATCTCGCACGTACACAACCACACTAGGCCCCAATTACTATTGTTTGTACCCCTAAAAGGATGGATGAGGAGTAGGAGGAGGAGTATGGAACAGGCAGCACCCTCAAATCTTCAGAAGTATGAGATGAACCCCAAAAACTTGGAAAGGTGGATCTCACACGTACCGACACAGACTATCCCGCAATTCAATTGATCCTCAAAGGTTTTTATTGAATAGCGGAATAGGAAATATGATCAAAAAAAGTGTATGTATCTCGCACGTACACAACCACACTAGGCCCCAATTACTATTGTTTGTACCCCTAAAAGGATGGTTGAGCAGTAGGAGCAGGAGTATGGAACAGGCAGCACCCTCAAATCTTCAGAAGTATGAGATGAACCCCAACAACTTGGAAAGGTGGATCTCTCTCACACGTACCAACACAGACTATCCCCCAATTTAACTGATCCCCAAAGGTTTTTGATTAAATAGCGGAATAGAAAATATGATCCAAAAAAAGTGTATGTATATCACACGTACACAACCACACTGGGCCCCAATTACTATTGTTTGTACCCCTAAAAGGCTAGATGAGGAGTAGGGGGAGTATGGAACAGGCAGCACCCTCAAACCTTCAGAAGTATGAGATGAACCCCAACAACTTGGAAAGGTGGATCTCTCTCACACGTACCAACACAGACTATCCCCCAATTTAACTGATCCCCAAAGGTTTTTGATTAAATAGCGGAATAGAAAATATGATCCAAAAAAAGTGTATGTATATCACACGTACACAACCACACTGGGCCCCAATTACTATTGTTTGTACCCCTAAAAGGCTAGATGAGGAGTAGGGGGAGTATGGAACAGGCAGCACCCTCAAACCTTCAGAAGTATGAGATGAACCCCAACAACTTGGAAAGGTGGATCTCTCTCACACGTACCAACACAGACTATCCCCCAATTTAACTGATCCCCAAAGGTTTTTGATTAAATAGCGGAATAGAAAATATGATCCAAAAAAAGTGTATGTATATCACACGTACACAACCACACTAGGCCCCAATTACTATTGTTTGTACCCCTAAAAGGCTAGATGAGGAGTAGGGGGGGTATGGAACAGGCAGCACCCTCAAACCTTCAGAAGTATGAGATGAACCCCAACAACTTGGAAAGGTGGATCTCTCTCACACGTACCAACACAGACTATCCCCCAATTTAACTGATCCCCAAAGGTTTTTGATTAAATAGCGGAATAGAAAATATGATCCAAAAAAAGTGTATGTATATCACACGTACACAACCACACTAGGCCCCAATTACTATTGTTTGTACCCCTAAAAGGCTAGGAGTAGGGGGAGTATGGAACAGGCAGCACCCTCAAACCTTCAGAAGTATGAGATGAACCCCAACAACTTGGAAAGGTGGATCTCTCTCACACGTACCAACACAGACTATCCCCCAATTTAACTGATCCCCAAAGGTTTTTGATTAAATAGCGGAATAGAAAATATGATCCAAAAAAAGTGTATGTATATCACACGTACACAACCACACTAGGCCCCAATTACTATTGTTTGTACCCCTAAAAGGCTAGATGAGGAGTAGGGGGGAGTATGGAACAGGCAGCACCCTCAAACCTTCAGAAGTATGAGATGAACCCCAACAACTTGGAAAGGTGGATCTCTCTCACACGTACCAACACAGACTATCCCCCAATTTAACTGATCCCCAAAGGTTTTTGATTAAATAGCGGAATAGAAAATATGATCCAAAAAAAGTGTATGTATATCACACGTACACAACCACACTAGGCCCCAATTACTATTGTTTGTACCCCTAAAAGGCTAGATGAGGAGTAGGGGGGGTATGGAACAGGCAGCACCCTCAAATCTTCAGAAGTATGAGATGAACCCCAAAAACTTGGAAAGGTGGATCTCTCTCACACGTACCAACACAGACTATCCCCCAATTTAACTGATCCCCAAAGGTTTTTGATTAAATAGCGGAATAGAAAATATGATCCAAAAAAAGTGTATGTATATCACACGTACACAACCACACTAGGCCCCAATTACTATTGTTTGTACCCCTAAAAGGCTAGGAGTAGGGGGAGTATGGAACAGGCAGCACCCTCAAACCTTCAGAAGTATGAGATGAACCCCAACAACTTGGAAAGGTGGATCTCTCTCACACGTACCAACACAGACTATCCCCCAATTTAACTGATCCCCAAAGGTTTTTGATTAAATAGCGGAATAGAAAATATGATCCAAAAAAAGTGTATGTATATCACACGTACACAACCACACTAGGCCCCAATTACTATTGTTTGTACCCCTAAAAGGCTAGGAGTAGGGGGAGTATGGAACAGGCAGCACCCTCAAACCTTCAGAAGTATGAGATGAACCCCAACAACTTGGAAAGGTGGATCTCTCTCACACGTACCAACACAGACTATCCCCCAATTTAACTGATCCCCAAAGGTTTTTGATTAAATAGCGGAATAGAAAATATGATCCAAAAAAAGTGTATGTATATCACACGTACACAACCACACTAGGCCCCAATTACTATTGTTTGTACCCCTAAAAGGCTAGGAGTAGGGGGAGTATGGAACAGGCAGCACCCTCAAACCTTCAGAAGTATGAGATGAACCCCAACAACTTGGAAAGGTGGATCTCTCTCACACGTACCAACACAGACTATCCCCCAATTTAACTGATCCCCAAAGGTTTTTGATTAAATAGCGGAATAGAAAATATGATCCAAAAAAAGTGTATGTATATCACACGTACACAACCACACTAGGCCCCAATTACTATTGTTTGTACCCCTAAAAGGCTAGATGAGGAGTAGGGGGGGTATGGAACAGGCAGCACCCTCAAACCTTCAGAAGTATGAGATGAACCCCAACAACTTGGAAAGGTGGATCTCTCTCACACGTACCAACACAGACTATCCCCCAATTTAACTGATCCCCAAAGGTTTTTGATTAAATAGCGGAATAGAAAATATGATCCAAAAAAAGTGTATGTATATCACACGTACACAACCACACTAGGCCCCAATTACTATTGTTTGTACCCCTAAAAGGCTAGATGAGGAGTAGGGGGGGTATGGAACAGGCAGCACCCTCAAACCTTCAGAAGTATGAGATGAACCCCAACAACTTGGAAAGGTGGATCTCTCTCACACGTACCAACACAGACTATCCCCCAATTTAACTGATCCCCAAAGGTTTTTGATTAAATAGCGGAATAGAAAATATGATCCAAAAAAAGTGTATGTATATCACACGTACACAACCACACTAGGCCCCAATTACTATTGTTTGTACCCCTAAAAGGCTAGGAGTAGGGGGAGTATGGAACAGGCAGCACCCTCAAACCTTCAGAAGTATGAGATGAACCCCAACAACTTGGAAAGGTGGATCTCTCTCACACGTACCAACACAGACTATCCCCCAATTTAACTGATCCCCAAAGGTTTTTGATTAAATAGCGGAATAGAAAATATGATCCAAAAAAAGTGTATGTATATCACACGTACACAACCACACTAGGCCCCAATTACTATTGTTTGTACCCCTAAAAGGCTAGATGAGGAGTAGGGGGAGTATGGAACAGGCAGCACCCTCAAATCTTCAGAAGTATGAGATTGTGTTCACTGTACCCCACAAAGATTGAGTTCACTGCACCCCACAATGATTGTGTTCACTGCACCCCACAAAGATTGTGTTCACTGCACCTCACAAAGATTGTGTTCACTGTACCCCCCAAAGATTGTGTTCACTGCACCCCACAAAGATTCTGTTCACTGTACCCCACAAAGATTGTGTTCACTGCACCCTAAAAGGATGTTGTTCACTGCACCCCACAAAGATTGTGTTCACTGCACCCTAAAAGGATGTTGTTCACTGCACCCCAAAAAGATTGTGTTCACTGTACCCCCCCAAAGATTGTGTTCACTGCACCCCACAAAGATTGTGTTCACTGCACCCCAAAAAGATTGTGTTCACTGTACCCCCCAAAGATTGTGTTCACTGCACCCCAAAAAGATTGTGTTCACTGTACCCCCCAAAGATTGTGTTCACTGCACCCCACAAAGATTCTGTTCACTGTACCCCACAAAGATTGTGTTCACTGCACCCCAAAAAGATTGTGTTCACTGTACCCCCCCAAAGATTGTGTTCACTGCACCCCACAAAGATTCTGTTCACTGCACCCCACAAAGGATTTTGTTCACTGCACCCCAAAAAGATTGTGTTCACTGCACCCCAAAAAGGATTTTGATCACTGCACCCCAAAAAGGATGTTGTTCACTGCACCCCAAAAATGATTTTGTTCACTCCACCCCAAAAAGATTGTGTTCACTGCACCCCACAAAGATTGTGTTCACTGCACCCCAAAAAGATTGTGTTCACTGTACCCCCCAAAGATTGTGTTCACTGCACCCCACAAAGATTCTGTTCACTGTACCCCACAAAGATTGTGTTCACTGCACCCCAAAAAGATTGTGTTCACTGCAGCCCAAAAAGATTGTGTTCACTGCAGCCCAAAAAGATTGTGTTCACTGCAGCCCAAAAAGATTGTGTTCACTGCAGCCCAAAAAGATTGTGTTCACTGCAGCTCACACACAGAAAAATGGATGTGGATCACTGACACCTGCCTATCTCCAATCCCACACCACACAGCAATATCGATTGTAGTTTGTAGAACACAGTTTCCCTAAAATTCAGCAGACTCTGTCCCTAACAGGATTTAGAAGAGATCGTAGATCAGGATTGAGTGCAGATTCACCCCACCCCCCCACACAGCAATATCGATTGTAGTTTGTAGAAGACACTGACCCTATAATTCAGCAGACTCTATCTCTAAAATGCCTACAACTCGCCCTGCCTAAACACTCCGACCTGTCCCTCAATTCTATCCGGACACAAATGGTTTTTTCCTGCCTAGCTTTCCCTAATCAGCAGCCAGCACATTGATGTGTGCTCTGTCCCTTAGCTAAGCAGCAGAATGACGCTGCTGCGGCGGCTGCCTCGAACTTATAAAGACTTGGTCACATGCTTCAGACGGCCAATCACAGCTACTAAGACATTTGCAGGCATGGCTGGGATGGCTTAAGGCACACCAGTTAAACGATTGTTGATTGGCTGTTGAAAGCCCGCCATGAAAAGAGCGCCAAAGCATGCAAAACCCGGAAATAAAACGACCGAACACGGATTTTTACCCGAACATACAGTAAAGTGTCCGTGTCCGTGTTCGGGTAAAAAAAATCCAATTATTCGGTACGAACACGAATAATACAGTCCGTGTTCGCTCAACACTACTCGTCAGTGCAACAAAAAACATATTGATTTACCAAATTTTATTACATAAACAAAAACACATTATTTTAGGGGTCAAACATTTAGGTCTTCTTTTTGCCAATAGAAAAAAAACCTTGCAGTGATCAAATACCACCAAAAGAAAGCACTATTTTTTATGAAAATACTGTCATACATTTGTGTTAGGTACAGGGTTGCATGACCGCACAATTGTCATTCAAAATGCAACAGTATAAAAAGCTGACTAACTATTGAAACATGGGAATAAATATTCCAGGGGTAATCATGCTCAGCTCAATGGTTTAGTGGTTAGTGTTCCTGGCTATAAACACTGAGAGCATGAGTTCAAATCCCAAGTGTGCCATCACCTTCTTAAATTTTAGACAGCTATAAATAAATACTGAAACTTGGCAAATGCATAATTGCACCCTGCAGATATGCATGTTTGTTTCTTGAATATACAAGGCCATTGACATGCAATTTTAGGTGATGTAGCCAATGTATTACTATGTGGCCAAAAAAAAAAATTATGGCACACAGGGTGTTATCATGGTTGGGCCTTGAACTCATGACCTAGCAATCTTTAGCTGTGAGCTTAGCCCACTACACCAAAGTGCTGAATACAATCAGATATGCCTGAAAGTTTCAGATGAATAAAGAATGAAGACTGCTAATTAGACAGCTGTGTAGTCTGCTATTAGAAAATCTAAAGGTTAAAACACATAAGATACATAACTATACCTTAAAATTAAAATAAACCATAATAAATGACATTGCTGTGTAATAGTGATTCAGAATAGACAAATTTCCTTTTATGAAAAACACAAAGGGAATTTGGCTAACTCCAAACTCAAATTCAGCCTAAGTTAACTCCAAACCCGAATTCAGTCTAAGTTAACTCCAACTCCGAATTCATTAAAGCATCTAGTTGATGGTTTAACTCCAGCCACTTACCTAATTAGGATGCAATGAGTTTAGGCTGGAGTTATTTCTGGAGAAGTGAGCAGCTCTACTCCAAACTTATACTGAATTAGGCCCTTAGTGTCTGGGGGGTCTAAAAAGTGTACCTGTGAAGTTTCAGCTCTGTAGCATGTCCAGAACCAGAAAAAAAAGATAATTTTTCAGTAGAGCAGGGATGGTGGGACCCTCCTTTTACACCTATATGATCTTTTTTTCCTGGTTCTGGGCATGCTACAGAGCTGAAACTTCACAGGTACACATTTTAGACCCCCCAGACACTAAATCCAAAGACATTTTTTTTTTAATTTTTCCAATAATTGGCTCTCTATCAAAAATGAAAATGTTTAAAAACTTTTTTTTTTGTGTGATTTAGTGTCTGGGGGTCTAAAAAGTGTACCTGTGAAGTTTCAGCTCTGTAGCATGTCCAGAACCAGAAAAAAAAGATAATTCTTCAGTAGAGCAGGGATGGTGGGAACCCTCCTTTTACACCTATATGATCTTTTTTTTCTGGTTCTGGGCGTGCTACAGAGCTGAAACTTCACAGGTACACTTTTTAGACCCCCCCCCCCCCGACACTAATCCCAAAAAAGTCATGCCTGCCTCCAAAAATGCCTCATATATAGAAAATAAATAAATAAAAGCAGACTGAAATACCAGCCCTAAAAAGGGCTTTTTGGGGTGCTGTCAGGATGCTGTCCTTACAGCAGGAGTGGACACAGAACACTGGCCTAGCTAATGATTTCCCTATCAATTCAGCAGCAACAGCAGCCCTCTCCCTGCTCTAACTAACTCTGCAGCTTCAGAATGAATCTAAGATGGATGCTGCCCTTGCTTTTTTATAGGAGGTGGGAGGGTCTGGGAGGGAGGGTATGCTGATTGGCTGGAATGTGTCTGCTGACTGTGAGGTACAGGGTCAAAGTTTGCTCAATGATGATGTATAGGAGGCGGACCGAACATTGCATATGTTCGCCCCGCCAAGGCGAACATGCGAAGTTCGCCGGGAATTGTTCGCCGGCGAACAGTTCGGGACATCTCTACTGGTATGGCGCGCTCCCGCCCCTGCTCATTCCCTGCCATCCCCGCGCGGATGTAAACACAGCTGTCTGTCATTCTCCCTTAGATCATCACAGAGGCTATGCGATCCTGCTATGTAGGATCGTATGTATCTGTGATGATCTAACCAGCCACGCCCCCTGACTGTTATAATCATGCCCCTAGGGACACACTTAACCCCTTGATCACCAATAAAGTTAACCCCTTCCCTGCCAGTGTCATTTTGACAGTAACAGTGCATATTTATAGCACTGATTACTGTAGTAATGTCACTTGTACTCCCAAAAGTGTCAAAAATGTCAGTCAGGGGTCCGATCTGTCTGCCGCAATCCCGCAAAAAAAAAAAAAACAAATTTGCAGATCGCCGCCATTACTAGTTAAAAAAAATAAAAAATGACATCTTTCCCGTAGTAAGTAAACGCAATAACTTTTGCGCAAACCAATCAAAATACGCTTATTGCGATTTTTTTTTTTTTTTTTACCAAAAATATGTAGCAGAAAACAAATTGGCCTAAAAAAAATTTTGATTTTTACTTTTTTTTTTTTGAGAATTTCATATACAGTAAAAAAAAAAATAAAAAATATGAAAAATATTTTTTCAAAATGTTCGCTCTTTTTTTGTTTATAGCGCAAAAAAAAAAAAAAAAAAAAAAAAAAAAAAAAAAAAAAAAAAATCGCACAGGTGATCAAATACCACCAAATGAAAGCTCTGTTTGCGGGAAAAAAAAAAAAAAAAAGGACGTCAATTTTATTTCAGTACAGTGTCACGCGACCGCGCAATTGTCCGTTAAAGTCACGCAGTGCCGAAACGCAAAATAGGGTCTGGTCTTTGAGCAGCAAAATCAATCCTCCGGGGCTTAAGTGGTTAAGAATCTAGGTTCACCTAATTGATATGCAAACATGCAAAAAATAAAATAAAAACAGTCCAGTTGGTTTAGGAGCTAAACATGTAACAAGCAGTTAAATAATATAAAAGAGAATCCGCGCACAAGAATAAATAATAAAAAGTCCAAAAGCGGGTGGCTGCCAGCAAATTCTGATTAAGACGACTCCGATCTAATATGAAAACCTACAACATTTTCATGTAACAAGCAGTGTTGGGGGTAACTAGTTACAAAGTAACGGATTACAGTAACTACATTACTTTTTTTGGTAACTAAGTAATGTAACTAGTTACAATACTAATATTGGTAACTACACTACTTTACTAGGCTATAGGAGGTAACTACACTACTTTACTAGGCTATAGGAATGCGCTTTCCTGCGTTACCCAAGCCGTGCGATACAATCATTATTTCGAAGAATAGAGAGGGATGAAGTTTATGACTTTTTGTTGCACTTTATGTTTTATTCTGTTTTTTTCAGGTTTTGTTCTCATGTTTCCCAAAGCCTGTGTTTATGCAATAAACTCTATGCAGAAAGAGTGTCATGTATCTTCTTCTACACGGTCAATTAAGAAAGAGGAAAGTAAAGTAATAAGTAGTGAAGTTACTTTTCAAATGCAGTAACTAGTAAAGTAATCTCGGTACAATTTACAGAAGTAACTAGTTACATTTTTTGAGTAACTACCCCAACACTGGAAACAAGAAGTATGTGGGGGGAAACGTTTAGGACTTTTGAAACGAGCATGTGTTCAGACAAAGGAGAGTTGTTTTTGGAACACAAAACAAAATAATATGTCTGCTTTAGGCTCCATGTACACGGGACGTTGTTAAAAGTCCCTTTGAATGCTGGAATTTTTAGGACGTTTGCACCCGCGTTTAGCGGGCGTTTGCATTTAGAACCGTTCCTAGGAGGTCAAAAAAATTATTCCATTTAAAATGGAAAAACGCGAACGCTAAACGCGGGTCATCGCGTTCGGACGCGTTCAGACGCGTTTGTGCGTTTGAAACGCCGGGAAACACACGTTCAAACGCAAATAATTGCGTTCTAAAAAAAGTCCCTGAACGCAACTGCCTGCAAATGACTAAACGACCTGGTGTACATGGACAGATAAGATAAAATGTAGATGGGTTCAGGGGCTTCTGAAAAAAACGCCCAACTGCTCCTAAACGGCCATTTCCAGCATCCCGTGTACATGGAGCCTTAGACTCGGAGCAAAGAACTATGTGATCTGCATATATATTGTACATGCTTATTTGAAGCAATTAGCTTGTTCATGTTGTAGGCCTATTTTTGTAACTATGAATTGTGTGATGTATATAGGGAAAAAAAGCATTGAGAAAAGCTAGGTCACTACAAGAAGTAGAAATGTATGAATTGTAATTATTGCCTATGTATGGGATCAACAGGTGGATTGTATCAGTTATGGATATTTTTTTAACTGATTCATGACAAATGTTCCCATACATGTGTAATAATATCTCTCACCCACAGATGGCTTTGTATTAATTTTGGCTACAAAAAACACACTAGGGCTTAATTTTAGGGGATGTCTTATCTATGTCCCATCTTCTCTCCCCCTCTCAGCTTAGGAGTCATCATTATGACCTCTTTAATCCCAAAAATAAGCCTTAAAGTCATTGTAAAAATATGTAAATCAGTTTTGTAAAAAGATTATATAATGTCCAGTGAGTCTGCTTTTGTACCTTTATAAACTATTGCGGCAATCTTACCAAGGAGTGGGAGCGGGTTCCTGGGGGGGGGGGGCGGGGGGTGGTGCCCGATGCAAACAAGTGGAGCTTCCCCTTTTGGGTGGAGCTCAGCTTTAAGGTGGGCCTCTACTCTTAGAGATAAATGTACACAGTCTCAGTAATGTGCATTTAACCTCCCTGGCGGTATGATTCTTTCGGATTTTAGGTGCTGAAAGCGGTACCATTATTTTGCATGTAATTCTTAAGAATGAGTAGCCCAAATCAACTACTTACATGAGAGACAGAGAGAGGAGGCATCGCAGGAGACGGAAGCCGGGGCACGGAGAGGATCGGGAGGAATAACCGCCGCCAGACACCGCCGGGACACATCGCTGGATCCCGGTGACAAGGTAAGTAACCCGGCTTTCAGGATCAAGCGATGCTTCTGGCGGTACCCCGAGTGTGGCTCGGGGTTACCGCTTTTGGCTCCGAAATTTAACCCCCGAGCCACGCTCGGGAATACCGCTAAGGAGGTTAAGAAGAACATCCTCCTTGTTTAGTGTTTTCCACTATTACCCCCCCCAGTAGTGGAATGGGCTCAGCCATGCACCCTGCATGGGCTCCACACATACACTTGAACTTCTGTACCAGATGGGAATCCCTGTGGTGGAATCTTCTTCCGTTGCTCTGGGAGACAGACCGCTGGCGTAAGCAGTGCCGATAACCTCTACCTCACTACTAGAGGCCGTTCCACCCATAACAGGTACATGCTATTGACACGTTGCTTGTTAAACTTCCTTTACTCCAGGTAACCACTTGTGTTTTCACACCACTCCACACCAATGTCTTCATACCCCAATGTGGTTAAGACCTATCCGTTGATGAAGTGTGTGCCAGTTACTTACATTATACCCCTTTTAGTAACTTCAGACCAGGCAAGGACCAGGTTTTAAATGCTTTACTTAAGTAGACTTTCCATAGTCCAACAGATAAAGGCAGTATTTCCTATTCCTTAAAGAGGAAAGAACCTTCCTCTGCAGACATTTACCTATAGGTAAGCCTATATTAAGGCTTACCTATAGGTAGTGAAAATAGCTCCTAAAACGTGCACTGGTTAAGAGATATTTACATTACATTTAGCCAGTGACATCACTTGCACCTGCGCTCTGAAGGAACTACTACCATGAACTGCGGCTCCCGCGCGCATGCAGTCATCGCGGCTCCAGCCAATCACAGCGCCAGAGCCCATGAACCTGGAAGAAACTCCGTAGAAAATGTCAGCTGTGTCAGTGGAGTGCGGGCACCACTAGAACAGCTTAGTTCCATGATAAGTATTAACTATTAAGCTAGTATGCGATGCATACTAGCTTATTATTGCCTTTATCTTATTGGGTTTTTGCCGAGTTTACAAACTCTAACTCGAACTACAGGCTTGAGTTCTGTCCGGCATACCTGCAAAAGGTGTAGTCCAAACAAGGATAAGTCCTTTATTGGCATCTCCATGTAGGTACAAGTCCTTCCGAGACACAGACCAGTGCTGGTGTCTTCAGGACCAACCTAGGTTCTGATAGTTCTACATCTAGACAGTGCTTGACAACATCCTCCTTGTCCCACTTCTACCTCCCCTCTCTCCCTAGCTCTGGACCACAGTCCCTTTTATATCACACAGGACCAGTGGGATGGGCCCAGAGAAGTACCTGTCAAAACCAAAAGAACTCCTACACTCCTGGGACAGCATTTAACTACTACTACCATGAGGGTGATCACTTATCTACTAGGGCAATTTTGTTCTAATATATATTCTTTATTTTTGTAAAATATATAAATACACAAACTATGACTGAGTACACACAATATATTCACTAAGTGACATTTATATAAAAAGCATTTACAGACCGGTTTATACTTACCTCCTCTGTACAATAGAATTGCACAGAGCAGCCCCGGACCTCTTCTTTCCTCAACCATTGCTTCTGGTTTCTCCCCTCTGCTGAGTCCCCCCCATATTTAGATGGGGGCACACGTAGGGGCTTGCTCCTTAGCCTCTCTGTCGGAGTCTATAGGCACAGACAGAGGGACTCGGCCCCAACCCATTGTCACTGGCTATGATTGACAGCCGTGTGAGCCAATAGCCCTACTGCCTCAGCAAAGCCAGTGAGACCAGGAAGTGGGGGGAGAGAAAGGGGGGGGATAGGGGTTCCTTATCTCTAGACCATTATGCTCCCATTGCAAGTGGATCAGTATTGGAGCATTATAGGAATCGTGGGGAATAGTACCCAGAGGAACTTTATATTCAGCAGTGGTTGTGAAAAATATCCAATAGAATCAGATTTTCCAGAATTTTTTTATGTGTTCCCTTGTGGGAAGAAATTAGATCTTCTATGCAACGTATTTCATTAATTTTGACTAGCCAAATTAGGATTGAAGGGGCACAAGATTGATTCCATAGTTTGGGTATACAGCTTCTGGATACATTAATCATGTAAGGGAGGACAATTTTTATACGTAGTCCTCTGTAAAAATGTGCAGTGTATGAGAAAGAAGGCTGGGATTTAGGGGGAATCATAAAGTCAGAATTTGTGTTGTGATCATTCTGCAGACATTTGATGCATAGTTACATAGTTTGTGAGCTTGAAAAAAAAGACATCAGTCCATCTAGTTCAACCTATGATGTGTGTGTGTGTGTGTGTTAGTACATTGTATACCCCTGTATGTTGTGGTCTTTAAGGTGCCCATCTAATAGTTTTTTTAAACTAATCGATGCTCCCTGCTGATACGACTGCTTGTGGAAGCGAATTCCACATCCTTACTGCTCTGACAGTGAAGAACCCCTTACGTATTTTAAGGTTAAACCGTTTTTCCTCTAGTTTAATGAGTGGCCACGTGTCTTATTGTATTCCCTTTCTCTAAAAAGTTTGTTCCTTATGCTAGGGTCCTCACCAGTACAGTATTTGTACATTGATATCATATCCCCCCTCAAGCATCTCTTCTCCAGAGAGAATAAGTTCAATGCTTGTAGTCTTTCCTCATAGCTGATGCCCTCCATTCCTATAATTATTTTTGTTGCCCTTCTCTGGACTCTCTCCAGTTCCAGCACATCCTTCCTGAGAACCGGCACCCAGAACTGGACAGCATACTTCAGATGTGGCCGGACCAGAGTCTTTTAGAGGGGGAGAATAATCTCTTTATTTCTGGAGTGAATACCCTTTTTTATACATGCCAGTATTCTGTTGGCTTTGCTTGCAGCGGGTTGGCATTGCATGCCACTGCCAAGCCTGTTGTCTACTAGGAACCCCCCAGGTCCTTTTCCATCTTAGAATTACTCAGAGGTTTCCCCCCTAGTGAGTAGCTTGCTTTCATGTTTCTGACGCCCAAGTGCATTACTTTACATTTTTCAACATAGTCGCCCACCCCATTATTTTGTTCAGGTCCGCTTGTAAGATTTCCACCTCCTGCATAGAAGATATAGGCATGCTTAGTTTAGTATCATCCACAAATACCTAGTTTGAGATAGATATTCCCTCCTCTAGATCCTTTATGAATAAATGAAACAAGATTGGTCCCAGGGCAGAACCTTGGGGGACCCCACTTTCCACACCCACCCAATCCGAGTACTCCCCATTTATCACCACCCTCTGGACTCTCCCCTGGAGCCAGTTCTCTATCCAGGTACTCACCCTATGGTCCATACCTACATTCCTTAGTTTGTACAGTAAGCATTTGTGGGGAACGGTGTCAAAGGCCTTTGCAAAGTCCAGACACACCACATCCACAGGCTTACCTTTATCTAGGTGGCAGCTCACTTCATCGTAGAAGGTTAATAGATTGGTTTGGCACGAATGATTTTTCATGAATCCATGCTGATTACTGCTAATAATACAGTTTTCATTACTAAAGTCTTGTATATGGTCCCTTAACATTCTCCAAAATCTTGCAGACTACTGATGTTAGGCTGACCAGCCTATAGTTACCCGGGATATACCTCGGCCCTTTAAATATTGGTACCACGTTGACTTTTTTCCAATCAGCTGGCACCATACTCGTCTGTAGACTATCCTTAAAGATCAGGAATAATGGTCTGGCAATCACCTGGCTGAGCTCTTCAAGAACCCTCGGGTGCAAGCCATCCAGTCCCGGTGATTTATTTATGTTAAGTTTCTCTAGTTTAGTTCTAAGTCTATCTTCTGTTAGCCATGGTGGTATTTCCTGAGGTGTATTATTTAGTTTAGCCTTACAAGCTGGGTTAGTGTAGCCCCCCGATTCTTTTGTGAAGACTAAAGAGAAGAAATTATTTAACACTACTGCCTTTTCTCTGTCCTCTATGGCCATATTTCCCTTGTTGTCTTTTATGGGGCCAATGTGTTATGGCCTCGCTTTCTTACTGTTTATATATACTTAAAGAATTTCTTGGGTATCTTTTTTACTCTCTTCCACTATATGTCTCTCGTGTTCTATTTTAGCTGCCTTGATTTCGTTTTTACATATCTTATTACACTCTTTGAAATGCTTGAATGCTGCCAATGACCCCTCAGTCTTGTATTTTTTGAAGGCCTTTTCTTTAGTATTAATATGCATTTTTATGTTGGAGTTTAGCCACCCAGGGTTTAGTTTTGCTCTTTTAAATGTATTTCCCTTTGGAATGCACTGGCCAATCCCTTTGTTTAGTATGCTCTTGAAGCACTCCCATTTTTCCTCCGTGTTCTTTGTTCCCAGGGTTCTATCCCATTTGATATTTTCTAGCAGAGAGTGCAGTTTTGGGAAATTGGCTCTTTTGAAATTCAGTGTCCTTATATTACCCTTGTGTTTCCTATTACTATGATAAATACTGAATCTAATTGACCTATGGTCACTGTTTCCTAAGTTGCCCCGTATTTCTATAGCCGTGAGCAGGTCTGTATTGTTGGTAATCAGTAGGTCAAGTACCGCATTGTTTGCACCATCTGACCCATAAAATTTTCCTGCAAAACATTTAGGAACTGCTGAGCCTTGGCTGAATGCGTGGTTCCTTCTGCCCAGTCTATATCTGGATAATTAAAGTCCCCCATTATAATGACAATTCCCATCCTTGCTGCCAATCCTATCTGTAAAAGGAGGTCCATCTCCCCCTCCTCCCTCTGGTTGGGAGGCCTATAGCATACTCCCAATATTACCTTCCCTATAGTGCCTTCCCTTTTAAGTTGTACCCATAGGGATTCTGCTTCGTCCATAGCTCCATTATTAATATCATCCCTCATATTTACCTGTACACTATTCTTAATATACAGACAGACATACTCCTCCCCCTTTTTTACCTTCTCTAACCCTGCAATAAAGGGAATACCCCTGAATGGACGCCATCCAATCATGAGAGCTGTCGAACCAAGTCTCTGTTATCCCCCCAAAATCTTAAGTCCTCCTCAAACATCAGTAGTTCCAGCTCTCCCATCTTGATGGCCAGGCTTCTGGCAATGGTAAACAAACCTCGTAATTTTGACCGGCTGCATATATCCTCGTTTGATGTTGTTTAACTTGTTTTTAGGCTGCTCTTGTGATTTTTCCCCATACCCACCTTGGGTTTAGGGGCTCTGAACACCCTACTGCTAATGTCCCCCTTTGTGCCTTCTGAATCTTGCTCCCCGCTGGCTAATTCTACATCTTTACCCTCCCCCCCATCACCTAGTTTAAAAGCCCCTCTAACTTTATGGCCATCATCTCACCCAGTATGGCTGCACCCTCCCCATTTAGGTGCAATCCGTCCCTACCAAAGAGCTGGTGGCCGACTGAGAAGTCGGCCCAGTTCTCCAGGTACCCGAAACCCTCCTTACTACACCAGCTCCTCAGCCACTTGTTAACTTCCCTAATCTCCCGCTGCCTTGCTGGTGTGGTTCGAGGTACAGGTAGTATTTATGAAAATACTACTTTTGAGGTCCTATTCCTCAACTTAGCGCCCAAGTCCCTGAAATGGTTTACGGCTCTCCATCTTCTGCTGCCTATGTCATTGGTACCCACGTGTACCATGACAGCTGGGTCTTCCCCAGCCCCACCCAGTAATCTATCCACCCGAATCCGGTAAACAACAGACTGTTCGGCGCTCACGGTCTTTGTGACAGATTGCACCGTCTATCCTTCTAATGATTGAGTCCCCTACCACCAGCACCTGGCTTTCCTTTCCCTTTCTCCCAACCTCACTGGAGGAGTTCTTCCCCTGGCAGCTAGGGGCGTCGTTTTGCTCCAGCAATGCTGGTCCCTGATTGGTTTCCCCAACATCAAGCAACGGGGCGTATTTATTGGGGTGCTCCAGCCCAGGATTGGCCTCCTTGCCTTTTTCCCTTCTACCGTTCCTAACTGTCACCGATCTACTCTGCTCTGATGCCTGCACCTCCATTTCTCCACCCACCTCTGTACAGGCCCCAGCCAGCCCCTGTCGGGGACAATCCCAGCTCTCCTTCGGTATGGACATTTGTCTCAGTGTTGCCAGCTGCTTCCCTAGATTCAGGACCTGAGCTTCCAGGGAAGCCAAGTGCTTACATTTTGTGCATTTGTATTCGCCCTTAATCGCATGATCAAGGAACGTATACATACCACAAGATGTACACCGAATCTCATCTCCACACCCGCCAGGCATTTTACCTACTAATCTAATGGGGATTCAGTAATTTAAGTCTATCCTGTGTGGCCGTTTCCTAGCTTCCTATCTCTACTTTCTCACCCTCTGGTACTCCGCGACACTCACTGACACTCCCAGACACTCAGGTACACAGATACTCCCAGGTACTCACAGTCGCAGAGCACAGTCAGTCACAGAGCACAGTCAGTCGCAGAGCAGTCTAAGGTATTTTTCCTGGTTGCTAAGGTACTACTCCCAGTACCAAGGTACTTGCAGGTATCAAGGTACTAGGTACTGTCAAATCTACTGCTGGTCTGCCGTGGTCTGTCCTCGTCTGATGGAAGATCCTGCAGCCTCCCCCTGTCAGTCTCTCTACACACTGTCTGTGTGATCCCCCTCCCCCTCACTCAGCCAAACAGCTGATTCAGCAGACTTACGTTTTTGCTGTTTCCTGTCCGGTCAGTCCCCGCATGCCTTCAGTACTGTTCCCGCCGCCTGGTGTCTGTCACGTTGCGTCGGCAGTCCCCCTTCAGTCACTGGCTTCTGTCCGAGTCTCCCTGAGCTGTTCCCCCTGCAAAATTGTTTTAAGTATACTATATGAAAGCTACAAAAAAAATGTGAAGCATGTCATCATTTAATTGACCACATCTCCACCAAGGAGGGGAGGGTTGGGTAGGAACATACAGTAAAGAATTTGTTGGGTTCTGTATCAACAGGCAAGGAGTTTAAATTCAGACTCCTGATGCCTAGTAAGGATGATCGAACTTTTGAAAAGTTCGGTTCGGCCAGAACATCCGAACTTCCCGAAAGTTCGGCCCGGATTTCAGAACCCCATTGAAAATCAATGGGACCCGAACTTCGGTAATCAAAAAACACAATTTTGAAGCCCCAAAACCCAATAAATGCCCCTAAAAAGTGCCTAGGGTTCTGGGTCATGCCCCATTAACTATTAATCACACAAAAAAAGTTCTTAAAAATTGTCATTTTTGATAAAAAAGCCAATTATTGAAAAATTAAACCATGAAAAAAAAAAAAGATAATTTTTCAGTAGAACAGGGATGTGGTTCGGGAGCCTCCTTTAACTTTAACACCTATATGATCTTTTTTTCTGGTTCTGGACATGCTACAGAGCTTAAACTTCACAGGTACACCTTTTTGACCCCCCAGACACAAAATCACACAAAAAAAGTTCTTAAAAATTGTCATTTTTGATAAAAAAGCCAATTATTGAAAAATTAAAAAGATGTTTTGCCTGCCTCAAAAGAACCCCAAAAAATGCCAAAAAAATGCTAGCGTCAAAAAAAAAAAAAAAATGCCCAGGTGTGTTTTTGCTGGCATTTTTTGGGGGGTTTTGGAGGCAGGCAAAACATCAGAACTTGTGTATAGTGGTACTGTGCACAAGTTCAGATGTTTTGCCTGCCTCCAAAACCCCCCAAAAAATGCCAGCAAAAAACACACCTGGGCATTTTTTTTTTTTTGACGCTAGTGTTTTTTTGGCATTTTTTGGGGTTCTTTTGAGGCAGGCAAAACATCTGAACATGTGTATAGGGGGTATATATAGGCATATATGTCTGAATATATACCCCTAGACATATATAGGTGTGATAGTAGCAGAAATATATTACTGTAAATGATTTCATTAGCGCAAGCATTTATTTCTGCTACTATCACACCTATATATGTCTAGGGGTATATATTCAGACATATATGTCTATATATACCCCCTATACACATGTTCAGATGTCATGTCTGACAAACATGTCCTCAAAAAAGCACTGGCAGTGGCAGCCCCTGCAGCATAAAAAATGCTTGCTGGTGAGAAGCCATAATCCTGTCCCGAAGCAACTCAGAGAAATGATCATTTCTCTATAGCGGTCACCCTGCTATGGAAGGGTTTTGTCACCCTGCCATAGCAGTCACTGCCAGTTAACCCTACACTACGGTCCCCTGACACTTAACACTTTCCCTACAGAAACTAAATTTTTGAAGCTAACTTAAGTGTAAAGGAGCACTCTAACTACACTAGATATCCCTTTCCTCACACTAAAAATAGCTAAATGACACTTTTAAAGTAAAATTAACAGAACTGCTTCCACTCTCTTCCATGTCCAGTATAACAATGCTGGGAATATGGCGGGGGCGATCTTATATACTGGGGGGCGTATTCACTAATGATTGGTCTAGGGACCCCCTAGTCACTCCAATCACATTCCTAGCATTCTCCTGCCCCCTCAATTGGCTTTTGCTAATGGTTCTGGTCCAATCACGGGCTTTTAAAGCCCATTTCCTGAAGCATTGCATTTTGGGCGGTTCTGGTTGCCGAATTCTGAACTTTTTGGGCAAAAAGTTCTAAATTCGGCCGAACCTCGAACACACAATGTTCGGGCCGAACCGATGGTGGACCCGAACCGTTCGATCATCCCTAATGCCTAGCACTGAAGAGGGTTTATGTGTGATATATCATCTTTTCCCTTTGCTCTGCTGACATTTTGTATTTGTAGGTCTCATTGCCATATGACAACATAGGGATGTAGTCGGGTGGTGGGGAGTTGATTGACGAGTGCATGGGGGAGACTGCCCGTGTCTAAATGGTTCTAGTTGCAGGCACTACATCTCATATGTTGCTATATGGCATGTAAAGTTTTGTGCTTCGGGAAGGGTTCAGAGGGAGAGAACTGGGCCTTCCACCAAAAACCTAAGTCTTCTATTGTAGAGTCCGTTGACATTTGTTCCAAGCTGGGCGATTGTTGCTTAATGATGAAGTGGGTGCCTCCACATACCTAGGAGCATGCTAGTTCTTGGAATTTTGGATCTTCTATTCCTGGGGCAAATTGGGTTTCCGAGGATTGGAAATAGAGGGGGATGGGAAAGGGGATAGGTCCAAGGCCAGATTAACATAGGGGTTATTGAAGCTGCAGCATCAGACCCCCCCCCTTAGGATAGGCCCACCCAGCCAGCAGCATAAGCCGGATTCCTCCTGTCCATAAATGTCTATGGGACAGGAGAAGCTGTTTGTAAATGTAGGGGTGGCTGGCTGCCCCCGTGTTGGCTCAGTGTGAATATTACAGTGTCACAGAGCACAGTCCCCCTTGCACAAATGGAAGAGGAAAGAGGCTGGATTGGCTCTGCCTTCTCCTGCCCTTCTCCCTCTGTGCCCGCACACACCAGTCTGTACAGTGAAGTGAGGGAGCCGTGTGGGCGGGAATTTATACACAGAGCAGCCGACAGATACAACATAAACAGGATATATGTGAGTGATAAGCCTCCAGGAACCATCCATATGTGAGCTCAGTGACTGGACTCTTCCCCCTGCCTCCTTTCTTCTCTCCCTCCCCCTCTTTTTTAACTTTTTCCTCCAGCTTTAGCTGTTAAAACTGCAGCCAAAGTGTTTAGAATTGTGTCATCAGCCTATGGTAGTACTTAGTCCTTTGTGCTTTTAAGTTGGTTCACACTGGTTTGCTATGGTTTGTCCCATTGCGTGTGTATCTGCAGTTTTCCTGCGTTTTAGCCACAGTCTTATTGATTTCTGTTAGGTTGCATGTTTTTTCTGTATTTTATGAAAGCGCAACAAAACTCCTGCATGCTGCATCTTTGCTGCATTTTCTGAAAGTATGCCAACCTAATAGGATTTCAGGCAGCTAAAACTGCAGGTAAAACGCTGGAAACTGCGGATACACAAACAATGCGGCCAAACTGCAGCACACTAGTGTGAACCCAAATGCTTGTACACACTTGCAGCAGGCACTGTCACTAAACTGAAAGTGACAGGCAGTGAGGAGGTGATATCATACCTCTTCACTGCATGTTTTTACCCCCCAAATGCCAATTCCTGCAGGTAATAGTATGGTTCACTTTGAACTCCACCTTATTTCTGTCGCTCTCTTTATACAGTGGGTACGAAAAGTATTCAGACCCCCTTAAAATTTTCACTCTTTGTTATATTGCAGCCATTTGCTAAAATCATTTAGGTTCATTCTTCTTCCTCATGAATGTACACATAGCACCCCATACTGACAGAAAAACACAGAATTGTTGACATTGTTGCAGATTTATTAAAAAAGAAAAACTGAAATATCACATGGTCCTAAGTATTCAGACCCTTTGCTGTGACACTCATATATTTAACTCAGGTGCTTTAAATTTCTTCTGATCATCCTTGAGATGGTTCTACACCTTCATTTGAGTCCAGCTGTGTTTGATTATACTGATTGGACTTGATTAGGAAAGCCACACACCTGTCTATATAAGACCTTCCAGATCACAATGCATGTCAGAGCAAATGAGAATCATGAGGTCAAAGGAACTGCCTGAAGAGCTCAGAGACAGAATTGTGGCAAGGCACAGTTCTGGCCAAGGTTACAAAAAGATTTCTGCTGCACTTAAGGTTCCTAAGAGCACAGTGGCCTCCATAATCCTCAAATGAAAGACGTTTGGGACGACCAGAATCCTTCCTAGAGCTGGCCGTCCGGCCAAACTGAGCTATCGGGGGAGAAGAGCCTTGGTGAGAGAGATAAAGAAGAACCCAAAGATCACTGTGGCTGAGCTCCAGAGATGCAGTCAGGAGATGGGAGAAAGTTGTAGAAAGTCAACCATCACTGCAGCCCTCCACCAGTCGGGGCTTTATGGCAGAGTGGCCCGACGGAAGCCTCTCTTCAGTGTAAGACACATGAAAGCCCGCATGGAGTTTGCTAAAAAAACACCTGAAGGACTCCAAGATGGTGAGAAATAAGATTCTCTGGTCTGATGAGACCAAAATAGAACTTTTTGGCCTTAATTCTAAGCGCTATGTGTGGAGAAAACCAGGCACTGCTCATCACCTGTCCAATACAGTCCCAACTAGGGTTGCCACCTCATCCCTTTAAAACAGAACACATATTAATTACACAGGTTCTGTGGCTGATTAAGGTGGTAATTAAACTCACTTGGAGCCTTATCTGCATTAAATTCCCCTCAGAACCTGTGTAATTAATTTGTGTTCTGTTTAAAAGGGATGAGGTGGCAACTCTAGTCCCAACAGTGAAGCATGGTGGTGGCAGCATCATGCTGTGGGGGTGTTTTTCAGCTGCAGGGACAGGACGACTGGTTGCAATTGAGGGAAAGATGAATGCGGCCAAGTACAGGGATATCTTGGACAAAAACCTTCTCCAGAGTGCTCTGGGCCGAAGGTTTACCTTCCAACAAGACAATGACCCTAAGCACACAGCTAAAATAAGGAAGGAGTGGCTTCACAACAACTCCGTGACTGTTCTTGAATGGCCCAGCCAGAGCCCTGACTTAAACCCAATTGAGCATCTCTGGAGAGACCTAAAAATGGCTGTCCACCAACGTTTACCATCCAACCTGACAGAACTGGAGAGGATCTGCAAGGAGGAATGGCAGAAGATCCCCAAATCCAGGTGTGAAAGACTTGTTGCATCTTTCCCAAAAAGACTCCTGGCTGTATTAGATCAAAAGGGGGCTTCTACTAAATACTGAGCAAAGGGTCTGAATACTTAGGACCATGTGATATTTCAGTTTTTCTTTTTTAATAAATCTGCAACAATGTCACCAATTCTGTGTTTTTCTGTCAGTATGGGGTGCTATGTGTACATTCATGAGGAAGAAGAATGAACTTAAATGATTTTAGCAAATGGCTGCAATATAACAAAGTGAAAATTTTAAGGGGGTCTGAATACTTTTCGTACCCACTGTATATTCGATCTGCTCTCATCTTATTTTCTACACATGCGATACCTAAAAAAAAGGAATTGAAATAAGGTGCAAAGTGAATTTCTACACTTAAGCGGAGCACTTCACAGAACATTTTAAGACATTGTTAAAGTATATAACTAAATGCAATTTTTTTTTCTAGTTTGTTGATAGACTGGAGAGGGATTAGATCCTCTGTCAGGTATCCATCACTGCCTGCGTCCCTGTTAGAGACAAACAGAGAGGGTAAATCTCCCTATTTGTCCTGTTTACTGTTATCATCAAATACGGAAGTAAATGAAAACCCTAAATTTTGGGTGTCCCCAGAGCAGGAATAGAGGGGAAATCATCCAATGGTGACACTAGTTTTCCCTTACATTGGAGGGATTTTCTCTCACTTCCTGTTTGGCTATGGGACAGGAAGTGAAGAGAAATCTCCTCAATGGGACAGAGATTGGAAAAAAAGCTGACAGGGGTATGATCCTTGTTTCAGACTTTTGCAAACACAGACATCGCATGCGATTTGTACCACATTGCTATGCAGATCACATGGGATGTCTGTGCAATGCGAATTCAGCCATACATTTTGTATGGCTAAACTCCCATTGCATTCCCAAGAAAATGCTGCAGAAATCTTTTTTTTTCCCCGCACTGGAATCAGATCCCATGTGATCCAATTCCTGTCTGAATTCACAGTTTGCATTGCGATCTGCAAACCAATCTGGGGGTGTCATTACCTTTGTTTTAACTCAGTAGAGCGGAGTGTGAACTGCCTGCGAGGAGATGCGATGCAGGAACCCGCACAGGAATGGCGGTGGCTCCCGCATCGCAGTAGTGTGAACCCAGGCTAACCCCTCCTTACTCTATCCAAAATAAAAAAATAAATAAAAGCTCTCTCTTTGGTTACACTATAAACCCAGAGACTGGTGGCCTTTTCATATTAGTAGGAATAGTATTGCACATAATATCAGAGATATACAGAACTTTCAGTTTTGAGTGGAGTAATATTTTCTTTTTGGTGCCATACTATATTGCATTATTGTTTGATACACGGGATTTAAAATGTCCTTTTATTAGGGTTTACATCTCCCCTACCCCCTCCCTTCCTCCTCCCTGTCTCTCGCTCATCTTCTCCCTTATGGAAAAATAATAATGAGTATTATGTGGGTACAAATACTTTGGCATGAGTGTGCAGTGTATATAGTGACTAAGATTCTGTTTAAAGTGTAGTTCCACCCAAAAGTGAAACTTCTGCTTTAAGGCCTCCTGACCCCCTGATATGCCACATTTGGAATGTCCTTTTTTTGGAGGAAGCGGGTACCTAGATTTGACAGGTACCTACTCTCACTTCCTTAGCAAAAAATTGTTTGCTTTTTTATTTTATTTCCACCAAAATCTTCAGCACCAGGCCCATGATGCTCTTCATCCAGCCCTGGATAGGTCATTACTCTGAAAGAGTCTTTGGCATATAACCTAGGTCATGCTGTAAAGTGGGGTGGACTTTAATCCCAAGCAGGATTTGGTGAGGTAAGTTTGAAAGAGGAATTATGGATGATGCTTGTTCTAAAGTGACCCACTGTTTCATGGGGCTATTACACTGATTATATGGCAGCCTGCCTGGTACTGTAAGATATCTCTATGGGTCCTATATAGGGATGAGCTTTGCATTCGAGTTGAGCGCAAGTTCGACTTGAACATTGGCTGTTCGCTCGTTCGCCGAATGACGAACAAATGGGCTGCTTCGCGGGAACTTCGAGTTCCCACATTATCATGGACTCTAACCTCTGAATTCCAATAAATCACTTGCTGGGGGATTTGAAACCACAGCCCTCTCTCATTGCAAGCCTGGTATTCTACCACCTACACAACCGTTAAGCCTGCTTTAGCTGAACGCACTCTCCCTAACTTTTATCTCATCCACTGTGTGTAGGGTGAGATAGGAGTTAGTTAGGCAGGGAAAGTGTGTTCAACATAAGCGTACTTGATGGTGGCGTAACTGGTAGAATACCAGGCCTGCAATTGTGAGGTTGTGGGTTTGAATCCCTTGGCCAGCAGGTGATAAGTGGAATTCTATAATTAATAATACATTGCTGGCAGGGAGAGAGATTTTTGGTTTTTACAGTTTGTTGAGATCAGATAGTGCAGTGTATACCACAAATTAGTGATCGACCGATATCGATTTTTTGTTGCCGATACCCATATTTTGGCCAATGCATATCGGTATCGACTGATATTTTGTACATTTAAAATTTTGCAAAATAAACACAATTTTTGACACAAATCTGTTACTGAGCATGTTAAGGTTTGTTTATTAACATTTTTAACACTGCAGTCAGTGCAAATTAAACTGCTAGAAAAAAAAAAAAAGCTAGACAACAACAAACAGCTAGACAGTCGAGACTAGTCTCCTCCTCCAACCATTAGGTGGTGAGGCTCATGTAAGGGAAAAATGATGTCACATAGCATAATTCCATTTACAAATGTTCTTTAATATGCCACTCACATATGTACAAATTAAAGATATAAGCAATTCCACATACGATCTTGGAGGTCACGTGCATGGTCGTGCCCATTACCACTTCAGGAACCGCCTATAGACAATGCTAACCCAGGAACCCCCTGCACTTCCTATGGTCATTACCCTTCTGTGCCGATCTGCTCTCTCTGGCCCCCCCATGTCCCCCAGTCCCCCCCTGTACTCTCTGTGCCTTCTCTATGACACTAACATGCTTCCAGTCTGTAGGAGTCCGCTGTACGCTAAGACTACATTTCCCAGGCTCCCTTGCGAGACATCTGGCATGGCTGGGAGATCAATCAAACTTTACTGACAGTCTAAGGAGGCGGACAGATACGTGTGACAGGCAGAGAGCTGTGTAGGGGGCAGAGCGCACAAATGAATGCGGTGTATAGGAAGAGGCGGTCATGGGGGTGGAGCTTTGTGACAGCGGCTGGCAGTGTGTGTCTGTATCATCCATAGGAAGTGCTGGCAGCCAGTAATTTCCAGAACATTGTCATTCATTACTAATAATGAGATAGAACAAAGTGCAGCATGGACCGTAGACAATCATTGTCCTGATCAGCTGTGATGGCTTACTGCACTGTACACCTATCATTTTACCCTAGCATGAGCAATATTTGGAATATCGGCAATACCGGCCAGTTCCGGGCCGATACAGATATAGCGGCAAAAGTCAATATCGGCCCTCGATATATCGGCCTTGCAGATAATCGGTCGATCCATACCACAAATATATATATATATATATATATATATATATATATATATATATATATATATATATATATATATATATATATATATATATATATATATATATATATATATATATATATATATATATATATATACACACACACACACACACACACACACACACACACACACACACTGCTTTGAACTTTGACCTTTTGCCACATTTCAGGCTTCAAAGATATAAAACTGTAATTTTTTGTGAAGAATCAACAAGTGGGACACAATCATGAAGTGGAACAAAATTTATTGGATATTTCAAACTTGTTTAACAAATAGAAAACTGAAAAATTGGGCGTGCAAAATTATTCAGCCCCCTTAAGTTAATACTTTGTAGCTGAATACAAATGCATGCTACACTTTTCAGATATGCATTTGTAAAAAAAAAAAAAAAAAATTGAAAACCATTTATCATTTTCCTTCCACTTTACAATTATGTGCCACTTTGTGTTGGTCTATCACATAAAATCCCAGTAAAATACATTTACATTTTTGGTTGTAACATGACAAAATGTGGAAAATTTTAAGGGGTATGAATACTTTTTCAAGGCACTGTATGGGACCCTATGTGCACTCATTGTATGCTGGTGTGGCAGAACAGGGCCCCAGAGTGATGAAGCAGGTAATCCCGAGTGCGGAATGTGCACTAAGCAAATAGGAGTTATAATTTTATGGAATGTCTTTAAAACAGTTCAGCACTATCAAAGTATTTTTCCTAGTTCACGGTAATTTATATATCCTGCTGGATCAGATATGGCCTTAGAAAGAGGAGGGGAGAATGAAATACATAATCTAAATCTAATATGGAAATACCCATACACTTACATGACATACTTTTCAATTTAAGTGGGTATCTATTTCTGGTCCCCGTGGCCGACCTAACTCCAAAAAAAGAAGGATATACTGTGCAGGTGGAAATTACCAAAATTTGGAAATGCACTGGAAGTACTAACGAAGTTAAGAAGAGTGTACACAAAGTATTTGTGACATTTTACATGGATTGCGCACTTTGAATGGACTGGGCACTATCATAGAATTTTTGCTGATATTTTTTTATATTGCTCTTTATAAGTATTAACATGTGAGGTATTGTATACACACTTTTTCTATGGATACACTTGCACTTTAGAGTATACTGTATGAATTCTTATTTATAGTATAAGATTAAGTCCCCTTTCAGAGTAGTGGACCGATCGGGTCCGCCTGTCAGTTTTTCAGGCGGACCACCCATTAACCGCTGATCCGCCTGCTCAGTGGGGATTAACTGGGAGATCTCCCGTTGAGCAAGTGGATCCCGCTTGGACGGATGCGCCCCATGTGAAAGGGACCTAGGGGTCATGTTTATAAGCTCTGTGGTTTTTATTTTTTATATATTATTTTTTCAATATTATTGCAGCAGCTGGAGGTAGCTAGAAGGGAATAGGAGTGTGGATAACGATTATAATTTGCCATTTTCCTGCATAGTGCTGCCCGCCACCCTGATCCACTGCTAAAGCCCAGTCAAGAATCTTATGCAAATACTGGGTTTCTGATAAATGGTATTTTCATAGGACTGGAGCACACCCAAATGCCTTTTAGTTTGACAGTGCTTGTTATTAGGGTTTGGCCATTTTGCAAGCAAGCACTGCATTGGGGGGGGGGGGGGGGGGAGTAGTGTACATGTGTCCCTTTACCAAATATAGAAATTTTTTATGGCACCAAATGGTAAAGAAGGGGTGGTCTGTAAATGTAGGTATTCTCTGTAATACGGTGTTTAACCACTTCTGGACTGGAAGGATTTGCCCCCTTATTGACCAGGCCATATTTTGCGATTGCATTACTTTAATGGACAATTGCGCAGTTGTGCGATGATGAACCTAAATAAAATTGATGTTCTTTTTTTCCCACAAATAGAGCTTTCTTTTGGTGGTATTTGATGGAGGAGGAGGAGGAGGCGGAGGAGGGAAAAAAAAAAAAAACAATATTTTTCACATTCTGCTATACAACATTCCCCAAAAAAAAAAAAAATTAAAAATCTACATTTTTTAACGTTTTAGGCCAATTTGTTTTCTACTACATATTTCTGGTAAAATCGCAATAAGCGTATGTTGATTGGTTTACAGAAAATGTTTCGCGTCTACTAACTATGGGAAAGATTTATGTCATTTTTATTTTTGATTACTTGTAATGGCGGCGATCTTCAAATTCTTTGCGGGACTGGTGACATTGCGGCGGACAGATCGGACCCCTGACTGACATTTTTGACACTTTTGGGGGTACCAGTGACATTACTACAGTAATCAGTGCTAAAAATATGCACTGTTTCTGCAATGACGACACTGGCAGGGAAGGGGTTAACAGTGTGGGTGATCAAGGGGTTAAATCTGTACCTAGGGGCGTGTTTCTAACTGTGGGGGGGGCGTGGCTTGTGAAATAATCATAGAGACCTGTGGTCCTATATAGAAGGATCACAGGGGCTCTGATTATTCCAGGGAGAAGAATGGTCGGCTGGGTTTACAATAGCTGACCGTTCTTCTTTCTCACCGGGGAGCGATCGCGGGTGTCAGGCGGCAATTGGAGGCGCCTGCCCCGTGCATCGGCTTCCCCGCTGACACGCGGGAGCGTGCCGCCGCCGGCCTGCTCGCCCACTAGCTGCCTGCGCGCGACCAACGTATACCTACAGCGGTTTGCGCAGGAGCTGCTGCCTGCCTCAGTATAACAAGTTGCACACAACTTCCATGGAGCTCACCAGGATAAGACTGGCCATACATGTTCAATATTCTTGTACAATTTTCCTTTAAAATTTACCAAAAACTATATAATAGGAGGTTAAAACGAAACGACTTTCAATTGTATCCAATTAGGCAGGCTCTTGCACTACATTGTTTAAGGTAAATCTAAAAGGGAAATTGTACAAGGACAATTGAACATGTATGACCAGCCTAAAGCCTAGTACACACACACAACAAATTTCCACCGACCGGTCGTCCATCTTTTGTCCAGAGTGGAGTTTTGTTGGTTGGAATGTCACTAGACTGCACACGAATTTTCCCGCACGACAAAATTCTACTTCAGAAGTGATGTCATGTGTTGGTTTGCTTTCTTTGTGTTCTTTCTTCTCTGAGCATGCCCAGTCTTGCTCATAAGATTTTTCCCTGTCGAAATCTGTACTGACTGCACGAAAATCGGACGTGTTTTGACGGAGGACAAAAATTTTATAGCCTGCACACCAGATTTTTTTCAGCCGAAAAGTCGGAGTCAGCTGTCGGAAGCATCATACTAACAAGCCGAAAATCGGCAATTAGACGAAAATTCCCAGCCAAATTTCGACTCGTGTGTACGGGCCTTTAGAAAGAGCTGGAGAGACCATGTCTCCCTGTGCACACCAATTCCTGGCACTCCGGAAATAAAGTGTAGCAGGGGGTATTCAGTAATTGGTCGCCTACACTGTGGTATGATCCAGAATGCAAATAAAAATAGTTTCATCTGGCTGACAAAGAATCTGGTAGCACCCCTACCCCATGTACAGTGAAGGGCGATACTCAGAAAACCCTCTGTAGCGAACAGTGTACTATTTAGAAAAGCAAAGTGAAAGTGGCAAGCAATGGTTAGTTCACAAAACAGCCAAAATTGTTAAGCAGTAAAGAGGAGCGAGGTATACAGCGGTTCCAAAGTTGCAATTTAGGACTTCACAAAAAACGCCTGTTGTATTTTGTACCATTTGCAAATTTTGTATTAATGGGTTGGAGTTTATATATATATATATATATATATATATATATATATATATATATATATATATTTTTTTGCCTGTAGTGTTTACTGTGCTCAATGAATGTCATTTGTCACGATTATTGAGTTAATAAATTGTGCGGTTGCAGGTAGAGGTCCTCTTTAAGGCATCCCTCCTCGGTATGGAAAGACAGAAAACACCCCAGATAGTGTAATGAGAGAAAGAGAAAAAAGAGAAGATAGAGAACTGCTGCAGCTCTAGAATCCTCTCCAGCACCTGGACTGACTCTGCATGACACAGAGGTGAAGTTCCTGCTGTATGCAGATGACCTCCTACTTCTGTCACCAACAGAGAGAGGCCTACAAGACAGCCTGGAAGTGCTGGAGAAATACAGTGCCACATGGGCACTACCCATCAACCCAAAGAAAACAAAAATCATTGTCTTCCAAAGAAAGAACACAAAGAGCCCTTCATTTACACTAAACAGCCGCACTCTTGAGGAAACTAACAGCTACACTTACCTCGGCCTAGAAATCAACCAATCAGGAAGTTTCAAGCCAGCCATAGAGGCACTAAAAGACAAGGCACGCAGAGCCTTCTATGCCATCAGGAGACAGCTGTATCACCTAAAACCCCCAGTGAGAGTCTGGCTCAGAGTATTGATAGCGTCATCACCCCAATCCTATACGGCAGTGAGATTTGGGGTCCTGTCACCTACCCAGACCAATCCAAGTGGGACTCCAGCCCAACAGAAATATTCCATCTGGAATTCTGTAAGCACCTCCTCCAAGTCCACCGGAGCACCTCTAACAGTGCCTCCCGGTCTGAGCTGGGCAGATTTCCCTTACTTCTTGCAAAACAGAAGAGGGCGCTATCATTCTGGGATCATCTACAAAAAAGCGGTCCTGACTCGTACCATCATAAGGCCCTACTGACAAATAAGAACCAGCCCAAGCCTGGCGGTCTGCAACAACTCATCAGCGCCTTGTCTATTCCAACCTCCCAACAGTCTGGCCTGACAAAATCACAAAAAAAACATAACAAATTATTCAGAAGAAAAATAGGTTGAATGGAGAAATAAACTCGAAGAAACTAAGAGAGAGAGAGAGACATTTTTTCCGACTCACAATACACAAGTACAATCACTTTCTGATCAACTAAGTCATGAATGTAATGATGTCTGACATCGATGTGCTTGGTTCTTCCATTAATTTTCTCACTTGTTGCAAGCTTAATGCAAGCCTGATTATCCTCAAATAAAACAGTAGGTTCTGATGTTGCTTCTCCAAGATCCTTGAGTAATTGCTGTAACCACACAACTTCTTGACTGGCATAAGCTGCAGATATGTATTCAGCTTCTGTAGAGGACAATGCCACTGACATCGGTTTCTTGCTGGACCATGATATAGGACTGTCTCCCAATTTTAATAAGTAACCACTTGTGGATTTGCGTGTGCTGTGATCACCTGCCCAATCGGAGTCCACATATTCCACGAGGTTTAAACCACCACTTGCTGATAGTTTCAAATTTAAGTCTTTTGTCTGTTTCAGATATCTCATAACTCTTTTGATCGCATTCCAGTCTCTTTGACGTGGTTTATCAACTCGCCTGCAAAGAAGAGACATGCTGGCTGCAATGTCTGGACGTGTAGTGGTTGCAATGTAGAGAAGTGCCCCCACTGCTTGTCTGTATTGTTCATTGGATGTGAGAAGATCATCTTCTCCTTCTAACTTTGGATAGACTGTATCCATAGGTGTGCTTGCTCCTTTCGCCTCTGTCATGTTGAATTGCTGAAGAATAGATTCAATTTTTGCACTCTGATTCAACAGGAAACTTCCATCTTTCTCACGCTGGATATCAATTCCAAGATAATATGTCACTTCACCTAGGTCTTTAGTTTCAAAGTGCTTGTTGAGTACTCCTGTTAACTTTGCAATTTCATTGTCTTTGTGAGCAATGATCAGGTCATCTACATAAATTAGCAGATACATCCACTCAGTGTCTACTTGTTTAGCATATAGGCACGGATCAGCTTTGCTTCTTGTAAATCCTTCATTTAGTAGAACTTGATTAATCTTCAGGTTCCATGCTCGAGCTGATTGTTTAAGGCCATAAAGAGATTTATTCAACTTGCAGACAAGATGCTCTTGTCCCTTTTTCAAATATCCTTCTGGCTGTGACATGTAAATTTCTTCTTCAATATCACCATTAAGAAAAGTTGTCTTAATATCGTGATGTTTCACAATCATTGTACGCATGGCAGCCACTGTCATTAGTGTTCTGAAAGTACTTTGTTTAGCAACTGGAGCAAAAGTAGCATCATAGTCCTCACCGAACTTCTGTGAGTAACCTTTAGCAACCAGCCTTGCCTTGTACCGACAGACTTTCCCTTCAGAGTTACATTTGGTTTTAAAAACCCATTTAGATCCTATGGCATGTTTACCTTGAGGTAGCTCTGAAAGTGTCCATGTCTGGAGATCTTTGAGTGATGTAATTTCTTCATCAGCGGCTTTATACCATACTTGTTTCTCATGCATTGGCAGTTTCTGCATCTCTTTCCATGAACCTGGTTCAGTTTGAACAGCTCTGCGAGCTATGTAAGATAAACGTTCAGCTGGAACACCTTTATTGATTCTGGTTGATTTTCTGACTGAAGGTATTTCTGGTTCAGTTTCAGGTTTTGATTCTTCTGCAGTTATTTCTATTTCTGTATCACTTTCCTTATTTTCTTGAGTGACTGATGTTGATTGGTTATTCTCAACTATTTTCTTTATTGTATCAGAATTTCTGTGCCGCAATCGTCTGTGCCAAGTGTGGATGCAGTTTGAATGTTTATCCTCTTTGGCTATTTTAACCATTTCACTGCAGTTCAGCTGATACAGTTCATCTATGATTTTAGCCTTTGCAAGAAAGCAATCCCCTTTTGTTATGATACAACTGTCACCCTGAAATGTGACTACATTGCCTTGGTTAGTGAGTTTCTTTACTGACAAAAGGTTGCTTTCAAGATCTGGCACATACAGAACATTCCTCATATGGATCTTTTTAGTGATGTCTGGAGAGATAGGACAGTATAGAAAGCATCTCCTATTCCCACTGATTTCATAAATTGTCCATTAGCTGTAGTTATCCCTTCTGTTTTGCTTTCATCAAGCTGAGTGAAGAAACTTCGGTCATTTGTCATGTGACTTGTAGCACCTGAGTCCACACACCATGCTTGCACAGAGGTGACACCACTTTTGGATCCGAATGCATACTCCTTTGTTTCTATGACATTCTTAGCTTGTTGCAATGCACTTTGTTTTTGCATTCTAGCTTTCCAGATTCTACAATCTGCTTTTAGGTGTCCTGGTTTCTTACACACAAAGCATTCCCGCTTTTCTAGCTGCACGTTACTGTGTTTATTTTTGAATTTTATCTTTAAAGCTGTCTCTGAACACACACTCACATTACTCATGCTTTCAGTTTTGCGCTTGTATTCATCCACAAGCTTGCCTTTAACATATTCCAGTGTCAGATCATCATCTGGACGTGCATCTAGTGCTGTGACAAGTGTCTCATAACTTTCAGGAAGTCCACTTAATAACAGCGCTGCAACATGGAAATCTTTTATCTCTTCTCCAATCCCTCTCAGTCTCTCCATCATCTCTAAGGTCTGTCTTATATAGTCCTGCATGTCCTGGTCTTTCTGTAGCTTAGTTTGATAGAGTTTTCTGATTAAATACAGTTTATTGCTGAGATTAACTCTTTCATGTGCTTTCTGTAACTCTTCCCACATGTCTTTAGCAGTCTGACAGTTACATATATGTATGATTTGATCATCATCTATGCACAGGGAGAATGTGCTCTGTGCTTTCTGATCTCTGTCTAACCACTCCTCTGTGGGCTGTGCAGGTCTTGATTCATTTATACATTTCCACGTACCTTCTCTTATAAGCAGCATTTTCATCTTGAATTTCCAAGATTGGTAGTTCTGATTTGTCAGATTTGCAATGGAGAACTTTGCTGAGGGGATGGCAGCAGCCATTTCCGCTGTTTGCCTTTCTGTTGCTGTCTCCTGTACTCACTTGCTTTAGCTCACTGAATCCGGCTATATCCAGGGGTAATCTGTATTATATCCTGGGCTTCTGTAACATGTCCTTGGCCCATAACCTGTTAGATATAACCTTTTGGGGCTAAACAAAGTACAGGCAGACAGTCTGTTGTTTCACTGAACGCTGCTTTTGTTCGGAGCAGGAACTATACTTTTTTTTATTACTCTTTTGAGGCATAGACAAAACATGAACTCACAAATGTAACACTGCCATCTAGTGGTCATACAATGTAATAGGCACACAGCAATGACATACAGTGGTTGTTGCTGATTAAATACAAACCTTGTATGCTAACAAAAATCCCATCAAAGTAGTGCAGGTACCTTTTCATGGTCGCTGATTTTCAAAGTTGCATAGATGGCAACGGGTGCCGTTGATTGGTTGCACTAGTGGAAACGTAGACTTAGTGTGGTTGCCTGTACTATGATCATTGTAGACTGTGAACTGAGACCTGAGAGCACTTCCAGCTATGTAGACTGAGCTGAGACCGCAGAGCGCTTCCAGCTATGTAGACTGAGCTGAGACCGCAGAGCGATTCCAGCTATGTAGACTGAGCTGAGACCGCAGAGCGATTGCAGCTATGTAGACTGAGCTGAGACCGCAGAGCGCTTCCAGATATGTAGACTGAGCTGAGACCGCAGAGCGCTTCCTGCTATGTAGACTGAGCTGAGACCGCAGAGCGATTCCAGCTATGTAGACTGAGCTGAGACCGCAGAGCACTTCCAGCTATACTGACAAGCCACCCCCCCCCCCAGCTTCCTTCCTCTATGGTAGTCCTCATTCAAAGCCCACCACAGCTATACTGTATATGTGCTTCACTTTAGCACCCTCCTAGGAAGGTGCTAGATAGAGAGTATAGTTTTTGGCTCTGTCTGCCTATCAGAGGAGCAGCAGGCAAATCTATGTTGCTTTCTGCTTAACAGAGTTATGTCTGCTTATGGTGCTAAGTGTGTGATTAATTTGGTCTAGGGAATGTTTCACACTGGTCCAATAGGGAGGCATATTGGACAGTGGAGGAAACCAGACCAATGGGTACATATCAGAAAAAACGTAGGTTGAAAAGCATTAAAGGAGGTGCATGAGGTATCATGAGACAGGTCTACTTGGTTGGTGGCAGACTGGAGGGTGAGTACATCAGACTGGGACTGGGGGCTGGCTGGCTTCCATGCACCTCTTTTAATCCTTTTCAATCTACGTTTTTTCTGATACAGGGATGGAGACGCTAGGCAATACCTGCTGGTGTCTCACCCAAAGTCCCACATAGCCTACATTGTTTATGTAACCAGGGATGGAGGCGCCTTGCCTACAAGCTGGTGCTTCATTTAAAGTCCCACCGTGCGATTTTTGTGCGTTTTTGGTGCATGCAGTCTGATTTGACCCCAGTTTTTTCATATACAGGGATGGAGACCAATAGCATGACCTGCTTGTCTCATGTAAAGTCCCAAATATTTTATGAAATTAGGGATGGAGGCACTGTGCTTTACAGGCCAATTGCCTCATATAAAGTCCCAATCTGTGTTTTACACTGCATCCGCCAAGGGGTTGGAGGTGTATGCTTCTCAGCTGGTCGTTTTCAGTTTGTACCATCGCTATAAGAGTTTTGAGATACTAGACCAATCATGGATGGGGGTGGGTTGGGGGAGGTTTGGGCTGCTCCCTCCCACCTTCCTCCTATCCATCCATTAGCAGCCATGTGCTCCCATTGTGGAGCCACTCAAATTAAAAGTGTTAGGACTGCAGGTAAAACAGGGTGCCGTGTAGTGGCCCTGCAACTTACACATGCATTTGCAAATGCATGTCAACTAAAACCCTGTTCTTTATTTATATCCTGAGACCGGTCTACTTGGTTGGTGGCAGACTGGAGGGTGAGTACATCAGACTGGGGGCTGTCTGGCTTCCATGCACCTATTTTAATCCTTTTCAACCTACGTTTTTTCTGATACAGGCATGGAGACACTGGGCATTACCTGCTGGTGTCCCACCTAAAGTCCCACATAGCCTACATTGTTTACAGATCCATTTCTATTGCTCATTACATGTGAGGAATACGTTTTAGGCTCCGTTTCCGCTAGTGCGACTTGTCATGCGACTTTGGACACAGTCGCATGACAAGTAACAGCCCATTTATTTCAATAGCACCCGTTCCCATCTATTCCACTTTGAAAATCAGCGACTTTGAAAAGGTGCCTGCACTACTTTGATGTGACTTTGATCTAGAGAGAGTGCAAAGTTGGATCAAAGCTGCACTTAAAGTCACACTCTAAAATTGCACAACTTAAAGTTGACCTAGTCAACTACTTGCCGAACGCTCACGTTGCTGCAACTGCAGCAGAGCAGCTCGGCTGGGTCTGACGACGTAGGTCTACGTCGCCAGATACCCCCTTCTATCGGAGGCTCGCTCCCGCTGTGTTTAGACACAGCGGGAGTCGGGCCAGGGGAGGGGAGGCGGTGATCACCGTCTCTCCTCCCCGATTGTCGGGGAAAGACTGAGAAAATCCGCCCGCTTGTGTAAACAAAGCATGAGGATCTCCTCTGTGAGGGGCAGGGACAGATCACAGGATTCAGCATAGCTGAACCTGCGATCTGTGTCTGTGTCACACAATCCCCTTCCCCCACACATGTCAGCAAGCATGAGGCACACATTTAACCCCTTGATCACCAACAGTGTTAATCCCTTCCCTGCCAGTGTCATTATTACAGTAACAGTGCATATTTATAGCACTGATTACTGTAGTAATGTCACTGGTACCCCAAAAAGTGTCAAAAATGTCAGTTAGGGGTCAGATCTGTCCCCCGCAATGTCGCAGTCCCACAAAAAAAAAAAAAAAAACGCAGATCGCCGCCATTACTAGTAAAAAAAATAAATAAATAAACAATAAAAACGACAAATCTTTCCCGTAGTTAGTAAACGCGATAACTTTTGCGCAAACCAATCAAAATACGCTTATTGTGATTTTTTTTAATCAAAAATATGTAGCAGAAAACAAATTGGCCTAAAATGTTAAAAAAAAATTTTGATTTGTAAATTTTTTTGGGGGAATGTTCTATATCAGAATGTGAAAATTTTTATTTTTTTTTTCAAAAAAAAAACTAACGCACAGGTGATCAAATACCACCAAAAGAAACCTCTATTTGTGGGGAAAAAAGGACATAAATTTAATTTGGGTACAGCGTCGCACGACCGCGCAATTGTCTATTAAACTAACGTAGTGCTGAATCGCAAAATATGGCCTGATCAGGAAGGGGGTAAAATCTCCGATCTTAAAGTGGTTAAAAATACGCTCATTGAGAATTTTTTTGTCAAAGACATGTAGCTAAATACATTTTGGCCTAGATATAAGACAAAAATTGAATATATTGGATAATTTTTAACTGTCAAAGTAGAAAATGTCAATTTTTTGCAAAATTTTCGCTCTTTTTTTTTATTAAGATCGCAAAAAATGAAAAGCACAAAGGTGATCAAATACCACCAAAAGAAAGCTCTGTTTGTGGGGAAAAAAGGACATAAAACTTTGTTTTGTACAGCGTTGCATGACCGCGCAATTGTCAGTTAAAGTCGCGCACTGCCAAGATGAAAAAGGTGGCCTGGACGTTAAGCAGGAAAATCCTCCGGTCTTAAAGTGGTTAAAACGTAGCCACTAGGCTACAGTGGGACTTGGGAGTGCGACTGAGTGCAGCTTTGATCAAACTTTACACTCTCTGGATCAAAATCCCATCAAAAGTTACATCAAAGTAGTGCAGGTACTTTTCCAAGGTTGCTGATTTTCAGAGTTGCATAGATGGGAACGTGTGCTGTTGTACACACGCACCGATTGTTTGCCGTAAATTTTCGGCCAACGTCTGATCGGCCGATTGTCGGCTTGTTAGTATGATGCTTCCGACAACCGACTGCGACTTTTCGGCCGAACAAAATCTGGTGTGCATGCTATAAAATTTTTGTTGGCCGTCACCAGAACGGCCGATTGTTCGTCAGTCAGTACAGATTTCGGCCGACAAAAGTCAGATGAGCAAGACTGGGCATGCTCAGAGAAGAAAAAACACACGAAAAGTAGACCAGAACATGACATCACTTCTGCAGTTGGTTGTTGTTGGTCGACAAAATTTGTGTGCAGTCTAGAGCACATTTCAACCAACATAACAACACTGGACAAAAGACGGCCGATCGGTCGGCCAACAATCGGTGTGTGTGTACGGGGCTTTAGTGTGGTTGCCTGTACTACGATTCCCTGTGTCAATGGCTTTTTTTTTCTTCATTTTCCCATGAATTAGAATGTACAATGCATCCTTACTAATGAGAGAACACTGGATGGAAGAGGGGAGAAGAAGAGCGAAGGAAGGAGAAGAGAGTAGAGTGCGAAGGAAGGAGAAAGAGAGTGCGAGAGAGAGAGAGAGAGTGCGAGAGTGTGAGTGCGAGAGAGCGTGAGTGCGAGAAGAACAAAACGCCCACTGGCTACACAGCTCCTCCCATTCGGTATACGCCCACTGGCTACACAGATCCTCCCATTCGGTATACGCCCACTGGCTACACAGGAACAGTGCCCCTTCCCTGGAAGTGAGGTCAGTGGCTTTCAGCACTGCACTGAAAACAGCAAAATAAGGTAGAAAAACTGGGATTTTTTCATTTTGACACATAAGGTTGAATTCTGCCCACATTAATGATTTCAGGGGAGAATTTAAGGTATTAGGCTGGACTTCTGCTTTAATGCATAGAAAGTATTAAGAAGAAAAAAAAAAAAACAAAAAAAAAAAACAAAACAAAAAAACCTGCCTTTACAATCCCCTTAAGAGCCGGTTCACACTATTAAGACTTGCCAGGCGACTTGGTCAGCCTGGCAAGTCGCGCACCGTCGGGTCCATTGAGTAGTACAGGACCGGTTCTAATAGGAGCGACACAAGTCGCTCCGACTTAGAAAAAGGGTCCTGTACTATTTCGGGGCGACCTGGAGGCGACTTGCATAGACATTCATTAGATGAAGTCCGTGCAAGTTGCGCCTAAGTCGGAGCGACCTAATGTGAACGGTGACTAAAATGGAGCAGGTAGGTTTGTCGTTTAGGGAAAAAAAAAAAAAAAAAATCAACCCAGAGAAGCTGGAGGCTGACAGACTGGGAGGTAATATTACAATTACATTTAACCCCTTCCTGACCACCCACTGCCGATTTACTGCGGCAGTGCGGCCCTCCTGCGCAAACCGACGTCGACCTATGTCCTATGTCTATGGCACCTTACGAGAGCCGCTGGCTTACTAGATGTTACCTTTTATATGCGGTATACCGCCTAACTATATGCGAGTACCCTATGTTATCTATAAATAAAGCTTAAATAAACAGGATTACACTATGTGTCCCCCTCTTGTTTATTCCCTGTATACCGTGGCTGGAGTTACACCTATCATACAACACTAAGGCGAGGATATACATCTACCTCTTCCCCCGGTTACCATTCATAAGAATACAGGGATTCGGGATCACTTGGGACCTCCAGGAGAACCATCCCATACTGTGGTTACAGTTATTTAACCCCTGCCTAACACCCCTGTGTGGGGTTAGGCACTCTGGTTAGTGCACTCTTAACCACCGGAAGATTTTACCCCCTTCCTGACCAGGCCCTATTTTGCAATTCGGCACTGCGTGACTTTAACGGACAATTGCGCGGTCGTGCGACGCTGTACCCAAATGAAATGGACGTCCTATTTTTCCCCACAAACAGAGCTTTCTTTTGGTGGTATTTGATCACCTGTGCGATTTTTACTTTTTGCACTATAAACAAAAAAAACAACTTCCCACCCTCCCTCTTCTTTTTGTTTGGTGGTTACGTTCTTGTGTGATTTTGGGCTGTTTTCCTGGGTGGTATGTCAAAGGCAGCTGGCGGGGTACAAGGTCCTTGTATGTGCTTTATTTGATAAATAAAAATTGGTAGGGACCCGTCTTGGGTACGGCTCCCTGTGGTTTGTCTGGGTTGTATCTGCTAATAGTGGTGTTGTCTCAGAGTCAGTGTTTTGCGTCTGGAGGCCTAAGTTTGGTTAAGCAGGTAAGTGAAGTAGTGGTGCCTACAAGGACCTTGGGGGCTCCAAATTTCAGAATGTACTTACTGTTGCTGGTATGATTTATATATGTTATTTATACAATTTGGTTTAATAAAGCTGCTTTGGCCATTAAAACTCCAATTATGGTGTCCAGTGTTTTACTTGGGTAAAGAAATAAGGGAGAGGTTGGTCAAGCAGTTCACAGAGACAAAATCATCTTTTATACCCTAGTCATGTGGAGGATATACAGCAAACATGTGGAAAAATGTGCTCTGGTCAGAGGAGACCAAAAATTGAACTTTTTAAGTTTCCATTGCAGTTGGAATATGACTTGTCATGCGACTTTGCAATCCCAAGTTGCACAAATGTGAAAGGGGCCTTAACTTCCAAACATAAATATACATCTTTTCATGGACATCCAAAAACACCATTGAGCCTAAAAACGTTTTTGTTAAACACACTTTTTGGCACATTTTGCTTTTGGGTTTAAAGCTGATCTCCATGTTTTCTGTCACTTTAAATAATTTGTTTGGACCAAGCTGGTCCAAACAAACAAATTTACTTCACTAAGTGCTGCACTGCCTCTAAACACTGCATGTACTGCATGTAGCTTCAGCTACATACAGTACACGTTGCTGGGTTACGGCTGTGAGACAAAGACTTTGTATCTCACACCCGAAACCAAATAGGAGTCGGTCTAAGCGGTGCTCAGCCATTCATAGGCAGCTTTGTATTCTGTGAATGAATACAAAGCTTCCCCTGATTGTCCAACAATATCAAAAAAAATCAGCAGTACAGTATTCCTTAATAGTACAAATGTTTACGTGCTCACACAATCCATATATGCAGTAAATACAATAACGCACAAAATAGAATGATAGTGGTATCCAATATAAATTAATAAAGTGCATTCAAATATCTTTATATATATGTAAATAAATTCAAATAATAAAAGTGCATACAAATATCTATATGTAGCACCCTTGTCTTAAGCAGGGTTGCTGGTAAAATTTAGTTTGCTGGGCAGTAACTAGCTTGGCTGATTAGTACTGTGGTAAATTGGACTTCCTCTTAATCTGGGTTTGGCTGTAGTTCTCCCTTCTGTCAGTAGGTGGCACTGTTGCCTCTGACAGAGTGAGAAATACAGTTAAAACAGGCTATGAATATTTATGTCTCTTTTAGCCAATTACATTGCAACTGATGCATGCTGGGAGAGACTATTTATCTGGGGTAAGTCCAATGATCGCTCTCTTGCCACCCACCCCCGTCTGGGGTGGGGGTGTGCCACTGCTGCTGCTGCTGGGTAGGCCTGAAGCCTGGGGCCTAGCCACATGCCTGGGATTCTGCTGAGAAGAGCCTGGGTACTGCCTGGAAGTGAGCATCCACAGAGCTCCAACAACCTTTTTTGAGTTTTTGATATAGAAGACAGCTGTCCAGCCAGTACAGATTGCTGAAAGAGATTGGACCCAGGGGAGAGGAGTTGCCTCAAGTACTCGAAACCCATACTTGAGTAAAAGTACAAGTGCTCGAACAAAAAGTGACTTGAGTAGAAGTGGAAGTGCTCGATCAAAAAGTGACTTGAGTAGAAGTACTAAAGTATTCAACATTTTTTGTACTTAAGAAGTATTGCAAGTAGTTTTTTTTAAAACTTTGCTACTCAAGTACTGAAAGTAAAAGTACCAGTAGTTTTGAAAAAAAAATTGCTACTCAAGTACTGAAAGTAAAAGTACAAGTACTGTGTTATGTAGTTATTAAAGAAAGAAGTCAAAAGTTTGAACATCATATTGTTTTTATTCATTTCAAATGCAGCTTTTATTTATACATACAGTAGCATTTATTTTCGTATGCGCTGATAATACACATGTTTTGAGCTTCATGAAACCTGCCATCTACTGTTCTGGCAGTGGTAATTTTTATAATTGTAACGAGTAACTATGCAGCACAAAAAAAAAATAAAAATATCGGAGTAGAAGTATTGAAATCATTGAAAAAATGTAGTGAAGTAAAAGTGGAAGTAGGAGAAAAAAATTCTACTCTAGGAAAGTACAGATACCGCCTTTCGGTACTTAAGTACAGTAGTGAAGTAGTTCTACTTAGTTACTATACATCTCAGGTCAATCTGAACCTCAAGGTCTGTTTTTCTGTACCGCTGTCTAAGCGCCTGTCATTTTTGTAAATGGAGTTTGCCAATTTGACAGTTTTCTAAGGGTGTCTGTGCCCTACTCCTCTCTCCCTTATCTTATTTTTGTCCTGTTGAGAAGAAATAAAGCTCTTCTGTTGTTCAAGCATAAAAGTGACTGGCGCCCAGGGCCGGTGCTTCCACTAGGCAAACTAGGCAGCCACCTAGGGCACATTGCCACTTAGGGGTGAAGCCACGAGTCTGCACTCTCTCTCTCCATCATGAATGATTATTGTGAGCTGAGGGGAGGGGTGGTGGTGGGGGAGGAAGAAGGGACAGAGGAAGATGCCAGGTGTCTTGGGCAGTGGCGGAACTACCAGGTCCTGTCTTTCCACCACTGTTGGAGAGGCCCCAAGAGGCAGGAAGGGAGCCCACCAGAGTGCTGCCTGCATGATGATCCTCTTTGGCTGAAGCTGAGCGGCCTTAACCCCAGGCAGGAAGAGACTCTCTGCACTAAGTTGGTAGGCAGCCGTTCATTTCTCTGGGTTGGTATTAAGCAGGGAGCAGAGGAAAGCTGAACCTGAGCCAGAGCTCAGCACTGTAGGGTGGAACTTTTACTGGGGCAGAAGCAACGAGGCACGGGAATAGTCAGAGGAGGTTGGTGATGAAGTACATGCGGAGCTCTCTGACTGCTGCTTTTCCCTCCACCGGGAGCCGGTTGGAGCTGTGGTGAGCACTTTAGTCCAGGAGGGGAGCGTCCTGGGAGAAGGAATCAGCAGGATCACAGTGAGGGAGGGCAGAGTGCGGGCCACTCTCTTCAAACCATCCAGTGAGTGTCCCCAGAACAGGGGATCAGGGCCCCTTTTGTGTTACATGGAGCATCCTTGGTATGAAAGGGAATCGGGGTCACCAGGTGTGCCATGGGGAATCGGAGTTACCAGGTGTGACATGGGGGATAGGGGTCACCGGGTGTAACAGGGGTTCGGGGTCACCAGGTGTGCCATGAGGAATTGGGGTCCCTGAGTGTGCCATGGGGGATTGGGGTCCCCAAGTGTGACACAGAGGAACATCAGGGTCCCCAGGTGTGACATGGAGGAACATCAGGGTCCCCAAGTGTGACATAAAGGAACATCAGGGTCTGACCTAGAGAAACATTGGGGTCACTGGGTATGACAGCATGACATTAAGGAACACCAAGTGTGACATGGAGGAACATCAGGGTCAGTGGGTATGACATCATGACATGGAGGAATATTGAGGTCCCAGGGTTTGACATGGAAAAACATCAAAGTCCCTGGGTGTGACATGGAGGAATATGGGAGGTCACTGGGTATGACAGCATAACATGGAGGAACCATCAGATCAGGGTTACTAGGTATGACATAGAGGAGTTTTTGACCCCTTCCCTTTTTTGGGGGGGCGCAAGTAGCTGGTCTTGCCTAGAGCGTAAAATAGTCTAGCACGGGCCCTGCTGGCGCCCATCGTTTCTGTACTTGTTCATTACCCACCATGCCTAACAATCCACATCCAAAGGAGGTATGTAGGCCCTCTCTGCCTCTGAGGGTCACCACCAGGCCCTAGGAGGTTTGGGGGGTCCGCTACATATATATATGTAAACAATAAGAAAAAAGTGCTCTGTGCAAATAAAGAAACTGTCTGTTAATCCAGTGCTATGCCTTTCACCAATCCAATGTCATCCATGTATATTTCTCAGGAATGCAGGAGAGTAATGGTGGTGGGAACCTCCAGTCACCAACACCAAGTGGAAAAGGTGGAGGCTTACCAGAATTAGTGGCTCTCTTGTGCCTTAGGGACTCCTCATAGTGTAGTAATTCTTCCAATTTTATTAAAATTATACCAGATTAAAATACAAAGCTCCTAGGGGCATCATATTCTGCTACATATACAATACTCAATCTGTCAGCCGTGCGCACTATTACAGTGTAGCGTATCTCTCTCACTCTCCTGTAAAGCAGTCTGATAGCAGAAGTGGGTTGAACCCGCGTGCGTTTCACAGCAAGGTAGACAGTCCAGGCAGCGTGCGTGTCAGCTTAACATGTTTCGTCATTACGTTGATGACTTCGGAAGCTGACGACGCGCTGCTTCTCACTCATATTATACCCTCCCAATGAGCCTTCCCCACATGAACTCCTCCCCCCTAACTCCAAGGATACACCTCGCGGTCCTATCCTTCTCCATAACTCTTTAACCCTTCAGTGGCCAAATGTATTCTGCGGGCCAACCTTCACCATAGCTCATCAACCCTTTGGTGATGATAAATATCATGTGCGGAACCACCTTGCGATGTTATCCGTCCTTATATCAGTATTACACAAATATTACAGGTAGTGCATTCTGATAGATACAATGATCTTTTTCAGTAGACTAATGTAAGTGGGGTATATATATATATATTATATATATATATATATATATATAAAAACACTGGGCACTGTTTACGTTATTATTACCTTAAACATACTATATAAAATTATACAATACTATTAATATGTTTATTTATGCAATCAATTAATAATAAAATAGAATTTAAAATCCGACATATATAATCAAATTAATTTTGCTCTTCCATATATAATAGACATCAACTTGCTGCTTAGAAATATTATAATTGTGTATTTTATGTATCTGAATTAATATAATTCTAAATACTCCCTGAAAAGCCAGTCCTAATTATCTCACATACATACAAAAATTCAAAAAAAAAAAAAAAAAAAAGAAAAAAGGTATATATATATATATATATATATATATATATATATATATATATATATATATATATATATATAAAAAAAATATTTCAAAAATTATATTAAATATTTTGCCCCCATAGCCACTCCCCTATGCTGGCGATAGTAGTTTCCCTCATGCAAAAAGTAGTTGCTCCCCATTGCTAGGTGCAACATATCTATAATGTTAATAGGACTGCGAGGTGTATCCGCATAGTATCCTTTGAGTTCGGGGGGGGAGGAGTCCGCGTGGGGAAGGCTCGTTGGGAGGGTATAATATGAGTGAGAATCCATAAAAATGCAAAAAAAACACCTGGCCGTCCTATTGTGTCAGGGTGTGGTAGCATTTCAGAAAATTTAAGTAGACTAATAGATTCTAAGTTGCGACCCCACGTTGAAAATTTACCGTCTTATGTCAAAGACACCATTCATCTTCTTACCATTTTGGAATCTCTTTCGGTCCCTCCGGATGCCCTGTTGGTGGCTATCGATGTGGAGGCCCTCTACAGTTCGATACCACACCAACAGGGCATCCGAATCATTGACCACATTCTGTCACAATCTGATCGTTCCCGTGACGATATGAACGATTTTGTCGTTCGGGGGTTGGAATTTATTCTGACCCACAACATTTTTTCTTTCGATGGTTCCCACTACCTCCAGGTGCAGGGCGTAGCGATGGGGACCTCCTGTGCCCCATCCTACGCCAATCTGTACCTGGGGGAGTGGGAACGTCACATTTTTTCAGAAGAGTCATTGGGCCCATGGACCAGACACATGTCTTGGTACCGTTACATCGATGATGTATTTATTGTATGGAGTGGCTCGGAAGATCAACTAGGAGAGTTCCTGATACGCCTAAATAATAACACCTTCAATTTAAAATTTACTATGACACACGATCAGCATGCCATCAATTTCTTAGACATAACTATCAAAAAGGATTCCCTAGGTAATTTCCAAACTTCACTATATCGAAAACCTACAGCAGCCAACACGATCCTCCATGCGACTAGTTCTCACCCTCAATCTCTCATCCGCTCAATACCCTATAGCCAATACCTTTGCATTCGAAGGAACTGTTTAGTAGACTCTCAATTCAAAATAGAGGCCGATAATCTCCGACAACGGCTCCTCCTTCGAGGTTACACTAAGACTTGCCTCAATAATCGTGCTCTCACACTAGACAAAATTTAATTTTTCATAACAAAACCATCACTAATAAATCTAAAAAAAGAGTTTACGTCACCTAGAATAATACTCCAGTATACTGAACAACACCAACTGATTCACAAGACAATCGAAAAATATTGGCATCTCTTACTCATTGATCCCAATATTAGTCCTTTTGTGTCAGAGAAACCGGCTACAACATACAGAAAATCAAAGTCCCTGCGGGACCATCTAACTCAGAGCCAGTTTGTCGTAAATTCAGGAAAGATCCCTGCAAAAGATTCGGCGCGTTTTCTTCTGGCGGTTGCAATCATTGTCAACATCTAAATACTTCGAATAACATCAAACTCCCCAACGGCAAACCTTTTAAACCCACCCATTTTGCCAATTGTAAAACTGTGGGGGTAGTTTACTTTCTTTCATGCCCGTGCGGCAGTTATTACATTGGGAAAACCAAGTTAGCATTGCACAAACGCATTTCAAGACACATTACAAGCATGCGTAAATGCGATCCAGACCTCCCGTTGGGAAGACATGTACGTGACCATCATGCGGGCCAATTCCCTGGCCCTAAATTCTTTGTCCTAGATAGAGTGCATCCCAATCCCCGCGGAGGGGATTGGAATAAGGTTTTACTACAAAGAGAAACAAGATGGATACTGTACCTGGAGGCAACCAAACCTCCAGGTTTAAATGATATGGTGAGCTTCAAGCCATTTTTGGAGGGGTTTTCTTCGGGAGGATGGGAACAATAATACTGATTATTCCAACTTTGGAGTCATTTCCCTTCCCAATAATTATGTATAGGATGGCGCTTTCTCTATAATGGTCTATGGATTAATTTTGTACTCTACAAACTATAAGAGTTATCCCTTAAAAAAAAACTTTCTTATATGACCAAAACTAGACCAAAAGTGACAATAATGTCAATGTATTCAATACAATATGATATTATTGTTCATAACTCTTTTTTCCCCCCCCTATGCATATTTATTTTTTGAGCTTCGTGGATTTCCACATGTCTGCCCGGATGGAAGCGCCATCTGCTTTAATCTAACACATATCTTGCATATAATATTGGGCTTCCCATCCTGTTTTAGACCCCTCTGAGAGATGCTTGTTAATACAAAACACCCTTCTTGTATACTACAATAAGCTCTGCATACCATTCTGTAAGCTGTGATGATGTTACTATATTTCATATTCGAGCATCACTGCAAAAATCTCCTCCTCATAATCATCCAATATCAGTATTGACTTCTAATTTTCCCATTAGTTATAATCCAAAAAGGATCGGTTCGAGTTCTCTTAGATACAAATTATAGTATTGTTTTTCTTGAGCACTGCTGTAAAATACTGTATTTTTTGGTTTCTCTATTTCTATGTGTATGCCCTTTTTCCTTGTTTGTGATACACTAGACCCTTGGGACATTGTTGGAATATCTCACCAACCAAATACAATTCACCATAACATTAGGTGAACGATCTAGGTGCTTTCCCTTAAATCCCTATAGGTTTTCCTGTTTTCTTCCCTTTTATCTTTTCTTCTCTTCTTTCCCTCTTTAGATCTTTTTCCTTCTCCACTTTCTTTTCTTTTTCTTTTTCTCCCTTCTCCTCAATGTGGCGATCGCTGACCACAAGTGTGGTTACCCCCGACGCAGGTAGGGGGCGCTCTTTCTTAAGACGTCCCCTACAGTGGGATGCTCACCCTCCTTACAGAGTGGTGACGCATTTCCCTTACAGCGTCGGTTGCCGTGGTAGCGCGGCGCTCTCCCCCCTCCGCTTCCTGTTTAGGATGTGGGCGGGCGCCGCTCTCCTTCGGCAAATGATCAGGATTGGTCATTTCCCACAGAGGTCAGAGGGCCTCGCCTCACTGCGCAGCCGCCGGCGTCACTTGGGACAATTTATAGCGGGCGGATTGATGTACGCATTTGCAGAGGATGTCCACGCCGAGGTGAACAAGACGAAGGTAAGTATATCGTCAATGCTGCTCTCTTTTTGCTCTATGCATCTGGCATCACTATACTATGAGGGGTTTCGTATTATATACTTTGCACCATGTATGCCTCATATGCATTGGATTACCATGCATATGTCCCTGCACTTTGATGCTTCTCACTTTTGTCACTACTTCAATTCATATTGCATGCCCCCCTCTTTGGCAATCTCTTCCTTTCATTTGGCTGTACCTCCCTGGACATGACCTGACCTTCACTTACAGCAGTGTAATCACTCTTTTGCCTGTTCTAGAACTTTTGATACTTATATATATGTTATGGATGTGTATCAGTAATACTGATTGGTTCCAATACCTCCCAGACTCTTACTTCCATCTCAATATCATTGAAATGGTCCGTCATGTCATGCCCAGTTGGTCCATAGGTAGGACACTGTTTATTTCTCACTTCCCATTGTTCTCCATTACTTCTTGGATCCCAGCTGATCTTCACTTTTCCCTTCTCATTCTTGACCATCACTGTATCACATCACCCACTTCTTTATGATATGCATGGTATCCTTCTTATTCCACACTCACTTTTGGTCCCTTTATCTTTTTTATTGAATTTTGCCGTTTCCCCCTTTTCTACCCCCTCCCCTGTCCAATACATCTATTTATATTTTCCCTTTCCAGGACAATATCCACGTCAGACAAATGCCCTACTCTCATACCTTACTTACCTTCTGCCATGAACTTAAACGTACTTTGTAGAGGTATGTGAGAAGAATCCTCCTCTTCGTTCAATGACCTCCTTTGCTTCCCATTTGATGTGCCCATTACTCTGCTCATTTTCCCTTACCCTATTACTATTTCAGTGACATTGTGGGACTCTTGAGTGACTCACTACTCTTGAGAAATTTGGACCAGTGACGGATCATTGTGGTGCCCTCGATCTGGTCGGCTTCCGCCAACATTGTTCTATTTTCTCGTTACTCTTCCTATGAACTATGTTCTTCTAGCCATTGACATCCTCTCTTCGGTTGACACCGATTTTAATCGACAGTCCAGTTGCCCCTACTAAGAAGCCCCTTTTGGGTAGGTATTAACCTTTGAAGCCTAAAATTACTACTGCATTCTTTATATACCGCATACTATGAATTATTGAAATTGTGATGTTGTACGGTTTATGAATTCTACAACACTAATATGTAATTTATGCCCATAAATAGGTTGACATTGTGTACTGAACTTTGGGTGACCCCTGATGAAGGGTTTGTAACCCGAAACGCGTAGGGTCTTGTCCGGTTCATCCTACCAATGACACCCAAGGGTCTCCTATACGGATACTGGTCTGTCAACACTTGCAAGTTTTTATTAATTGTTGTGTCTACCTTGCTTTAGACATACATGTTAGTGTAATTTTTTGTTGTGTGTTACCTAATAAATTGATTTTTATATATATGCATATTGTTTGTATTCTTGTTCAGTGTGTGTGTGGCATATAAAATCCCATACCATTGGGGGATTTTCCTTTTTTCTATTTATCGGGATGATGGCCACCCACACTGGGTATTGAGTGATAGGTCCTACCAATCCTAATATGAGTGAGAAGGAGCGCGTCGTCAGCTTCCGAAGACGTCAACGTAATGACGAAACATGTTAAGCTGACATGCACGCTGCCTGGACTGTCTTCCTTGCTGTGACACGCATACCGGTTCAACCCACTTCCTGGTATCAGACTGCTTTACAGAAGAGTGAGTGAGATACACTATACGGTAATAATGCGCACGGCTGACAGATTGAATATTGTATATGTAGCAGTATATGATGCCCTAGGGGCTTTGTATTTTAATCTGGTATAATTTAATTTGGAAGAATTACTATACTATGAGGAGTCCCTGGTCTTTGCCTCGAGAGTCATAGAAGACCTTTGGTGCGAAGGATACCTGACATAGAGGATCCTGAGTCTTGGATATACCTTAAATGCGGTTTGATCCCTTGTTGCCATAAGGCACAAGAGATCCACTAATTCTGGTAAGCCCCCACCTTTTCCACTTGGTGTTGATGACTGGAGGTTTCCACCACTATTACTCTCCTGCATGCCTGGAAAATATACATGGATTACATTGGATTGGTGAAAGGCATAGCACTGGATTACCGGACAGTTTATTTGCACAGAGCACTGGAGCACTTTTTTCTTATTGTTATATATATTTGTATGCACTTTATTTATATTGGATACCACCATTTATCATTCTAATTGAGCGTTATTTTATTTACTGCATATATGGATTGATGAGCACGTATACATTTGTACTATTTAGGAATACTGCGCTGCTGATTTTTTGATATTGTTGGACAGTTTTTTCATTTGGCGGATGTGAAGCAGCTGCAATTCCCTTATAAATTGGCACATTTTTAAAGTATTTATCACATTTGGCACGGGTGGTTTTATATTAATTTTACATCCTCTGTGACCAAGTCAGAGCATGACATTATCAGCCCGCCTCTTCGGCCTCAACCAGTCAGAGGAAGCTTTGTATTCATTCACAGAATACCAAGCTGCCCATGAATGGCTGTGCACCACCATTTTACAGACACAAGCAGTTTTAAAGTATGCCTTTTTAGTTAAAGCTCTTTTTTCTGTGCCCCCATAAGCCACTTCAGTGCTCAAAGATTTACACCCCTTCATGACCAGGCCATGTTTTGCAATTTGGCACTGCATTACTTTACATGTCAATTGTACAGTTGTGTGACACAGTACCCAAATAAGATTTATGTCCTTTTTTCCCCCTTACCTCTGCATTTCTATTTTTTTGTACTATAAACAAAAAAAGACCGACAATTTAAAAAAAAAAAAAAAAACATTTTTTTAACTTTCTGCTATAAAACATATCCAATAAAGTGTAAATGTAAAAAATAAAATAAAAAAAAATATCAAATTTCTTCATACATTTAGGCCAATATCTATTCTGCTATGTATTTTTGTTAAAAATAATATATCCCAATAAGAGTATGTTGATTGGTTTATGCAAAAAAGATATAGCGCTCACAAACTATGGGATATATTCATGGAATTTTTAGTTAATTTATTTTTTTTTTTACTAGTAACGGAGGCGGTCATAAAAACTTATAGCGCAAATGTGATAGGGAAAAAAAAACAGACACGTTTTGGGAACCAGTGACGCAAATACAGTGATTAGTGCTATAAATATGCACGGTCACTGACTGGGAAGGGGTTAAACCTCTGGGGCAGTCAAAGGGTTAACTGTCGAAATTGGGGATAGCCCCTTAATAGAAGAGAGACGAGACCAGGTGGTAGGGTCTGTCCGGCTCAAAAGAAAAGAGGGAAAGAATTATCCCAGAAATTATAGAATGCAGAACAGGGCGGAATAGAATTGGTGAGGGCAAATGGGATTTTAAAGGTACTTAGCTCGAATTCCATACAGAAGTGTATGAGATAATACAAATCGTATAAAATTGTATACATTTTTATTCCAAAATCTTTAAAATGACAGACAAAAAAATATATATAAATGAAACATACAGTAGACAGTAAAAGTTTTTTCAGTACAGGATTTGGTGCTTTAAATATATCCGATACAAATACCGAATCAACCCGACATGTTTCCCAGTTTTTCTTTACGGCTTCTTCAGGGGTATATATTAATTGTACTGCAACATACAGTTTTCCTTAGTATTCCTGTATAACAATGAACATATTAGTATACATGGACAAATTTTACAGTTTAATTAAGACTTTTTATAGAAGGCACGTGATGTCTCAAGGTACTCCCTCCAAAAGGCCCTCAAAATAGTCCCAATGAGTGCAGAGAAAGGGAGGGAAATAACACCACAAATTATACATCTCACCGACGAGTGTGGAGGTGGATAGTAACATGCAAAGGCAGATTTGATATATATAAAAATTAAAATGAATATAAAAATATAAAAAAGGGGACCCAAGAGGTCAATGGCCCCTAAGGGCCAGGCTTTATAGAGTAGGAATGTTAAGTTTTTAAATCAGATAGTGTATAGAGTAGAATTGTTATACTCATAGATGCATCATAAGGTGCACTAAGAGTTAATAAACATACCCAGATCACTATGCAAAGTTGAGGACAGGGTCCCGCATGAAGAAGAACCTATATATTCTGATGTTCCCTGAGGTTCACTCAGAGCATTCCACCTATGATTGTACCTATATAAAAGATGAAAGATGGTATCAAAACAATTGCTCACTATGAGAGGAGAAATTATTTATGTTCACACCCAGATGCTAATAAATGTGCCATACCTCATATAAACTCAGTTATAAATGTATAAATGTGTATAGCCCAATCTCTAACAAGAGAGGGCCAGTAAGAGGGGAAACACCAGGGTGGAACAAGTAAAGTTTTGTATATCCCTGACCATGTAGTTAAATGGGTTTTCAGGTTGAGCTGGGAAGCAGTCACAAATGGCACAATTTAGGTAAGAAATAATGCATACGTTTAGCAAGGTCAAAAGGGAATGGTGTATATATACACAAATGGCCATTAAGCATTCAGGTTTGAAAGGCTAATGTATGAAACATGATAAGCTTACCCGATGTGTGACATCAGATCCGCCCCAGGGCCCCGAAACAGGCCCCCGGATGTCACATCCGGGGCCCTGGGGCGGATCTGTCGTCACACGCCGGGTTGAGGTTTTAGTATTAAAGGCAGCACATGCATGCCTCTCAGCAGCGGGAGGTTTTCTCAATGCGATGGTCATATCGGGTAAGCTTATCATGTTTCATACATTAGCCTTTCAAACCTGAATGCTTAATGGCCATTTGTGTATATATACACCATTCCCTTTTGACCTTGCTAAACGTATGTATTATTTCTTACCTAGATTGTGCCATTTGTGACTGCTTCCCAGCTCAACCTGAAAACCCATTTAACTACATGGTCAGGGATATACAAAACTTTACTTGTTCCACCCTGGTGTTTCCCCTCTTACTGGCCCTCTCTTGTTAGAGATTGGGCTATACACATTTATACATCTATAACTGAGTTTATATGAGGTATGGCACATTTATTAGCATCTGGGTGTGAACATAAATAATTTCTCCTCTCATAGTGAGCAATTGTTTTGATACCATCTTTCATCTTTTATATAGGTACAATCATAGGTGGAATGCTCTGAGTGAACCTCAGGGAACATCAGATTATATAGGTTCTTCTTCATGCGGGACCCTGTCCTCGACTTTGTATAGTGATCTGGGTATGTTTATTAACTCTTAGTGCACCTTATGATGCATCTATGAGTATAACAATTCTACTCTATACACTATCTGATTTAAAAACTTCTTAACATTCCTACTCTATAAAGGCTGGCCCTTAGGGGCCATTGACCTCTTGGGTCCCCTTTTTTATATTTTTATATTCATTTTCATTTTTATATATATCAAATCTGCCTTTGCATGTTACTATCCACCTCCACACTCGTCGGTGAGATGTATAATTTGTGGTGTTATTTCCCTCCCTTTCTCTGCACTCATTGGGACTATTTTGAGGGCCTTTTGGAGGGAGTACCTTGGGACATCATGTGCCTTCTATAAAAAAGTCTTAATTAAACTGTAAAATTTGTCCATGTATACTAATATGTTCATTGTTATACAGGAATACTAAGGAAAACTGTATGTTGCAGTACAATTAATATATACCCCTGAAGAAGCAGTAAAGAAAAACTGCGAAACACGTTGGGTTGATTCGGTATTTGTATCGGATATATTTAAAGCACCAAATCCTGTATATGTACTCCTGTACTGAAAAAACTTTTACTGTAGGTTTCATTTATATATATATATATATTTTTTTGTCAGTCATTTTAAAGATTTTGGAATAAAAATTTATACAATTTTATACGATTTGTATTATCTCATACACTTCTGTATGGAATTCGAGCTAATGCCTCGTACACACGTACCGATTGTCGGCCGTAAAGATTCGGCCGACGACCGATCAGCCGATTGTAGGCTTGTTAGTATGATGCTTCCGACAGTGCATTTTCGGCCGAACAGAATCTGTCGTGCAGGCATTAAAATTTTTGTTGGCCAACACCAGAACGGCCGATTGTTCGCCAGTCAGTACAGATTTCGGCCGACAGACAGCAGATTAGCAAGACTGGGCATGCTCAGAAAAGAAAAAAAGACAAGGAAAGTTAACCATCACATGACATCACTTCTGCAGTCGGCTGTTGTTGGCCGACAAAATTCGTGTGCAGTCTTTTGCAGTTTTCAACAGACACGACAGCCCTGGACAAAAGACGGCCGATCGTTCGTACGTGTGTACAGGGCTTAAGTACCTTTAAAATCCCATTTGTCCTCACCAATTCTATTCCGCCCTGTTCTGCATTCTATAATTTCTGGGATAATTCTTTCCCTCTTTTCTTTTGAGCCGGACAGACCCTACCACCTGGTCTCGTCTCTCTTCTATTAAGGGGCTATCCCCAATTTCAACATTAATGTCTATAAGGGATGTCGGTACATTTTGTTAAGATATTATTGAACAAACACTTCTCCACTAAAGGTTTAACTGTGTTATGTGTTAAATCAACCTTTGCAACGGGGGCCTGAAAAGTCCCAGTATATTCCTAAGACTAGCATGTAAAAAAAAAATAGTTTGATATTCTCATTGTGTGTATGGGACGTTTTTATTCTAGGAGCAGAGAATTAGGGTAAAACCACTTAGTCCTGGTTCACACTGGTGCGATGCGGGAAACCCTGCTATAAAGTGCCAGTTCCCGCATTGCACCAGAATTGCATAGTGGTTTACACTGAGATCTGCAAATCTCTGGGGGTGTCAATGTAAAGTTAATGACACCCCCAGATTGGTTAGCAGATCGCAGTGCAAACTGTGAAATGGTGCAGGAATTGGATCGCATAGTTGTGAACACCCATGCAATGTGATTCCAATGCGAACCAAAAAAAAAAAAAAAAAAAAAAAAAAAAAAGGGCCCTGCACCATTTTTGTGCAAATGCGATGCGATTTCAGCCAAAAAGTTTGTATGGCTGAAATCACATTGCGCAGACATTGCATGTGATCTGCACAACAATGTGGTGCAAATCACATGCAATGTCTGGCATCGCAATAGTGCAATCTGACCTACACTTAACCTCCCTGGCGGTATGATTATTTCATGTGTGGTCACACTCCAGCCTTCATACAGGGTTAAATCGGAGTTACGGACAATTTTTTTTTTTAGCTAAAAAATACCCCTAGAATAGCCAGGGCTAGTGCATTTAAATAAAGATATCCTGTAAACTGTCCTCTGTTTTGTGTACATGCAGGTGGAATTACTTCTAGTTTGTGAAGTTCTTGTACAGCGCGGCCATCTGTGGTGTGGGCATCTGAAGCCACATTGTCCCTCTTCCTGGATTTCGCACATGCGCAGTGCGTTGTAAGAGAGTCCCAGAATGCTATACCCTCGTCACTGCCGGTGCAGGCACGTCATCCCACAGCTGGTTCCGCGTCATTGCGCATGCCCAGAAGCTTTTCTCCATCCATTGGCAGAGAATGACGATTAAAGCAACACCGAGCAAATGTCACTGGCCCTCCCCCTACAATGTACAGCGGCAATGACGTGGAACCAGGTGTGGGATGACGTGCCTGCACCGGAAGTGACGAGGGACACCGGTGATGCCCATTGACTCCTGGGATTGACGACACTCGTCTCCCAGGAGCAAATGCAGAGCAGGAAATGACCTAGGCTACCGCTGCGCAATAGGGAGTAAGTGAAGTTATTTTTCATTAAAAATAAGGTAAAAGGAACCGAAAAAAAAATAGCCAAATTGTTTTGGCTATTAGATATGGTTGTCGAATTGGTTTAGGAGGGGGTGTGCATAGTTGCCAACATTTAAAAAAAATTTCCAGGGACGCCTTGCAGCACAGCTATCAATTTCCACACCCACTTCCCTGAAGCCCCGCCCACTGTGCATAATTAATCTCACCTACTTATCAGATTATAGAGTCTACTCAATATAGAGAGAATTACAGGAAATTAAAAAAAGGGAATTTCAAACTTAAGGCCACAGTAGCAGAGTTGGAATAAGTCTCCCATTTAGCTGCACTACTTCTGCATAACATTTATGGGCAGCCCGATTAACGAGCGCTTCCAGGGACAATATAAATTATCTGGGACAGGCTCCTATTTGAAGGGACTGTCCCAGGAAAAAAGGGACAGTTGGCAAATATGGGGGTGTGGGTAGGTTTGGGAGGAGTTGCATGGGGGGGGGGGGGGAGGTTAGGCAGAGGGGAGGGCTGGCCTCAGTTGAAGGGAGATCAGCCAGGGGACAACTTCCCTCCCGCCCGCCTTGTTAATTTTTGCCCCCCTTTTTTGTTTTGTTCCTTGGGTCATTTATTGGGCTTGGATCGCTTGTTTTAGGGGGTTGGCGGGGTTCAAGGGACTTGTAGTTTACTGTGGGCACTAAAATGTACTTAATAGGGACCCGTCTGAGGTATGGATCCCAGTTGTTATAATAGAGGTATCTGCAGCTGGTTGTCTCCAAGTCGGTGCAGTTGTGGCTGGAGGCCTGTAGAAGGTCGCAGGTATTTTCTTATGGTGAGTGAGGACTAGGAGGACCTTGAGGCTCCAGTTACACTGTATTTTACATCGTATTCATGTTCTGTTCTATGTTATTTATTACATTGGTTAATAAAAGGCTGCTTTGACCATTAACTCCAGTTGGTTGTCAGTGTGGTTATTAAAAGGGGTTGGAGGGGGTGGTATTAGCCAAAGTGGTCAAAAAGACATCTTTAGTACCCAAGTCATGTGTATGGTGTGTGCTGAGACTTTGGGTGGAAGAGGAGAGCACTGCAGCTGGCTGGATAAAGTTTACACACAAATCACATCACTTGATCAAATCTTTGAATAGGTTAGAAATATACTGGGACTTTTTAAGCTCTACATACTGTAGATGTATTCCACACTCATACACTATATCTTATTAAAAGGCACGATTTTCATTAAGATATAGTGTGTGTGTGGAATACATCGACAGTATGTAGAGCCTGAAAAGTCCCAGTATATTCCTAACTTATTCAAAACATTTTACTTTCTCTTTAGTAAACCTGCACTGCACGGGTCAGTACAGGCGCAGAGCACAGCATTGCACAGTGTGGAAGACGGTACAGGACAGGTCCGGACTCACAGGAGGAGAAAATGCAGTCTGCGATCTGTCTCTTATCTTCACTCTGCCGAGCAGGAGAGCTCCGATGTCTGCTGGCCAGAAATCAGTGATCGGGGCTGCAGTGTAGTGCTGTCTGCTTGCTCCGCCCACCTGTAAAAGGCCTCTCACTGTCCCGATCCAACCAGCCAGCCTGTCAGAAACCTGTGCCTGCAGAGTGGTATGGGTGCATTATTGGCTCAGCCTTTGGACAAGCTTTAGCGACGCAGGAGCTTCGAAAAAAGGTGATGCTTCAGTGTTTTGGTGCCCCCTCCCTCACTCCGCCCAGGGCAGCTGTCCCTCCCGCCCACCCCTTGTACCGGCCCTGTTTGTAGGAACACAGGATTCATGCCTTTCCTCCTGTCAGACATGCCAGGAGCCTAAAGGAAAGGATAAGCATAGGGCATACATGACAAGGTGGAAGGAAAACCAGGCAGTAGGGAGTTAAATTAGTTGTTGGGATATGAGAGGTCAGGACTCTTACCTTATTGGCAGAGCAGAGAAGGTGATGGGGAGGAGCAGGAGAGAGAGTAGTTGGAGGGGGAGGAGTGAAGGGGCTTCACTTGCAGGCTCGAAATCGTAGAAGAAACGTCCCTCCTAGTGATGCTGTTTTCTGATGTTCTGTTAAGGAGGATGGACGTTGGCAGTTGGGGTCCTTGACGAGGGTCCAAAACATGGTGTCGAACAATAAAATGGTGGGACCCATCTCAGGTATGGAGTCCTATGGTTGGTCTGGTTCAGTCTAGACCGACCGGGTAGTGTAAGGTGGTAGGGGTCTATGGTCAGTTAGGATAGTCCTCGAGGCAGTGTTTTGGTGGCTGGGGACAGAACCTAACTTAATGGTACCACAGACTCCAAAATTGTGGGAGATAGTATTGTCAAGGATCTGCAACCATTCTTTGATCTGGATTGGTTTGACTGTTTTATGTTTTTCTGTTATTTATAGTTTTGTTTAGTTCTGCCTCTCTGCAGGATGATCGGCAGGTGCCGGCGGACATAGGAGTGTGCTGTACCCCTGAATCGGCTGCTGATGTGTATAATCACAGTGGGTAGGAGCTGCCACCATCGTGCATTTGGGCCCCCTACCCGGAAGTGCAGGATCACATATAAAACTACTATAGGGCAGTAGACAAATGGTTAGGGAAATTTACCCTCTCTATTAATTCTGTTTACCGTTATTGAAAGTAAAAGAAAATCCAAAAATTTAGGTTGTCCCCAGAACAGTAATAGAGGAGAAATCTTCCAATGGAGACACTAGTTCTGGTGACCCCAATGATACCCTGGGATTCCCTCACATTGGAGTGATTTCCTCTCACTTCCTGTTTTTGCTACGGGACAGGAAATTATGGAAAATCTCCACAATGGGACACAGAGAACAAAAATAAAAAAAATACAGGGGTTAACACCCGTATGTCCCTTTCACACATTTGTTTCATCAGTTCAGTCACTTTTTTCAAAGAAAATAAATAAATAAATGTATGAAATTTACATTTTAAATTTAACCACTTGAGTCCCAGAGCCAGGGCCGGCGCTACCTATAGGCAAGGTAGGGCCGGCCTAGAACGCACATCAGTCTGGGGGCGGCGCTCAGTGGTGTCGCTATGGGCAGAGGTAGCTCACTAATTTGCCTTGCGGGTGCCACGGATCCCCCTCCCGCTTGCTCTCCCCCCGGCAAATGATTGGAGCGGGTCTGAGGAGGAGAACCTGTGCTGCCCCCTTCCTCCCCCCGCTAGAGCCGCAGCTGTCAGAAGAGGGCTCCGTTTTTGCCCCTCCCTCCGTTAGCAGAATAACAGGAGATTGGAGCAGCTGTTCTTTCCCCCTCTCCCTCTCCTCCATGTGCTGCTGTACCCAGGAGTGGAGCTTGCCAGGGTAGCCATCCACTGTTTCTCCCCTCTCCTTCCTATTGGCCAGGGGAAAAGAAAAAAAAAAAACAAAAAAAAAAACACACACAATCAAAAAGGAACAGAGGACCATTGGACAAGTATTCCCGAGAACTCGCTGGCCCATTGCAATCCTAGGGGGAAACTGCAGCCCCCAGCATGCTCAGCTGAAGGGGAGGGAAAGAGATGGGTGGCAAGTGGCACACTGCATCCGGTGGCCAGCGACGGTGGCACGCTGCATCCAGTGGCGGGCTACAGTGGCACGCTGCTCAGGGTTCCCACTGATTTTGCATTATGGTGAGTTGAACCATTTCATTATATATTACAATAGAAATATTATGGTGTCAGGACGACTGAATCACATCAAAGCATGGTGTCGGGATGATAAAAAGGGGTCACCTGTGGTAAAAAATAAAAGTCAGCAGCTATAAAAACATTTCTTCCATAAAACCGGTCCCTCATGCCAAAAAGGTTGGGGGCCGCTGCTCCTAGCACTCCAGGATACAGATAGCCACACAGGAGGCAAAGGAGTGACAGATTCCATCATCAGCGGGGTATTTGAAATCACCTTAAGTTAAGTTGATGGGTGTGAGTAGGGCCTCATGTCTAAGGCCCCTTTCACACATACGGTCCATTCACTTCATCAGTTCAGTCAAAATGTATCAGTTTTTCATCCTTTTTCATCCATTTTTTTTACATCCACTACCAATGCAAAAACGGATGAACGGACAGCATGTGTAAAAGGGGCCTAAAGCTTTTTTCCAAATACATGGGCAGGGAATATCGCCCTGATGAAGACACGTGACCCGGTGTCGATACGTGTAGGGGAGGGGCAAGGACAGTGTCTGCACCTGGCGAACCAGCTCCCAGGAGTGTAGACTGACGACTTGTAGACAAGAATGAAACTGCTGTTGGAAGATATTGAATGTTTAGACTGGTGTGCTGGAAGCACCAGCAAAATGTGAATACCCATACCATGGTTTTTAATAAAGAGATGCTTTTAAGGTTATAAGCACTATTGAATTCTTTCTTCAACGGTGCTGTGGAGGAGTGGAGTGAGAAGACAAGCAGTACATATTTGGGCTAACTGGATGCTCATCCCCAGGCCGGGGAGAGGCAAAAAGGCGTTAATAGACCGAGCTTAGGTGCAAGGTCACATCATTTGAGGTGAGAACCCAACTATAGGGGGGGGGCACATGGATATGTTCATTTAACTGCACGAAAGGAGAAGAAGAGTGAGCATCCTATACAACACGGATGTCGGTGGTGGGAAGGATCATCACAATAAATGTACATACAATTTGCATAGTTGTGGGTTTTATGTTTTTAAAGGAAGCATCTGATTATATCACAAGTATTAATAATTCACATGCTATTTATAGTATAGCACACATTTGTCACAACTGAGGTTTTAGCAGTTGTTGTTATTCATTAATTTTGATTGTTTTATATGATATTATTAAGCGCAGCACTAAGGTTTGTTTTATTATGGCACTATAGACTTTAGTATAAGATGGTGATCAGTGCATGCAACTGGCTTGATTGAAATACAGACACTCCTCGTTTAATGACTTACCTGTTTAATAACCACTTAATAAGACTTATGACCAGCTTTTTGGGCACTGTACATCATTGTATTGTACAGTACAGGATTTTTGTTGTTTATATTTTTGTTTTCTGTACTTATCCAAATTAAAACAATGTTATTGAGTTGGAGTTTTGGGTTTAGACTTTTTTTTTTTTTTAGAATACAGTAGTTAGGAATGCTTAAAATATTGATTACTTGTGGCTCCTCGTTTAACAACCAATTAGTTTAACAACCTGGTCGCTGGAACGGAACCTGGTCGTTAAGTGAGGAGAACTGTAGTGTTGGTCGAAGTAGCAATGTTGGTCGTAGTAGCTCGCAGGAGCCTTGGATATTTGCAGAGGTATAACCCTCCCTTAGGCCCCTTTCACAGGGGCGGTGTGCACAAAGGAGTTTTGCTCAGCGGTGATCGATCCGCCGATCCCCGCTGAGCAGGCAGATGACAGTTCCGTCTCCGCTTTCTTTGTCCTCTATGGGAGATCAGATGAGAACGGACCTCCAGACGGATGGAAACCGTATTTTCCATTTTCACGGATCGAATAGCAGAGGGTGTCAGCGGAGAGGTCTCCACTGACATCCGCGTCTCCATAGGGCTGCATGGGGCATCCGATCAGGTCCTCCTTAAAAACTGACAGGCGGACTGGAAAACTCGTGTGAAAGGGGCCTTACTCAATCCAAAAACGTTTTGCCTTTAGGCCCCTTTCACACAACGTCAGTTGTTATCCGTTTTTCGTCAGTTGTTATCCGTCTTTCATCCGTTGTCATCCGTTTTTACATAGAGATGCATTGATGTCCGTTTTTCATCCGTCAACGGATGGATGAAAAACGGACAAACGGACAGCGTGTGTGAAAGGGGCCTTGGTTCTACTTTTTTCTGGTAGGATGCAGTCACTGTTCAACCAATAATTTTCCATATGGCACAGGCAATTTTTAAATAGACTTTTGTCAAGCAGGTGGTGCTGGCAAGGCCACCCACAGCTCGATTTTCAGCGAACTATTGAATCGGCCAAAATTTGAGCTATATGGAGCGTTAAAAAAAAAAAAAAAAAAAAAAAAAAACACTATGTAACATTTGGAAAAACCCAATGGTGGAGCTTTAAATCTACCCAAAATTATGTAAAAATGAGAACAGAATGGACTCAAAGAATTCATACAATTTGTATCAAATTAGGAACGCCTCTATGCTACATAAGTAATGGTAGCAGTGTAGAAGATTGTACAATCATGGTATAGTGTATGGTCAGCCTTAGGTTCTATTCACACTTGTGCGACCTTAAAGTCACACAACTTCAAGCAAGGTCTATGTAATCTTGAGGTCTCTGGACCTCAAGTTGCATCAAAGTCAGACCAAAGTAGTACAGGGACTACTTTGAAGTTGCACAGATATGAACAGTACTCATTGGAAATCATGAGGGTATGACTTGTCATGCAACTTTGCAGTCTCAAGTCGCAGGACAATTTTTACAAGTGTAAAAGGGAAAATTGTAGAAATAAGAAAGACTGATGGAAGAAAAAAAAAAAAGACCAAGTGATCCATTGAGTGATTTTTTTTTTTTTTTGCCGATTTCCCTGATGAAAGTCTTTTGCAAATTTGCACATATTTTCACAATTTTGCAAATGAGCTAAAACTTATTCTCATATTCTCAGAGCCTTTTTTCAGCTGGAACTTGGTTGAACTCAGTTCCACCACCTCTGGCTCATGTCCTCTGCTCCCTGCTCACCACTATCACTTGTAAAGACAGAGATACGGCTTCCGTGTTTACAAGTGACCGCTTGTCTCCCAACGGCTCCCACAGATCTCATCCTGGGCTGGCTCCCACTGGGTTCAGGATGGGGACAAGGGAGATGCAGGTGCCCAGGGTGGAGTGTGGATGCTGATAAGCCCCATACACACGTAGCGATTGTCGGCCGTAAATATTCGCCTGCCGAACGATCGGCCGATTGTCGGCTTGTTAGTATGATGCTTCCGACAGCCGACAGCGCGTTTTCGGCAGAACAGAATCTGTAATGCAGGCATTAAAATTTTTGTTGGCCAACACCAGAACGGCCGATTGTTCGCCAGTCAGAACAGTACAGAATTCGGCCGACAGACAGCAGATTTGCAAGACTGGGCATGCTCAGAAAAGAAAAAAGACAAGGAAAGTTAACCATCACATGACATCACTTCTGCAGTCGGCTGTTGTTGGCCGACAAAATTCGTGTGCAGTCTTTTGCAGTTTTCAACAGACACGACAGCCCTGGACAAAAGACGGCCGATCTTTCGGCCGACGATCGGTACGTGTATACGGGGCTATACTCCCAACGGATGATCTCCCTGCAAGTGAAAGAGGTGGAACCACCTACAGTGTGTGGGGAGGTACTACTGTAGCCGGCTGGAAGCTTAATATTAATACAGCAACAAAAGTAACACATGTGGAAGATGGTGGAGCTTTTAAAGTGGAGTGCCGACCACATAACCATTTTTTACATAAAAATACCCCCTAATCCTAAGCTATCGCCAAATACCCTAACACTAACCCCACATTACAGTACATTACAGTTATGCAATAAAGATAAATTCTTACCTTTAAAATTGATTGCAGAGCGCGACCATCTCCGGTGTGGGCTTCTGAAGCCGCTGTGTCCCTCTTCCTGGTTCCTGGCTACCCAGAATGCCGATCGCAATCTCGCGCATGCGCTATAGATTGCGATCAGAGTAGCGGCTGGCCATTCCCATTGCATCCTGGGATTGATGACGCTCATCAGGAAGTGAGGTCAGGGGCCGCGGCCGCATAAGGAGGAAAAGGAAGGAAGGAAGGCAAGCTAATTTTCATTAAAAACAAGGTAAGTGAAAAAAAAAAAAAAAAAAATTAATTGTCCAATTCTTTTTCAGGTTTTTGTTACTCTAACTGATGCTGCAAAGTTCATTTTTAGGGTGGAACTCCACTTTAAGAGGGGGGGGGGGATTGGGGCAGTGGAGGGGGGGGGGGGTCCCACGCAGAGGTCCAAGCTAAAGGGGGGGGGGACATGAGATGCGGATGGGGGTGCAGAAGTAGGCAGCGGTGGAGGGCAGCTCTGTGTGTAAAGCCCCCTGAACTCTGCATTCTGTATGCAGCACATCCCTAAACTCTGCACTGTGTGCAACACACACCAACCCTCACAAACTCTGCACATTATGCTCTCCTAGTATTTAATGCCCCTTTTACTGCTAGTAAAATGTGACCACACCCACTATTTGACGCAGTTTGAAGGGTCTATGTGTACTGGGGCAGGGGTCGTGGCTATGTTCCTACACCTATTTTCGGAGAAAAAAAGCCCTGCGTAAACTTGTTCTTCACGATATGTAAATGGACGTATTTCGTGCATAAAGGCTTAAATTATTGACCAAAAAAAAAAAAAAAGCAGTTTTTTTTTTTTTTTTTTTAAACTGAAAAATGCACAGTGCTGGTTTACGCTCCTGTGTGCATAGGCACATTACAGTTAATGGGCTACATTTTAGCTCAGAAAAAAAAAAAAGGCTGTGCTGAGCTTTTTCAAGCTGCAGATTTCGTTCTTTTTCTGCTGGCAATTCCCTGCAAAGTAAAAGCCCAGCAGCTCTTCACCCACTTGATTGCTTTTACAGGCCTTAGGAGGGACCCTCCCGTCACTTACAATAGTGCTGACTGTTTGGCCAGATGGTCCCAAACCATCTCTATGACCCTCAGGCGCTGTAAGTGACGTCATAATGTAGACACTGCAGTTTTTTTTTTGGTAATCTCAGGCTTTCCAGTATAGAGGAGAGATGTGGGGACTACTAGATCTTTCTATAAAAAAAAGAGGACCCATCATGTCCTATTCCTATAACAAGTGATGTTTACATTCCTTGTAATAGGAATAAAAGGGATAAAAAAAAAATAGAAAAAAAAAAAAAAAAAAATCACAATAAAGCGCTTATTGATTGGTTTGCGCAAAAAAGTTCTAGCATCTGCAAACTATGGGATATTTTTTGGGCATTTTTATTTTTTTAATAGTAATGGTGGTGTTCAGCAACTTATAGCGAGACTGCGATATTGCGGCGGACAAATCAGACACTGAGTGACACTTTCTTGGGAACCAGAGACACCAATATAGTGATAGTGCTAAAAATATGCACTGTCACTGTACTAATGACACTGGCAGGGAAGGGGTTAACATCACAGGCGATCAAAGGGGTTTTAATGTGTGGCCAACGTGTTAGTGGGTGTGCAGTTTTTACTAAACAATGTGCTTTGCAGGAAGAATGTGCTTTATTTCCCTACACAGTGCTCCTTTTGGTAATTTCCGAAAGCGATCAGCAGGTGCCAGCGAGCAATCAACAGCTGGCACCCGCTGAGTCGTCGGTGCTGCAGCCAATCACAGCACAGCCGGGGGGGGGGGGATGTGCTCCCTACCCCAGTGCACGGATCACTGACTAGGTACATGATCCAATGCAGATCGGCCACCCTGCCGCAAAATATCTAGGGTGGGTGATCCGCAAATGGTAAAGGGTAACTTTTGTGGGAGGGTGTGGGGGGAATAGAACATAAAGAAAATAAATAAATACAGCACGTGCAAGTACGACTCAAACCATATTCTATTTGAATGTCATTAAATGACCTTTCCTTTTCAATCTACAGCTCTGTAATTATCTGCAAAATGCAATATGGAAACCTGGAGGCGTTCTGTATACAGAACAGTGGCGGCTGGTGCATATGGGGCACAGGGGCGCCGCCCCCCCCCCCCCCCTATCCATGCGTCCGACCCCCTAATCCACATGCGGGGCGCCGGACACATGGAGTTCAAGTTCAATGGGGCTTTTTTTTTTTTTTTTTTCAACCATGTGACTAGAGCCAGAGGCTCTCACAGGCTTAAAAAAAAAAAAAAAAAAAAAAAGGGGGGGATTGGCTCGGGGCGCCCCCAGCCCACCCAGTTGTGTGACAATAGCAAAAGAAAATTTGCTATGGTCACACTGATCCTCCTCCTGGCCAATCAGGAAGCAGGTCTTGAGACCCCGTTTCCTGATTGGCCGAAAAAGAGAAGCCATGCCATTGGGAGGAGATGCAGAAGACAGGGGGAAGAAGCCGAAGCTGCCGCCGCAGATATCCAGGCAGGGTGAGTGAGCGAGGGGTTTTGTCCTGTCTCGCTGTGGTCTGGGGGGGGTATGGTGCGTTCCGTCTGCCGCCCCCCTGGCCCATGGAGCACCAGCCGCCACTGAAACATTTCCTGCTTCTGTGATTGGCTCACTGAATTTACCAGAAGTCTGCCTAAGATATAAGTCAGATTTCTGGCATCCCCTGCAACAAAAAAAAGGTCATTTTCATTAAAATACTCCCAACAAGAAATCACATCTAAGGGATGCAGACCATGCCACTTTATACATTAGTGTCCTGCAGGTGCACAGCTGATTGAGAATTATGAAACCACTCCCATTAGATGTACTTACCACATGGGCACGGAGAAAAACATAGCGATTTCTTTAGAATAACAAAAAGGTAGGAATCTGCAACAAAGCTTGTTAAAATCCTTGCAATGTACAGAGATCACCCAGAGGGGAATGTTTTTTTTTTTTTTCTCAACAAAAGTGAAGTTACTCGTTACGTGCTGCTATGTGAATCACGCCTTAGCCAAATAGGCAACAGTCCCTTCACCCCGGAGGTACTGCATCATAAGGACAACCAGATGTATTACCGTCTTTATATTCAAAGATAAGACAGTCTTTGAGCTGCAGGAAAAAAAAAAAAAAAAAAAAAAAGGAGGTTCTGCATCAGCTGTTCGATCTGCCGCATCCATGTGAACAAACATCAGGGCTTCCCAGCAACTATAATAAGCCTTAGCATAACAAAGCAATTACCCAATGGTGCCTGCAATGCAAACCATTCATTAGCTCCTTTCATCTTCTTGTAGCATTGCAATCCAGAGGAACACAACTGACGTTTTGCTGCAAGGATGCCCATAGGGCTGGCAGAGGGATTAGCCTTGGGGTTAATGCCAGGGGCCACACTATGGATTCTGCAGTAAAAGCACAGGAACGATCTATGATCCCCCAGAATAAACCCAAGATCATCTACTAACCTGACAACCCAGATGAGAGGCTGGGACTGACAGCAACATGCAGAATAGCAGATGTGGCTGCTTATTATGAAGAGAGTAGGAGGAGTGACTACACAGGATTACCCATTTAGCAAGTCTACGATTAATGCCACGACACTGGTTTCCTAGGTGTGTAAAGCAAAAGAATGTTATCCAATAAAGCAACTAATCAATTAGCATATACTCAGGAAACACCTGAAGGCTGGCTAAACACTTCACCACTTCAGCTTCCAGACCCCCTCCCCTCCTGATCAGGCCATTGTTTGCGATACGGCACTATGTTACTTTAATGGACAATTGCGCCATCGTGCAACTTTCTGTACCCACATAAAATGTATGTCCTTTTCCCCCCCCACACAAATAGAGCTTTCTTTTGGTGGTATTTGATCACCTCTGCGGTTTATATTTATTGCGCTATAAAGAAAAAAAGACAGACAATTTTGGAAAAAAAAAAAAATATATTTTACTTTCTGCTATAAAAAAAATCTAAAAAAAAAAAAAATCTAATGTATTCATCAGTTTAGGCCAATTTGTATTGCATCACCCACCAAAATATCCAGAGGAGTCATGGCTGCCAGGAGAGGAAATGTCCAGCATTTGGGGTTTATGAAGTTTACAAAGTTATACTGTCCTGTATGAACATTCCGTGGTGGATTGGATGCTGATTTGGAGTGGACCCTTCACTGGTGATCGTTTCTATACCTCATGCTTGGTGGACCTTCCTTAACAGGGGGTCTAAAATTCTGGTAAGGAGATTACCTTATTTTATGCACGTGGTGATCGCCAGGATTGTGTCTCCACTAACGGTGTTGGAATTTATCTGCATTTATTTCTGCACCTCAGCACCAGTTTCAGACGGACTTAATGGACTTTGTTCATTTTATTATTTAGGGTTTTTTAATAATGTGGCGCTGTACTTGAACACAATTGCTTTATGGTCTGATAACACCTTTGTACTGGCAGCCTTTACTCTTGCTAGTGTATTGAGCGCAGCTTTCTTTCTTCTTTGTTTGCAATATGTATTCTGCTACATGTTTTTTAAAAAAAATCCCAATAAGCATATTAGGCCCCTTTCACACATACGGTCCGTTTGTCCGTTTTTCATCCATCCGTTGACGGATGAAAAACGGACATCAATGTATCTCTACGTAAAAACAGATGATGACGGATGATTATCCGTTAACATCCGTTTTCATCCGCTTCCGTCAATGTCCGTTTTTTGGAACGGATGAATGCCCTATTTTTCATCCGTCAAAAAAACGGATCGGACGAAAAACGGATGTAAACGGACAAATGGTTTTTGCATTGATAGTGGATGTAAAAAAAACAGATGAAAAACGGATGCAAAAATGGATTAAAAACGGATGAAAAATGGATGAAAAACAGATGAAAAATGGATTAAAAACGTATGAAAACGGATGAAAAATTGATGAAAAACAGATGTAAAACTGATACATTTTGACGTGACTGAACTGATGACCTGAACGGACCGTATGTGTGAAAGCGGCTTTATGAGTAGTTTGCACAAAAGTCTACAAACTATGTGATAGATTTATGGACTTTTAATTTTTTTTTATTGTTTTTACTAGTAATGGCTGATTTTTAGGGACTGCGACATTGCAGCAGACAAATATAAAACTTATGGGCCATATACACTATACAATTGTCTTTAGATTTTTTCCTTTAGCTTTACCAAAACCATATAATATGAGGTCAAATCTAAACAGGCAGGCAGGCCCTTGCACTCTATAGTTGAAGGTAAATCTAAAGGAAATCTAACAACAAAAGTTGTATAGTGTGTATCCAGCTTAAGGCTGGCCATACATGTTCAATTTTCTGTTAGATTTATCACAAACCACATAATATGAGGTCAAAGCTAAACCACACTTTCACTTGTATCCAATTAGGCAGGCCTTTGTACTACACAGTTGAAGGTAAATTTCAAGAAAATTATGCAGAAACTTGTATAATGTATGGCCAGCCTAAGTGACACTTTTCTGGGGACCAGTGACACCAATACAGTGACCAGTGCTAAAAATAGAAAAACAAAAACAGGTAAAGCGCTCTGGGTGCAGACTGCTTTAATAAAAGTAATTAAAATAAAGATAAGCAGCAAGTCACAAACATTAGGTCATGGACAAGTGTGTACAAGATCCACCGGGTGGTGCCATTCCTCTGTTGAAAGCACGGTATGCCTAAAAACTAGTGGAGCTGTGGAGCAGGAGAAAGAGCGCGCATGTCCGTTGCGGACCTTGCGCATGCTCAGAAACGCGTCGTGCTTTCCGGGCCCCGGGACACCAGCGAGCATCACGGACGTGACCCGTCCTTCCTCCTCTGCAGCGTTACGCCTGTGCCAGATGACCGGGACACATCGGGATTAAGGTTGGCCACCGTTTCTCCTGCTCCACTAGTTTTTAGGCATACCGTGCTTTCAACAGAGGAATGGCACCACCCGGTGGATCTTGTACACACTTGTCCATGACCTAATGTTTGTGAGTTGCTGCTTATCTTTATTTTAATTACTTTTATTAAAGCAGTCTGCACCCAGAGCGCTTTTCCTGTTTTACATGTTGCTATAGAGTTCCTCCTTCATCTCTGATCAAAAGCTGCCAGGTACAGCAGGACTGTTTTTATCACATCGTTTAGGATTGCTTGATTAGACTTTTTTAAACAAAAGACTCCCCTATTGGACTTCTATTGTTCATTTTAATATATCATGTGATGCGGATGGATTTCTTAGCGCTTATATAGTTGTGTTTTTTTCAGTGCTAAAAATATGCACTGTTACTGTACTGACACTGGCAGGGAAGGGGTTAACACCAGGGGGAAGTAAAGGGTTAAGTGTGCTCCTAGGGAGTGCTTTCTAACTGTGTGGGGGATGTTGTGACTGGGGGAAGACAGAGATCCATGTTTCTGCTTAGCAAAAACACAAGATCTCCATTTTCCTCCCTCACAGAACAGCCGTTTGCCTTGTTTACATAGGCTGACCGCTGTTCTGCCCCTCCCCTGAATGATTGGCGTGTCCCGGTGGACATCGTGGCCGCTTGACCCGCTGATTGGCTCCCACTGTGTCCAATCACAACAGGAGCGAGGCTCCAGTGGCACGTGCGCGCACGCCCCAGAGCCCGAGATCTGAATTACGTGAAGGTATGCCCTTCTGCAGTATATGTATGTGAGAAATTTGGAAAAGACCCCCCCGAATGGGACTGGAAGATCAAAGAAGACGGAGTATCAGCCAGTATCCTTATAGATTTGTGTACTTGCAACCCTCTGCATATTATTTCTTCTACTGAAGGGCAGCGTTGGCAATTGGTATCCCTTATGGGGCTCCCCCACCTTGGGCATACAACACCTATGATAATAACCCCCCTAACATTGCAGCTCATCCTTATTATATAGTGATATTAAGGTTATATTCTCCAGTTTGTAATGATAGTTTACTGTGGGATTTATTGGACCTCTATGGGGCTGCCATGCCCTAAACTTGTATGTATCATTTCTGAGGCCTTTTTATAATTTTATCTATTTTCTATTCTCTTGTAAATTTCTTCCTTTCCCAATTTTTTGTCCTATTAGACCTTGTTTGGCTGCACACATCTTCCTCTCCCTGCATTGCTATCCGCCAGGTCTTGCTGGACTTCACAGGTGGTACCATTAAATATTGAAGTACAGTGCCTTGCAAAAGTATTAGCCCCCCTTGAACTTTGCGACCTTTTGCCACATTTCAGACTTCAAACATAAAGATATAAAACTGTAATTTTTTGTGAAGAATCAACAACAAGTGGGGCACAATCATGAAGTGGAATGAAATTTATTGGATATTTCAAACTTTGTTAACAAATAAAAAACTGAAAAATTGGGCGTGCAAAATTATTCAGCCCCTTTACTTTCAGTGCAGCAAATTCTCTCCAGAAGTTCAGTGAGGATCTCTGAATGATCCAATGTTGACCTAAATGACTAATGATGATAAATAGAATCCATCTGTGTGTAATCAAGTCTCCGTATAAATGCACCTGCACTGTGATAGTCTCAGAGGTCCGTTTAAAGCGCAGAGAGCATCATGAAGAACAAGGGACACACCAGGCAGGTCCGAGATACTGTTGTGGAGAAGTTTAAAGCCGGATTTGGATACAAAAAGATACTTTGACGTGGTGGTGGGCTTGAGCACTATATGGCCATATGGTGGGTCCAAATCCCCATTTTTATTTATGGATTGTCTTCAAATTTGGTAGTAATTTCTTTTGCATGTGTGCGCTATTCTTTTTTAATATATACAGTATCTCACAAAAGTGAGTACACCCCTCAGATTTATGTAAATATTTTATTCTATCTTTTCATGTGACAACACTGAAGAAATGCAACTTTGTTACAATGTAAAGTAGTGAGTGTACATTTTATGTCCCCTCCAAATACCTTAACGCACAGCCATTAATGTCTAAACCGCTGGCAACAAAAATGAGTACACCCCTAAGCAATGTTCCCTCTAATTTTTTACTGTGCTGAGCAAATAAAAAAATTTCTGAGCGCAAACCTTTAGACTGAGCAATGGGGGGGGGGGGGGGGGGGCGACGTCAATGCAGAGTGACCAGCGTGCCCCCAATCAATTGCAGAGTGCCACAGCAATGCCCCCAATCAATTGCAGAGTGCCCACAGCAATGCCCCCAAAAAATTGCAGAGTGCCTACAGCAATGCCCCCAATAAATTGCAGAATGCACAGCAATGCCCCCAATAAATTGTGAGTGCCCACAGCAATGCCCCCAATAAATTGCAGAGTGCACAGCATTGCCCCCAATAAATTGCAGAGTGCACAGCAATGCCCCCAATAAACTGCAGAGTGCACAGCAATGCCCCCAATAAACTGCAGAGTGCACAGCAATGCCCCCAATAAATTGCAGAGTGCACAGCATTGCCCCCAATAAATTGCAGAGTGCACAGCATTGCCCCGAATAAATTGCAGAGTGCACAGCAATGCCCCCAATAAATGCAGAGTGCCACAGCAATGCCCCCAATAAATTGCAGAGTGCCACAGCAATGCCCCCAATAAATTGCAGAGTGCACAGCATTGCCCCCAATAAATTGCAGAGTGCACAGCATTGCCCCCAATAAATTGCAGAGTGCCACAGCAATGCCCCCAGTAAATTGCAGAGTGCCACAGCAATGCCCCCAATAAATTGCAGAGTGCACAGCAATGCCCCCAATAAATGCAGAGTGCCACAGCATTGCCCCCAATAAATTGCAGAGTGCCACAGCAATGCCCCCAATAAATTGCAGAGTGCACAGCATTGCCCCCAATAAATTGCAGAGTGCACAGCAATGCCCCCAATAAATGCAGAGTGCACAGCATTGCCCCCAATAAATTGCAGAGTGCCACAGCAATGCCCCCAATAAATTGCAGAGTGCACAGCAATGCCCCCAATAAATGCAGAGTGCACAGCATTGCCCCCAATAAACTGCAGAGTGCACAGCATTGCCCCCAATAAATTGCAGAGTGCACAGCATTGCCCCCAATAAATTGCAACCTGCATGGAGTGAATTGATATCCCTGGGTACGATCATGGCAGCGATCCTCCGCTCTCCCCAGCACTTCCAGCGATGCCTCCTGGCTGAGTGGATCTTCTGGTGTTTGACCACCATCCGTAAGTGACTTGGCCCCCGCGAGACCCCCCCCGTGCACTTACCTTAAGGACGGTCACGGACCCGCTCACTTCAGTCCCCGACTTCCCGCGTCCCCGTGCTCCCAAGTCCCGGCGCCTCCTCCTCGGCCAATGGCATGAAGTTGGCCTTTCGGCCAATCAGGAAGCAGGAGGACCCGCTCCCTGATTGGCCAGGAGGAGGATCCATGTGACAATAGCGAATTTTCATTCGCTATTGTCATACAATGGGCGTGCTCTCAGGGAGCACGCTCTGCTCCCCGGCCGCCTCGTCTGCGCTGTTTAACTAGGTGCGCGGTCTACATAGCTGCTTGCGCGGGACCATAAATTTCACTGCGCGTCCGCGCATGCGCGCACTTTAGGGGGAACATTGCCCCTAAGTCAAAAAAGTCCAAATTGGGACCAAAGTGTCAATATTTTGTGTGGCCACCATTATTTTCCAGCACTGCCTTAACCCTCTTGGGCATAGAGTTCACCAGAGCTTCACAGGTTGCCACTGGAGTCCTCTTCCACTTCTCCATGATGACATCATGGAGCTGATGGATGTTAGAGACCTTGCGCTCCGCCATCTTACTTTTGAGGATGCCCCACAGATGCTTAACAGAGTTTAGGTCTGGAGACATGTTTGGCTAGTCCATCACCTTTACCCTCAGCTTCTTTAGCAAGGCAGTGGTTGTCTTGGAGGTGTGTTTGGGGTCGTTATCATGTTGGAATACTGCCCTGCGGACCAATCTCTGAAGGGAGGGGATCATGCTCTGCTTCTGTATGTCACAGTAAATGTTTGCATTCATGGTTCCCTCAATGAACTGTAGCTCCCCAGTTCCAGCAGCACTCATGCAGCCCCAGACCATGACACTCCCACCACCATGCTTGACTGTAGGCAAGACACAATTGTCTTTGTACTCCTCACCTGGTTGCCGCCACACAAGCTTGACACCATCTGAACCAAATAAGTTTATCTTGGTCTCATCAGACCACAGAACATGGTTCCAGTAATCCATGTCCTTAGTCTGCTTGTCTTCAGCAAACTGTTTGCGGGCTTTCTTGTGCATCATCTTTAGAAGAGGCTTCCTTCTGGGACGGCAGCCATGCGGACCAATTTGATGCAGTGTGCGGCGTATGGTCCGAGCACTGATAGGCTGACCCCCTCCACCCTTTCAACCTCTGCAGCAATGCTGGCAGCACTCATACGTCTGTTTCCCAAAGACAACCTCTGGAAGGCCACTTTATGTAGAGCAACAATTCCCTTTTTCAGATCCTCAGAGAGTTCTTTGCCATGAGGTGCCATGTTGAACTTCCAGTGACCAGTATGAGAGAGTGAGAGCGATAACACCAAATTTAACACACCTGCTCCCCATTCACACCTGAGACCTTGTAACACCAATGAGTCAAATGACACCGGGGAGGGAAAATGGTTTATTGCGCCCAATTTGGTCATTGTCACTGAGGGGTGTACTAACTTTTGTTGCCAGCAGTTTAGACATTAATGGCTGTGTGTTGAGTCTTTTTGAGGGGACAGAAAATTTACACTGTTATACAAGCTGTACACTCACTACTTTACATTGTAGCAAAGTGTCAGTGTTGTCGCATGAAAAGATTTAATAAAATATTTACAAAAATGTGAGGGGTGTGCTTACTTTTGTGAGATACTGTATGTATTTTGTTTGCTTTATAGAAGTGATCTGCTATTATAAAAATATACACCCCTGAGGAAAGAATGAACTTCTGAAACGTGTCGGATGTTTTTTTGACTATTCTGCCATGGTATCTTCATCACAGTAGTCCAGGGATCTATACAGATCTATATTTACTTGTTTATATTATGTTGATTTTTATAAACATCAGCCACCATTGTTGTGTTCTTTTTTTTAATTAATAAAACTTGTATGATTTTATATACTCGTTTACGTATCTTTTCACTTTGATGTTCAGTTAGGCCAGTAAAGTCCCATTCAGGGGGTCCTTTTCCAAACTTCTACAATTTCAGGATGTAGGCCTTACCTCTTGATCAATCTCAATCTCACCGTCTTTAATCTAATCAGTGTATGTACGTGGGGTGGTCCTTAAGTGGTTAAAGAAGTATTAAGCTCAAAAGCAAACCTTTATTATATTGCAGTTTACCAATTCCTAGATATGATGGCTGCATTTGTTTTCTATTTTAGGGCTCATGTACACTACAGCTTCTAAACTTGAGTTTAGGAACTTTTGGCGTTTTTTTGCCAAAGCTCCTAAACTCAACTTGATAAAAACCTATGGGGGTTATTTACTAAAGCTGGAGAGTGTAAAATCTGGTGCAGCTCTGCACAGAATCCAATCAGCTTTCAGGTTTTATTGTCAAAGCATAATTGAACAAACTGAAGTTAGAAGCTGATTGGCTACCATGCACAGCTGCACCCGATTCTGAGTGCACTAGTTTTAAGTGGGGTACACACTATAAGAAAATCAAGCGAACAATCGTCCGATTTTCCTCATTGTATCACAGCAAAGTCGGAACTGAGGAAGGAAATAATGTACGGAAATTTTTGTACGACAAAGGCTTTTTTTTTGTCTTTATTTTTTCCAATCATGCATAGTCTTGACTGAGGTATTACAGATATCACGGCTGCCTTACCTTTTCAAACCCAACCTAAGACTTGCTAACCTTAATAAATTACACAAATACATTTTATTAAACAAATTACCATTTTATTATAACAATACAGAATACTGTTCTTTTAACTTCTTGAACTGTAATGACCTAAAATCAGTACAGTGACTTAAGCCCTGTACACACGCACAGATTGTTGGCCGTAAATTGTCGGCCAACGTCCAATCTGCCGATTGTAGGCTTGTTAGTATGATGCTTCTGACAACCAACTGCGAATTTTCGGCTGAAAAAAATCTGGTGTGCATGCTATAAAATTTTTGTTGGCCAACAAAGAACGGCCGATTGTTCCTCAGTCAGTACAGATTTCGGCAGACAAAAATCAGATGAGCAAGACTGGGCATGCTCAGAGAAGAAGAAACACACGGAAAGTCAACCATCACATGACATCACTTCTGAAGTTGGTTTTTGTTGGCCAACAAAAGTCCAGTGCAAGTCTAGAGCACATTTCAACCAACAAACAACACTGGACAAAAGACGGCCGATCGGTTGGCCAACAATCTGTGCGTGTGTACGGGGCAAGGCTTTAAGCCTTGCTTGTCACCGTCTAGGGTCTTGGAAGGCAACTTGTCTTACAACTGGCTGTATCTCCGATCAAAATAGACTTCCAGGCCCTCAGCTGCAATGACACCAGCTTGAGGACTATTACGATTTAAGATACCTTTGATACAGCCAAATTACTCTTAACCATTACTGCCTTCACTTGTTACCAGGGTAGATACACCCATACCTGAGATGGGCCCCACCCCTCCATTTTCACCTTTTTAAACCATCACAGCCTTCCAAGACCCTGAGACCCCTACCAGAAACACTCAAGCATGACACCTTATGGCCTTATGGGGCTCCCTAAAAATCTGCCAAAAAAAAGCTCATATACTTTTTTGAGCTTCAGGTGTTTTGCTTCAGGCGACAAAGCGCTCACATGTAAACAGGGACCATTGAAATTAATGGGATTTTGCTTGTTGGGCATTTTGTGCCTTTAGAGATGTGCCTTTTATGAGCTGGAAAATGCTCAGGTGTGAACAGAGCCCTAAGAATTATACTTACCAAGGCTGCATCTGTTCCCAGCTGGCTCTAAGAGCAATCAACTATTTCAGATCGCTCGGTTCTCACAGCTCCGTGAGCAGAAAGCTGGTGACTGTCAGTCACTGCTGTCTGCTCTGCCTCCCAAGCCCACTGGAGTGCTGGGCTGTGGAGGTGTGGGAGCGGCTGGTCCAGGGTAGTGGGCAGGTCACAATCATTCCCCATGCTAGACTGCCTCTGTGATGTCAGTGGGCTTCAGCCCGCTGTCTGCTGAAAATGGGTCACAGGATTGCAGAAAGAACTGCATTCCTGTGATCCACAGGAGAAGTAAAGCCAAACGAGCCTTGGCTAAACTTCTCCTTTAAAGTGTCATTAAAGTGACACTAAAACACACACTGTGGTCCCTTCTACTTCTGTATTTGGATGATGGCACTGTAATTATAAATAGAAAAACAAAAAAACTTCTAAGTACCTTTTTCCTAATTGATATACAGGTGTCACATGACCCAGATCTTTCCCAGCCTGTCTGCAGGGAAACATAAGCAGGTGGAGCTTCTAGTCCTCTGCTGCTGGTCACATGTTAAAAAAAGCCTTTGGAAGAGTAAAAATAAATAAATAATATCAAACTGTTTTAATTTGGCATACAAATATATAATTGAGTTAATTATTTATTATTTTATGGAAATATTATGGTGTGGGTGGGTTTCTGTCAGTCACAGACCCTCTGGCATGTGTCTTAGAATAAGAGAGAGCTGCCTCCTGTCCCCATTGTGTTTTCTATATTCTACAAAACACCTGGTTGATCCCGCTGCTCTCTATCAACCCCTTCTGTACAGGTCTCCAATTTAGTTAGAGATTTTGAAGCTACAGGGAAAAAAGTGACTAAGTAGGTGAGTCCGTGTGGAATTAAAAGTTCATAATCCGAAGAAAACGACAATCATGCGATCACAAGCCATAGTGGGTTAAGGTGGAACTCTGTATAAGGTGATGCTTGCAGGTGAATCCTTGTGTTCCCCCAATGAATTGCGCACTCACCAGATAATGGTACCCCTACAGGGGTGACAAGCATTGTATATCTCAAGGGTAAGTTTTCACAATAGCCTCAATAGGGAATGGGCACCGTCTCCATAATTCCATTAACCCTCATGGCATGTAGCGGTCATAAATACAGTTGGAGGTCCAGATCATAAATGGGGAGGAAAAGGCTCACAATAGTGAAGTACTGTATAATGAGTTCTTTATTAAAGGTGAAAAATTACTCACAATTTTGCGGTGAAAAACAGGCAGATCGAATACAGGTAGCTCGGTACCGTTCTCGGGTTACTTCCGGAACGCAATGCGTTCCAAACGCCGGAAATGCGGTTCACAGGTACAATAGGTGGAAGTGACGGAAGGACGCTCTACGCGTTTCTTCATTTGACGTCATCATTGACGTTGTGAAAACTTACCCTTGAGATATACAACTCTTGTTCACATTCACTGATCTACATTTATTCATTTACATCACTCCATTGTGGCAGCGCCAAGTACCTTCCTTTTATCTGTTTTCTACCATTAGTATACTGTTCCTTTTAACCACTTGCCGACCGCCGCACGACTATTTACTGTGGCGGTCAGCCCCTCACAGGCAAAGCAACATAGGTCTACGTCGCTAGCCTGTGAGGGTCTAGGGAGCGAGCGTGCGCCCCTGGAGGCGCGCTCCCGAGTGGACCCGATCGTCCGCCGGTCACTCGCGATCGTCGGTAGAGAGGGAGAAAGGCAGGCGGCTAATGTAAACAAGCCGCCTGTCATTCTCCCCGGTGTATGAATGATGATCATAGGGTTCTACTATGTAGGACCGTTGATCATTGTTCCTACACCTCAAGCCACAAGCCACAGCCAATCACAGTTAGAATCACGCCCCTAGGGACACACATAGCCCCTCCCTCTCAAAAAAAGTTAACCCCTTCACTGCCAGTGTAATTTTACAGTAACAGTGCATATGTATAGCACTGATTACTGTAGAAATGTCACTGGTAACCCCAAAAGTGTCAAAAATGTCAGCCAAGGGTCCGATCTGTCCGCCGCAATGTCGCAGTACCGCAAAAAAAATCGCAGATCGCCGCCATTACGCGTTAAAAAAAAAAACAACAAAAATGACAAAAATCTTTCCCTTTGTTAGTAAACGCGATAACTTTTGCGCAGACCAATCAAAATACGCTTTTTGCGATTTTTTTTTTTACCAAACATATGTAGCATAAAACAAATTGGCCGAAAATGTTAAAAAATGTTGATTTTTACATTTTTTTGGGGGGAATTTCATATGAATATTGTTATTTTTGCAAAATTGACGCTCTTTTTTTGTTTATAGCTTATGATCAAAAAATCGCACAGGTGATCAAATACCACCAAAAGAAAGCTCTGTTTGTGGGAAAAAAGGATGTTAAATTTGTTTGGGTACAGCTTCGCACGACCGCGCAATTGTCCGTTAAAGTCACGCAGTGCCGAATCGCAAAATAGGCCCTGGTCAGGAAGGGGGTAAAATCTTCCGGGGCTTAAGTGGTTAAGAGGCATATACTTTTATTGAAGGTAGGCTGCAGCCACCCACTCCCCATTTTTTCCATTAGCGTGGATTTTTTATATTTTCAAATTATTTTTAATACTTATTAAAAAAAAGCACATTGGACACTTGACTTGCATGGTACAATAGGCCACGGCCTTTTATTAAATTGAAATAATAAAAGTGGGAATAAATACCATCACCACAAATTTACACACAAAAATGTATACACGTAGTTTAGCCAAAAAGCTCAAACTACCAAAAAATTAAACAAATATTCCCATTAAAACATAAAGAATACCGCAACAAAAGAAATAAGGGCGGGAGGGAGGGACGATTCTTCTTCCCCTGCTCCCGCTGCCTGACTGTAATGGATTTTCTGTCTTTTTTATAGGCAACCACTCGTGCCAAGATGACCGTTTCTTTCAAGTTTACAACGACAATCTAACTATTATAACTATATTATTTTATTTCTTTTTTTTTTTTTATTTACTGCTGTCATACAATGGCCCCATATATGTAGGGCGGGTACATTTATGACCCACCCTCCATTTTCATGGGTCACGTGACAGCTGTATATCAATTAAAATTATAATATATACACTTTGCCATCATCCACATACAGAAATTGAAGGGACAATGTAAATTATACAGTGTGTGTTTAGTATCACTTTATCACTGGCAGGGGTGATTAAAACGATCAGCTTTTATTTATTCATGTAAAACCTTTATCCCAAAAGAAAAAAAACTGTTTGCTGTAACTGATTATAAAATATGAGCTGGAGTTTGGCTTCAATAACAAATCTTCTAATTAAATGTTAACACCAAACCCCCCCCCCCCCTCATCTCAGACTCGCAATGCTGTTGTCAGATGTGCCTCCTGCGCTCTACCTCCAGAGTTGCATCTCTTTATTACAGGAGGTGTGTTACTGGCCAGAGCACCAGGTTAAAACAGAGGAAGAAAAATCCAAAGGAAAGAAAACTGATGCAGCCACCATATTTTAGGATTGGTAAGCTACAATATAATGCATTTGTAGTTTAAGGTTTATTACTGCTTTATGCACTTGTGTTTACAACTCTTTTTGTTTTTTTGTACGTTTTATTAACCACTTGCCGACTGCCTAACGACGATTTACGTCGGCAGTCAGCCCCTCACAGGCAAAGCGACATAGGTCTACGTCGCTAGCCTGTGAGGGTCTAGGGAGCGAGCGCGCTGCCGGAGGCGCGCTCCCGCTCAGTCACAGACCCCCCCGCGCGAGTGACCGGCGGACCCGATGTCCGCCGGTCACTCACGATCGTCGGTTACAGAGGGAGAAAGGCAGGCGGCTAATGTAAACAAAGCCGCCTGTCAGTCTCCCCTGTGTAGCAGCACAGATCACTCGGTCCTGCTATGTAGGACCGTTGATCTGTATTGTTACACCACTAGCCACGGCCAATTACAGTAAGAAACACGCCCCTAGGGACACACATAACCCCTCCCTCTCAAATAAAGTTAAACCCTTCACTGCCAGTGTCATTTTTACAGTAACAGTGCATATGTATAGCACTGATTACTGTAGTAATGTCACTGGTAACCCCAAAAGTGTCAAATGTCAGTCAAGGGTCCGATCTGTCCGCCACAATGTCGCAGTCCCGCAAAAAAATCACAGATCGCCGCCATTACTCATTAAAAAAAAAAAAAACAATAAAAATGACAAAAATCTTTCCCTTAGTAAATGCAATAACTTTTGCGCAAACCAATCAAAATTTGCTTTTTGCAATTTGTTTTACCAAACATATGTAGCAGAAAACAAATTGGCCTAAAATGTTAAAAAATGTTGATGTCTACATTTTTTTGGGGGGGAATTTCATATAAAAAAAATGTGAAAAATATTGTTATTTTTGCAAAATTGTCGCTATTTTTTTTGTTTATAGCGCATGATCAAAAAATCGCAGAGGTGATCAAATACCACCAAAAGAAAGCTCTGTTTGTGGGAAAAAAGGACGTCAAATTCGTTTGGGTACAGCGTCGCACGACCGCGCAATTGTCCATTAAAGTCACACAGTGCCGAATCGCAAAATAGGCCCTGGTCAGGAAGGGGGTAAAATCTTCCGGGGCTTAAGTGGTTAAATAATGCGCTTCACATCTAGGATGGTATGAGAAGAGCCTAATGTAGCTCGGCAAGGAGCACATGGGGCTGTACACTCCATTAACACCAATCATGCCATAACAACATACCCAAACAAACCACCCAACGAGCCGCGCTCCATCGAACACATAAAATTCATGTGTATACTTCAAAATAATGTCTGTGCAAAATGTACCACGGTATTTTATAAGTACTGTGCCCAAAAATATATGTGTATTAAAATAAATCTTTGAACCAAATTTAAATAACAGCCCATGCAATATTTAATCCATACCATGAAACGTGAAAGTCCTTCTGCCAAAAAGCAACAGATCCCTGTGTGTGAATCTCCACCACCACCGAGAAGATGGACTCTCACCTCAGGATGCAGACCTTCTGGTTACAAAAGGTCTAATGGCGCTTGTTTCCTTTGGGTGGATGGGATGAGCTAGACAACTGGTTCCTCCTCTTCTCCAAAGGATATATAACCGGCAATAAAATGATATAAAAGTACAACAAACAGTGCTCTTTATTACTAAATATTGAATCCCTTATTATAATGTATAATCATGTGTAATCACTCCTAGAAAACGTTGCTAGACAAGTTCAGGTATATTTAGTCTGCTTGGCTCCTCTGTAAATAGTGGAGCAGTGTGTGATTAGTTTTGGCTGCTCTGAGTTTAATAGGCTGGAGGCTCAATTACATCCCCCTGCCCCCTAGTAGGTTCTAGAATGTAGTGGGCTGGAAACTGAAGAACCTGGGCCTAAATAGGTTTCAGTCAAATTTCAAGGAGGGGAAGGAGGTGCCCAGTAGGTGGCTGAGAAGTAGATAAATAGTCTGAGACCTAGAGCAGTAGGGTTCTTGTCTGGGGAGAGGGAGATCCCAGCCTGAAGGGCTGCTGCCCTTCTAGGCGGACTAGCCTGCAGAAAGCTCATCTGGGCTCCATCTCAGTTTGAGCCAGGGGGCCTGTCTGAGAGAATTCATCGAGGTCAGTGGGAGTGTGGGGGGGCTATTAAAGATAATTCATCAAGTTTCTAGCTCAGTGGGAGAGGGGGCCTATCGGAGATAATTCAAGGTCCTAGCTCAGTGGGAGTGGGGAGGGGGGCAGCTATCAGAGAGAATTCATCAAGGTCCTAGCTCAGTTGGAGCTGGGGGCCTGTCGGAGAGAATTTCTTTGAGGTCGAAGCTCAGTGGGAGTATGAGGGGGAAGGGATGCCTATTAGAGAGAATTACTTGAAGTAAGAAGAAAATGACCGCACTCCGATGTAAATCAAAAATTGGAGTAAAATTTATTCCACATCAAAACAAATGGGCAAACTGGAACAACACACTGTGGATGCAGGACACAAAGGCAGACGCGTTTCACGACTTAGAGATGTCGCTTACTCATTGCCAACTCTGAGTTGGCAATGAGTAAGCTACATCTCTAAGTCGTGAAACGCGTCTGCCTTTGTGTCCTGCATCCACAGTGTGTTGTTCCAGTTTGCCCATTTGTTTTGATGTGGAATAAATTTTACTCCAATTTTTGATTTACATCGGAGTGCGGTCATTTTCTTCTTACTTCAAGTGATTCTGGATCAACGGATCCAACCAGCACCTGACACCTAGCCCACCTGGAGCGGTCTTTTTCTCCCTTGGATTTCAGCTATTAGAGAGAATTAATCAAGGTCCTAGCTCAGTTGGATTGGGGGGGGGGGGGGGCTATCGGAGAGAATTCATCAAGGTCCCAGCTCAGTGGGAGCTGGGGACCCTACTTTTCCTGAAAGCAGTTTTGAGCCAAGTCAAGAGGGTGCACTAAGGATCCAGCCTAGAGATTCACGATACAGTGTCTAGCTAGTAACGGAAATGAGGTATCCAAGTACCTGGAGGCACAGAGAGTAGAGGCCTGGAAGTGGAAACCTAGTGACTGTCGGCTGTTTAACCCTTTGTGTGACTGTGGCAGTGTTGCTAAAGTGGGATTTGCCCTGCTGGGAGTCCCAAAAGTACTTGTGTTTTCATTCTCTGCTAAGAGAAGGGATATCCCTGAAGAGGGTAGGCAGAAGAGAGAGAGTGTCCTCCGAATCCTTTGTGCACTAAATTCAGGAGTATCCCAAATCTTTCCGGCAATCCATCCAAGCTCGTTTGGCTGTACTTCTCCTGTGGATCACAGGAGTGCAGTTCATTCTGCACTTCTGTGACCTTTTCTTTAGCTGAAGCCCGCTGTTGGCTGACATCAGAGAGCCAGTCCAGGCTGGGGAAGGATCGCGACAATAAAGTCGGGATCCGCCCACAACCCTGGACCCGTACCTGGCTCAGCCTCTTAGCGTGCCAAAGCCAGCCACTCCCGCCCCCTCCACAGCAAAGTGAGCGGCGTGGTGGGGGGGGGGGGGTTCGTAGCTGAGCTCACGGATTGCAGAGAAATGAGTGACCAGCAGTCTTTGATCGCTTGGTTCTCAGTGTTAGAGGCGGCGGGGGACAGATGCAGCAACGGACCGAGATAAGTATGACTTTGAAAAAAATAAAACTTCTCTTTTAATCAGCAGTAAAGCCTTAAAAGACATCCACTGCCTCGTTATTGTGAGAGAGACTGATCAAGCGTTGTGCGCTTGGCTGCCTGAGATTCAGAAGGGAAGAGAACCTAGGACAAATCAGCAGGACCAGTCTAGGGTCTGCACTACAAGAAAAAAGTGAGTGCATTTTTTTTATTAATAATAAAGGGATTAAATATTAACAATACATACAGAGAGCACTATTTTGTACCCTTTTATGGCCAGGTATATGTACTTTGGTGCGGAGGAGGAACCAGTTGTTTAGCTAATTCCCACTGCCAAAAGGGAACAAGCACCATAAGGTCCCTTTCACACAGGCTTTCCGATCAGGTCCGCCTGTCAGTTTTTCAGGCGGACCTGATCGGATGCTCCATGCACCTCTATGGGGTAGCAGATGTCAGTGGTGACATGTCCGCTGACACCTGCTGCTATCCGATCAATCCAGACAGATGGAAACCCTAATGTCCATCCGTCTGAAGAATCAGTAATATGAAAGGTTTTCTTGGGGGTGCCACAAGGGGGACTTTTCATTTGGGGTGCTTAGATATTAATTGATATATAAAGTAAAATAAAGAAAATTTATTTTGAGTAAAAAAGCAGAACAAACTTTATTGTGAACAACAGTAAAAGAATATACTGTAATTGAAGGAATTAGAGGTTAAACACTACTATACCTCCAGGATTAAATGAAGCTCACTCTTATAAAGCGTTTCTATAGGTCGTTTATACTGTATTGTGCTTACTCTGCTCTTATTTCTTTTCTCTTTTTTTCCCCTGTTGTCATTTTGTATATTATTTGTTTACCTCATTTTCCTACCCCTTCCCCCTTTTTTTCCCTTCCCCCCCCCCCTTTACTCTTCTCCCCATTGTCTCTATGTTCCTTGGTTTGTGCTCTTTTCCCCAATTTCTCCTGCCCCTATCTGTCGTTGCTAATAAAAAAATTTTTTTCCCTGTCCAACATCACCAATAATATCCATGCGACATTATTATTACTATATATATACTAGCCTCAGCCTCCTGGGGAGTTTAAATACCCTATGGATAGCCGGGTTGTTGATGTATAGTGATCCACTATACGTGTATCATTCTTTCCTCTCAATATGATTATATATATATTGTAACCTTTTGATCTATATTCTGTTTGTTGTCTTTTGTTATTGATGGCATAATTAATATTATTGGTCTCTTTTTTTCACAATTTCTATATTTGTATAATTCTGTTGTTAACATTATTTTGTGTCCATGATACAGCGTCCAGCGTTACACAACATCCCCCTTTCTTTTCCCTGTTCTTTTTTAGGTTCAATTTCGGCATTTAGACTGCTCACTCTTGATCCACATACACTAGGATGCGATCACTTTGGGCTCCCCCAATGGCGGGCACGTGACATCAGGTATTGCCCCTCCCCCTTCGGGGGGTTGGGGTTGATATGCCGATTTGGCTTGCCCCTCCTTTTTACGCTCGCGGAGCCGCTCCCATGGCTCCGACGAGCGGCTTTGGGATTTTGGCCGGCCCCCGGCTGATGCGCATGCGTGAGTTGCGTGCGCATCCCTGACGTCAGCCCGGATGTTCGTCAGGACGCACGTCCTACACGTCAACCGGGTGGGGCTACCTGTACATACAAATAGCGGCAACTCTGCGTCCACCACTGCGACCTGCGGGGACTGGACGTGACTCGTGTTTTCTCATTAGGTAATGCCGGGGATTTGTGCTCCGATCATCGTACTTCTCAACCTGCAATACTGTCAACGATGGGTGAGCCCAATCCATTGGCTTATATCCTCATTGACTATGTATTGGTCACTACTGAACATATCTTATCTTGCCATTGACCTTCCCTATGTTTTATTATTCAATGTACTCATAGATGCTTAGATGCATGTGCCATTTGGCCGTGGATGCATATATATACATTGGCATATTATGTGTTGACCTTAGGGTTGAAACTTACCAGCTTGATTTTTATGGTGATATGATGTACATATCTGCTTAATACCCCATATTACCCCTTCTGGTTGATATACATTATATACATACTACCGTATACCTGCTTTTTCTAGGAAGCACTGTCGTGGATCTTTTATTTGATCTACCACATACATCATCATCACTTTACCCAGTCCCCGCCCATACCCATGGCTGGGCAATATTGAGGTAAGAATCCTTTTTGAATACTATAGTTCCAAGGGTTATGGTTCAATCTGGCACCACTAGATGCCTTTCCTTTCTCCCCTTGTCAGGTGAGATACTAGATGGCTGTACATGGAACTGAAAATGTATCCTTTTACTTTGAACTTTCAGACCTCATTTTTCTTCAGCCGCATCTTTTGTGCCCTATTTGTGGTCGGTCTCCCGTGTCCGCCCCCGGGGGGTTTCCCCTTTGCCTTGTGGTCGTATTTCCCATTACAGCGTGCTGTATTGCATGCTAAACAGGTATGATGATGTGTACTACTTTCGCTGCCTCTCTGTCATGGACACTGTGTAATATCTGTTTATTACAGATACTTTTTCTATACGTTGTGACAGTATATCATAAATCGCATAAGTTATTGTAAACATATGTATGATGATTTTGCATTGATTTTTTTTTTCCTTTTTTATTTTTCCCATCTTAGTCTGTTACTATATTTTTTTCATGACAAATATACCTATGTGATACCCTCAAAGATACCTATCAGAATAGAGGTACTCACCGAGGCCGAGATGCCGAGAGCGGTTCGCTGTTGCGACTAAGCGCACTCCGCCCCTCTGGAGGTGATACAGAGGGTGGATGGCACAAAGAGGCACAAGCTACCAGCAGGCAGGGTAGAGCTTGCGTGGAGGTCCTGTAGAGCTGGAGCAGAGACTGATCAGGATCCAGCAGTAAAAGTCCGGAGCAGGCTGAGGGTCAAACACAGGTAAGCAGACAATCCAGGTCACAGGCTGAGGGTCAAGGCACTGGAGATAGGAGACAAGACTTGGTCACAAGCAGAGGGTCAAGGCACAGGAGACTGAAGGTAAATCCGGGTCGCAGGCAGAGGGTCAAACACAGGTAAGCAAAAGCAAAGTCCGTAAAACAAGCCAAGGTCGGGTCCAGGAGAAGAGCAGAGCAGGTCAGGGTCAATCCGGGTCACAGCAGGTAAACGATCACACAGGAAACAGGAACTCAGGTACAGGAAGCTGAAAGACAAACCAGCAATTCCTCTGAGCACTTGCTCAGCTTTTATAGGCAGCCAGGAAGTCATGTGGAAGTCATGTGGTGCTTGTCATGTGATGACCAGTCTGCAGCTGAAGGTTTCTCTGACAGTGCCCCCCCCCGAGGGGCGGCCTCTGGACGCCCGAACTGGACATCAACTCCGGGTGATTCACATGAAAAGCTCGGATCAAGCGAGGGGCGTGTATGTTTCTTGAGGGTTCCCAAGAGTTGTTTTCAGGTGGGTACCCCTTCCACTTGATTAGGTATTGGAGAAGTCTACCCCTCTTCCTGCAGTTCAGTATGGCTTCAACCTCAAATTCATTTTCTCCATCCACCTGGACCGGTGGAGGAGGCGGCTCCTCTCTTCCCGGGAAGGGGCTAGGAATCACTGGTTTTAGTAAGGATGCATGAAAGACAGAATGAATCCTGTAAGAGCTGGGTAAGGCCAATTCAAAGGCCACAGGGTTAACCATCCTCTTGATTTTGAACGGCCCTATGAACTTTGGGCCCAACTTCCGTGAGGGAAAAGGTAATTTGAGGTTAGCTGAAGATAACCAAACTTCCTCACCGACCTTGAAAACCGGGTTCTCCTTCCTTCCCCTGTTGTAGTACTTCTTATAGTCATCCTGGGCCTTTTGCATGGTTTCCTGAATCCTTTGAAAGTTCTGTTGGATGGAGGCTATGCGATCTTGGACAGCAGGAACAGATAATTCAGGGGTAGCGTTTGGAAGGAAAGAAGGGTGAAACCCAAAGTTAGACCAGAAGGGCGTTTGGTTGGTGGCTGAATGAACTGAATTATTATACGCAAACTCCGCGTAGGGTAGCAGAGAGGACCAGTCATCCTGAGAGCCAGAAGAGAAACAGCGGAGATACTGCTCCAGAGTTTGGTTCGTTCTCTCTGTCTGGCCATTGCTTTGAGGATGATATGCAGAGGAGAGACAGACCTTTATTTGTAGTGCTTTACAAAGTTCTTTCCAAAATTTGGAGGTGAACTGAACCCCTCTGTCAGAAACAACACTGTCGGGTACTCCATGTAGCCTTATTATTTCTTTGATAAAAATGTTAGCTGTCTCCAAAGCAGAGGGGGTGCCCACCATGGGCAAGAAGTGTGCCATTTTGGAAAGGCGGTCGACCACAACCAGAATGGAGGTGAAACCTTCCGAGGGAGGAAGATCAACAATGAAGTCCATAGAAACTTCAGCCCATGGGCGTTCTGGAATGGGTAAAGGTCTAAGTAATCCCCAAGATTTGGTGTTAGCCACTTTACTGCGCTGGCAAGAAATACAAGAGAGGACATACTCTTTACAGTCCTGCCTCCAACCAGGCCACCAAAAAGAACGGGCAACCAATTCCAAAGTCTTTTGAGTCCCAAAGTGACCAGCCAGTTTATGGTCGTGAAGCAACTTTAACGTCATGGGTCTAGCCTCCGGTGGGACAAAAATTCTTCCTTGGGACCAGAACAAGTCATCTCGTTTCTCCAAGGAGGATATTTCTGGGTCAGTACAATGGCTGGATGCCAACTTGATGGTGGTCATAAGATCAGTGTCTGTGAGCAGAAGGAAGTTTTGTGGAGATAAGATGGTGCTAGGTTCCGTTGACTGGGGAGATTCAGGGAACATCCGGGAGAGTGCGTCTGCTTTCCCATTCTTGAGGCCAGGTCTATAAGAGATATGAAAGTTGAACCTAGAAAAGAAGAGGGCCCACCGGGCTTGCCTGGGTCTTAAGCGTTTGGCTGTCCTGAGGTATTCTAGGTTTTTATGATCGGTGAAGATCATGATGGAATGGGAAGCACCCTCCAACAGATATCTCCACTCCTCCAGAGCGAACTTGATGGCCAACAGCTCCCGGTCTCCCACATCATAATTCCTTTCCGGGGAACTTAGTTTCCGAGATGCAAAAGCTACAGGATGGAGGAGAGCCTTGGGGCCCTGTCTCTGGGAGAGGATGGCTCCAGTGGCGGTTTCCGAGGCGTCTACCTCCAACACAAATGGCAGGGCTGGATCCGGATGCCGTAGGATTGGTGCAGAGGTGAACAGGGCTTTGAGCTTGGTAAAAGCTTCCTGGGCCTCTTGGGACCACTGAAAACGACTATGTTGGCGGGTTAGTTGGGTGATGGGTGCAACAATGGATGAGAAGCCAACGATAAACCTCCGGTAAAAATTAGCGAATCCGATAAACCGCTGTACCCCCTTTTTGTCTACTGGAGCCGGCCACTCCTGAATTGCCTTGACCTTCTGTGGATCCATTGCGACCCCGTTGGTAGAAATGATAAAGCCTAGGAATTGCACAACAGATTTTTCGAATTCGCATTTCTCTGCTTTAAGGTACAATTTGTGTCTCCTGAGAATTGCAAGGACTGTCTTTACATGAACCCGGTGTAGCTCAATGGTGGCAGAAAAAATAAGAATGTCGTCCAGGTAAACAACTAGGAAATTGTCCAGATATTCTCGAAAGATGTCGTTTACCAGGTGCTGAAATGTGGCCGGGGCGTTACACAACCCAAAGGGCATTACCAAATATTCATAATGTCCAAACCTGGACCTGAAGGCAGTCTTCCATTCGTCTCCAGGCCTGATTCGGATGAGGTTATAGGCACCTCGCAGATCCAACTTGGAGAAGATTCGGGCAGAACGGAAACGCTGAAACAACTCTGGGATAAGTGGAAGAGGATAGCGATTTTTTATCGTTATTTTGTTCAGTTCTCTATAGTCTATGCATGGTCTTAGGGAACCATCTTTCTTTTCCACAAAGAAGATGCCGGCTCCGGCCGGTGAAGATGATGGACGAATGAAACCCTTATCCAAGTTCTCATCAATATACGTTTTAAGAGCCGCTAGTTCAGTCTCCGATAGTGGAAAGATACGGCCAAAGGGTATTTCAGAACCAGGTAGCAAATCAATGGGGCAGTCGTAAGACCGATGAGGTGGTAGGCAATCAGCTTTTTGTTTATCGAAGACATCTCTAAATTCAAGATATACCGGAGGGACGTGCTGGAGATTGTCAGGTGTAGGTGCTACAGTTAAACAGGCGGCTGGAGCTGGAGGAAGGCAATGCTGGGAACAGTAGGGAGAGGAAAAGGAGACTTTCTTCTTGTTCCAATTGATGTCAGGTTCATGTGCCTGTAGCCAGGGGAGCCCCAAAATGATGGGGAACATGGGGGAGAAGATGATGTCAAAGCTTAGAAGCTCCTGGTGGCCGGAGTCCGTGGTGACAAGGATGGGCCTTGTCTGTTGTGTGACAAATCCAGAGCGAGGGAGAGACCCATCAGCCAGGTAGACTTGGAGGCCTTGTTCTTTGGTTTGCAGGGGAATGTGCAGTTTTTGGGCCAGTGAAGTGTCTAGAAAACAACTACAGGCTCCGGAATCAATAATTGCTGGTAGATGAACTTCCTTTTCCATTAGCTGTAAGGAGACAGAGAGGGTGACATAAGTCTGGGATAAACCAGGGTTCTGAAAGTTCATAAAAAACTGCGAGCGTGACTTACTGGGTCTCACGGGGCAAGTACGCAGAAAATGTCCAGTTCCCCCACAGTACAGACAGAGATTGGCCTGTCGCCGTCGTTGTTTCTCTTCAGGGGGAAGAGGAGCACGGACCAATCCAAGCTGCATGGGCTCAGCCTCTGGAGCAGAGGTGACAGGAGTCACTGGAAAGGATGGGTGAACGGGAGAAGGTTTAGGGAGCATCCAACTAGGTCGGGGACCCTGAGAGCGCTCAGAGCGCCGCTCGCGCATGCGCCTGTCTAGCTTGGTAGCGGATTGGATTAAATCCTCCAAAGTGGCAGGGGTTTCAATCCTGGCCAACTCGTCTTTCAAAGCTTCTGACAGCCCCTGGCGGTACTGGTATTTAAGAGCGGGTTCGTTCCACCCTGTGTCAGCTGACCATTTTCGAAATTCAGCAGTGTAGTCCTCCACTGGTCTCTTTCCTTGGGACAGGGAGTGTAGCACGGCTTCTGCAGTAGCGGTGCGTTGGGGGTCATCATATAGTTGAGACATACTTTCAAAGAAAAGGTCCAAAGAGTTCAGAAGAGAGCTCCTCTGTTCCATCAGGCTGTGGGCCCAGGCCTGCGGCTCTTCGGTCAACAGGGAGATGACAAATCCCACCTTAACTACTTCGGATGAAAAAGTCCTGGGCTGAAGGGCTAAGTACAAGGAGCATGCATTTTTGAAGGCCCGGAACTTTTTGCGATCGCCTGAAAAACGCTCCGGTGTGGGAACCCTGGGCTCAGGGGTAGCCATGATCACTGTGGGGCTTGATGCAACTTGAGAAGAGGAGGCTCCGCTGGTGGGCGCAGGGGCTGCGGCTGTTGATGCAGATGACCCTGAAAGTTGCTGGAGACGACCGTCAATCTGGGCATAGCCTTCCTGCAGTTTCTGGACTGCATCAGTGAGGGTTGTGACCTGCTGGCACAGGATCTCAAGAGGAGAACGCGCTCTGTCGGCCTCTGACATGGCTGGTTTGTACTATCAGAATAGAGGTACTCACCGAGGCCGAGATGCCGAGAGCGGTTCGCTGTTGCGACTAAGCGCACTCCGCCCCTCTGGAGGTGATACAGAGGGTGGATGGCACAAAGAGGCACAAGCTACCAGCAGGCAGGGTAGAGCTTGCGTGGAGGTCCTGTAGAGCTGGAGCAGAGACTGATCAGGATCCAGCAGTAAAAGTCCGGAGCAGGCTGAGGGTCAAACACAGGTAAGCAGACAATCCAGGTCACAGGCTGAGGGTCAAGGCACTGGAGATAGGAGACAAGACTTGGTCACAAGCAGAGGGTCAAGGCACAGGAGACTGAAGGTAAATCCGGGTCGCAGGCAGAGGGTCAAACACAGGTAAGCAAAAGCAAAGTCCGTAAAACAAGCCAAGGTCGGGTCCAGGAGAAGAGCAGAGCAGGTCAGGGTCAATCCGGGTCACAGCAGGTAAACGATCACACAGGAAACAGGAACTCAGGTACAGGAAGCTGAAAGACAAACCAGCAATTCCTCTGAGCACTTGCTCAGCTTTTATAGGCAGCCAGGAAGTCATGTGGAAGTCATGTGGTGCTTGTCATGTGATGACCAGTCTGCAGCTGAAGGTTTCTCTGACAATACCCCTGAAGAAGCGGCGGCAGTGCCGCGAAACATGTTGGGTTAATTGTTGTGGGCCACCACGTCTCCTGCACAAAGACCATCCATTGTGGATGCAACTGGGTATAAAGCATATACACCATCTACCCTCGTGTTAGGAGAGTATATATGTGGTTATATTTGTATGACACTATATGGCTGTTTACTGTGTATGCTTTTAATACAATTTAGTTTTGTACAGTATATTGTAATTCCTTCAATTACAGTATATTCTTTTACTGTTGTTCACAATAAAGTTTGTTCTGCTTTTTTACTCAAAATAAATTTTCTTTATTTTACTTTATATATCAATTAATATCTAAGCACCCCAATTGAAAAGTCCCCCTTGTGGCACCCCCAAGAAAACCTTTCATATTACAATATCCATTAGGGACGTGGTGCTTTTATTTGTTATAAATTCACAGAGATAGTCCTTTTTCTATATACGTCTGAAGAATCAGATGAAAACAAACAGGCGGTCTGTTATCATCCGATCTCCCATAGAGGAGAGCGGGGCTCTGAAAGCTCTGTCTCTGCAAAGTAAGCGTGGAGATGGACCTGTCATCCACCTGCTCAGTGGGGAACGGCGAATTGATCCCCACTAAGCAAAACGGAGTCCGCCGGGCGGAAAGCCCATGTAAAAGGATCCTTAGCCCTTTTGTATCCAGAATGTCTGCATCATAAGGTAATCGTCCATCTATAAAACTTTCAGTGGTGGTGGAGATTCACAAGTTAACACGGGGATCTGTTTTTTTTTTGGCAGAAGGACTTACACGTTTCATGGTATGGATCGATTATTGCATGGACTGTCATTTAATTTGGTTCATAGTTTTTATTTTTATTTTTACACACATACATTTTTGGGCATAGTATTTAGATATAATGTGGTACCTTTTTAGATTAAAGCGGTAAAAACCCCAAAAACAAGAAAAAAGGACCTCCATGACTAAGCTGCGTTGGTAGGACGAAACATGTCGGGGGCGTGGCCTAGATAGAGTTAGGCTGAGGCTGCTATCACTTTTTACACTTGGCTTGTATGGTGTGCCGTGGCTGAGATTTTACTCTGTTCGGTGGATTTTGGCTACTTTCAAAAGACTCTTGGACATACATCTCAAGGATCAGAACATTAAGGGGTATGATAGATGATTAGGGTCACACACACCTACACAGGTTGAACTGGATGGACTATTGTCTTTATTCAACCTCAACTACTATGTAACTATATGTAACTATGATTATATGGAGTCAGGGCACACACCTAGCCTGACCTGAACCCTCAGTGGAACACACTGAATGGGAGACATAGATGCTGGAGCTGAGGCTTAGGTTTGTGGTGGCTTTATTCGTTTCCTTTTTTAGGCTTTCTTCTATTTTCATCTGGTAATTCAGCCAGCAAGTCTGTTGTTTTACACAACATAAACTCTCCAGCAGAATGTATCAGTTTACACGGATAAGACAAATCATTTAACACTGGCAGCGGTGATTAAAATGATCAGCTATTATTTATTCATGTAAGTCCCCGTTCACACTAAGGCGACCTGGTCGCCTCACAGGTCGCCTTCCATAGGGAAGCTGCGGACCCGTTCTAATAGGAGCGACACAAGTCGCTCCGACTTAGAAAAAGGGTCCAGAGCTTCTTTGGGGCGACCCGGAGGCGACCGCCATAGACTTCAATGTTATGAAGTCCGTGGCGGCCGCTCCGAGGTCGCGGCGCGCTGCTCGCACCTTGGAGGTCGCCCCCCCCCCAAGTCGGATCGTGGCAATGTGAACGGGGCCTTAAACCTTTATCCTCAAAAAACGATTATAAAATGTGAGCTGGAGCTTTGGCAATGGTTCTAAATCTGTTTCTATATTTAATACCCCCCCCTTCCCCCCGACTAACAATGCAAGTGTCTGCTGTGCCTCCTGTTCTCATTGCTTCAGAGTTGTGTCTGTGTGTTACTGGCCAAAACACTAGGTAAGCTGCTATATAATACATTTTTGGTTTTGGGTTTAATACCGCTTTAATTATTTTTAAAGTGCATGCATAGATTTTATGCATTTGATGTAGCACAGGACATTGGGTGGTTTATTCAATTTAAAAGTTGTTTTAAAGGAAAACTTCGGTCAAAAATTAATTTTTTCCTATTAATAGTATGTTAAAGCGGAGTTCCGGGCACAGATCTCATTTTTTGCTGAACATACCCCCGGGACAGTCAGGGCTAGCACATTCCACAATGGCTAGCCTCTGATCTGTCCTGGTTCGCACTTACCTGCAAGAAGAAATACTTACTTTGAAAATTTCTTCCACAGCGTTTCCATCTCTCTTGTGGGCAGCTGAAGCCGGCGCGGTCCTCTTCGGTGTCTTCTTCCGCATCTTCTTCTCCCAGAATGCGCCGCACCGGCCCCTCTCGTCACTTCCGGTGCGGCGCCGCATTCCTAAACAGCTTCTGGGCATGCCCAGAAGCTGTTTAGCAGGGGAATGCGGCGTCGCCCGGAAGTGACGTGCGGGGCCGGTGCCGTCGCATTGATTCCTGGGAGCGATGACGTTCAGCTCCCAGGAATCATCGCGAGGCAGGAAGTGACGGGGTGAGCCGCGGCGCTGGAGGAGGAAGTACCCTGAGGTGAGTATTTACGATCTTCGATTACAAGGTGAGTGTACAAAAAAAAAAAAAATAACTATCCAATTCCTTTTCAGGTTATGTGTAGCTAGCGGAGGGGCACAAAAAAAAAATACCGATTTTGTGCCCGGAACTCCGCTTTAATTATCTTTATCTTTGATATTATTCATTTCCTGGCTAGCTGTTTGTGTAGCTTAGAAAGTCTTATCTAAACTAGAGAATCAGCTTCTTCCTGTTCACCGACAATGCTTTCTCTCATTATCTGAATTTGCAATGCTGTCTTTCACTTCCTGAAAAGGTTGTTGATCTTTCTTAGACAGGCATGCCTAGACCTGCCAAGCCCCGCCCCCATCCTTCACTATGATGAGAGAGAGAGCGATGGGGAGGTCACGTGACCGGCACAATATATGAAAGAAATAAGGTACAAAGGAACATTTTTAAAAGTTTAGAGGAATACAGATCAATTTCTGTTGCTCATTACATGTGAGTAATGAGTTGTAGGCTCAGTTTCCACTAGTGCGACTTGTCATACAACTTTGGACACAAAGTCGCATTACAAGTCACAGCCTATTGATTTCATTGGCACCTGTTCCCATATATGCGACTTCAGTACTACTTTAATGCAACTTCTGCACTCTAGTAGCTATGTTCCCTGTAGTGCGACTCTTAAGCTGTGCGATTTAGAGTTGCACTTTGAGTGCAGCTTTGATCCAACTTTACACTCTATGGATCAAAGTCGCATCAAAACTTGCATCAAAGTAGTGCAGGTACTTTTTCAAAGTCACTGATTTTCAAAGTCAAATAGATAGGAACGGGTGCCATTGGAATCAATGGGCTTTGACTTGTGTCCAAAGTCACATGACAAGTCACACTAGCAGAAACTGAGCTTTAGTCTACGTTTCCATCATTGTGCTTTAGAGAGCGACTTTGATCCAACGTTACACTCTCTGGATCAAAGTTGCATCAAAACTTGCATCAAAGTAGTGCAGGTACTTTTTAAAAGTTGCTGATTTTCAAAGTCGCATAGACTGTCATGCGACTTTGTGTGTCCACAAAGTCTACGTTTCCACTGTTGCGATTTAGAGTGTGACTTTGATCCAACTTTAGACTCTCTGGTTAAAAGTTGCTTCAAAGTAGTGCAGTTACCTTTTTAAAAGTCTCTGATTTTCAAAGTCACATAGATAGGAACGGGTGCCATTGAAATCAATGGGCTGTGACTTGTCATGCAACTTTGTGTGTCAAAAGTCGCATGACAAGTTGCACTAGTGGAAACAGAGCTGTAGTCTACGTTTCCACTTTTGCCATTTAGAGTGCGACTTTGATCCAACGTTACACTCTCTGGGTCAAAGTCGCATCAAAAGTTGCATCAAAGCAGTGCATGTACCTTTTCAAAGTGGCATAGATGGGAACGGGTGCCATTGAAATCAATAGGCTGTGACTTGTCATGAGACTGTGTATCTGAAGTCGCATAACAAGTCGCACTAGTGGAAACGTAGACTTAGTGTAGTTGCCTGTACTATGATGATTGTAGACTGTGAGCTGAGACCCCAGAGCACTTCCAGCTATACTGACAGTCCCCCCCGTGTCCAGCTTCCTCCTCCTATGGCAGTCTTCATTCAAAGATCAGCACAGCTATAATGTATATGTGCCCCTCCCTTGTCCTGTGTGGATGAATCTTTTTTATTCCTTAATTTTCTCATGAATTAGGATGTACAATGCATCCTTACTGACGAGCGAACACTGGACGGGAACCTATGATCAGCTCCTCCCATTATGTATACGCCCACTGGCTACACAGCTCCTCCCATTCTGTATACGTCCGCTGCCTACACAGGGACAGTACTCTTCCCTAGAAGTGATGTCACTGGCTTTCAGTAACCACACCCACTTGCTGCTCTTGGACTCAGCAGGAAGTGGAATTGAAGTCATGTGATAGCACTGAAAACAGCAAAATAAAGGAAGAAAAAAATGGATTTTTTCATTGTCACACATAAGGCTGAACTCCGCTCACATTAATGATTGCAGGGGAGAATTAAAGGTATTAGGCTGTACTTCCGCTTTAACCACTTGCCGACCGCCGCACGACTATCTACGTCGGCGGTCAGCCCCTCACAGGCAAACTAACGTAGGTCTAGGTCACTTGCTTGTGAGGGTCTAGGGAGCGAGCGCACTCCCGCTCCGGCGTGGTCACGGACCCCCCGCGCGTGTGACCAGCGGACCCCATGTCCGCCGGTCACTCGGCAATCGGCGGGGGAGAGGGAGAATGTCAGGCAGCTTGTGTAAACAAGCCACCTGTCATTCTCCTCGCTGTAAAGACACTGATCACATGGATCTACTATGTAGATCCGTTGATCAGTGTCCTTACAGCTGAAGCCACAGCCAATCACAGTAGAAAGCACGCCCCTAGGGATACACACAGCCCCTCCCTCCCAAATAAAGTTAACCCCTTCACTACCAGTGTATTTTTACAGTAGCAGGGCATATGTATAGCACTGATTACTGTAGAAATGTCACAAATGTCAGTCAAGGGTCCGATCTGTCCGCCCCAATGTCGCAGTACCGCAAAAAAATCGCAGATCGCCGCCATTACACGTTAAAAAAAAAAACAACAAAAACGACAAAAATCTTTCCCTTTGTTAGTAAACGCGATAACTTTTGCGCAAACCAATCAAAATACGCTTTTTGCGATTTTTTTTTTACCAAACATAGGTAGCCTAAAACAAATTGGCTGAAAATGTTAAAAAATTTTGATTTTTACATTTTTTTTGGGGGGAATTTCATATAAAAAAATGTGAAAAATATTGCTATTTTTGCAAAATTGACGCTGTTTTTTTGTTTATAGCGCGTGATCAAAAAATCGCACAGGTGATCAAATACCACCAAAAGAAAGCTCTGTTTGTGGGAAAAAAAGGACGCCAAATTCGTTTAGGTACAGCGTCGCACGACCGCGCAATTGTCCATTAAAGTCACGCAGTGCCGAATCGCAAAATACCCCCTGGTCAGGAAGGGGGTAAAATCTTCCAGGGCTTAAGTGGTTAAAGTAGAACTATAAGCAAAACCTTTTTTTTTCATTTTAGGTAGAGTAAGGGAGGGTTATAACCCATGTCATGTTTTTTTTTTTTTTTCACCATCTTCCCATTGCGGAGATTTCCCTTAATAGTTGCATAGTTGGTAAGGCTGAAAAAAGACCCCAGTCCATCCAGTTCAGCCTGTAGTGTATGAGTGTGTGTATGTCAATAGTACATTGTATACCCCTGTATGTTGTGATCGTTAAGGTGCCCATCTAATAGTTTTTTTAAACTATCGATGCTCCCTGCTGACACCACTGCTTGTGGAAGAGAATTCCACATCCTTCCGCTCTGACAAGAAGAACCATTTACACAGTTTAAAGTTAAACAGCTTCTCATCCACATTTAGTGAATAGCCGCATGTCTTTTTAGACTCTCTTTCACTGAATAGTTTGTTCCCTATGCTAGGGTCACCAGTTCGGTGTTTGTACATTGATATCATATCCCTTCTCAAGCATCTCTTCTTCAGAGAGAATAAGTTCAGTGCTTGCAGCCTTTCCCCTTAGCTAAGATCCTCCAGTCCCTTTATTATCTTTGTTGCCCTTTTCTGGACTCTCTCCAGTTCCAGCACAGCCCTCCTGAGGACCGGTTCGCAGAACTGGACGGAATACTCCAGGTGCGGCCGGACCAGACTGGTAGAGTGGGAGAATAATCTCTTTATTTCTGGAGTGAATCCCCTTTTTTATACATGCCAGTATTCTGTTGACTTTGCTTGTAGCAGCCTGGCATTGCATGCCATTGCTGAGCTTGTTTTCTACTAGGACCCCTAGGTCCTTTTCCATCTTAGATTCCCCCAAAGGCTCTCCCCCCTAGTGAGTAATTTGCATTTGTATTTCTGGCACCCAAATGCATTACTTTGCATTTTTCAACACTAACCACTTCTGGACCTTTTTTTTTTTACCCCTAGTGACCAGGCAATTTTTTTTGTGATTCAGCACTGCGTTGCTTTAACGGACAATTGCGCGGTCGTGCAACGCTGTAACCAAATAAAATTAATGTCCCTTTTTTCCCACAAATATAGCTTTTTTTGGTGGTAATTGATCACCTCTGTGCTTTTTATTTTTTGTGCTAAAAAAAAAAAAAAAAAAAAAAAGAGTAACAATTGTGAAAAAAAAACTGGATATTTGTAAGAACTTACCGTAAAATTATTTTCTCTGAAGTTCATCGACAGACGCAGCTCCTTATCTTCATAACTCACAGGGTTATGCTTCTCTTTCTAGGAATAGGCACTAGGCAGGAAATAAACTTAACCATGCCTATGAGGGCTGTCCCTGCAAGCATAACCCCTCAGACTCTGCTATCAAACAGTTTAGTTGCAAGCAGTGTTTATAAGACAAAAACCCCATAACTCAGAAGTAGAGGGGCGGGTGCTGCATCTGTCAGTAAACTTCAGAGAAAAGGATTTTACGGTAAGTTCTTACAAAAATCCAGTTTTCTCTATCGATCATCGACAGACGCATCTCCTTATCTTTATGACTCATAGGGATGTTCCAAAGCAGTATAATCATGAGGGGTGGGAAACAACGCAGAAACAAAACGAAAAAAGTCCCCAATGACTAAACTTAGCCAACCAGGTAACATGGAGCTCAACCAGGAACAACTGGAATTCACCTGAAAACATTTGAACCCTCTAAGAGAAACTAAAAAGAGTTCTCTTTTAAACTGCAGCCTGCAAAACCTTGCGGCCAAAAGAAGCATCCGCAGATGCCAACACATCTACCTTGTAGAATTTTGTGAACGTATGCACAGACAACCAAGTTGCCGCCTTGCAAACTTGTAGCACCGACGCCTAATGGCGAAAAGTCTTACAGGCACTCAGCACGCTCGTAGAATGAGCCTTCACTGGGAAAGGAGGAACCTGACCCCTCAGTGAATAGGCCTGTACCACTGTCTGCCTGATCCATCTGGAAATGGTTGCAGCAGATGCAGCCAATCCCTTACGAGGTCCATCAGCAAGGACAAAAAGGGCGTCTGATTCTCTAAAGGACTAAAGTGGTCTCTAAATAAACCCTGATCGCCCGAACCACGTCCAAAGAATAGCAGCAAGACAATGTCGCCAATTCAGATACCCTGCGGGCAGAAGTGATCGCCACCAAGAAGGTATAAGGGTAATCCCAAAACTCACGGGTTTCAATAACATTTTGACTGTTGAAGCCAGATTGAAAATTATATTTATTTAGACAAACATGTAGATAGGAAGCCATGTTTGGAGAGCAAGTCAATCAAATTACATTCTGTTGGCTTAATGAACATTGCTCTTACTGGCGAGGGTTTGTAATACATTTTTATACACTACAGTGGGTGGCACCTAGCTATCTAATTTCTTTTGAAGTCACATCTCGTGACATTTTGGAGTCTTTTGGTATGCGGACGGCCATTCACATAGATGTGTGACTTCCAGTTTAGTTCCTTGAACAAATCTTTAAAGACTTGAGATAGCAATCTTGCAAATGAAGGGCTGAACACAACATCTGCTCTAAAATATGACTTCTCACACAATATATATCCAATATCTCTGCTTAATCACAAATCCATGCCCGATAATCATAAGTAAATATTTGATAAACAAAATGGCTGCTTCCCTTTTCCTCATCAATAATCCTCCTGTTGGCAATATATATTGCCACAAACAAAACTGTCCCTTCCTACATTGGAGTTCTGGAAACATATCACTGCTATCTCAAGCAATCCACACACTATTTGTAGTGAAGAGTTGGGCCTGTGACCATTAACAGTGTAGCGGTTTCTGCTCTGCTGTCCCTGTGTGGTGATCTCACATCACAGTCACTTTTGGTAACTGTTAAAGCCACATATGGCTTTATGGAGGTGCTGATATGAGGAAGAAGGAACAAACTAGGTCTCATAACACATGCACAGCCTAACATAAAATGCATTTTTAAGAAAAGCAGATAAAATTACAATTGCTATCAATCCCTTCTGAATTCCCTGACATCTCCCTCCAACTGCCTAATCTTAGTTTAAATATATATATTTTTCTAATTCATATTTCTCCTGAATTATGTATCCCATTTACTTCTGCAGAAAAATCTCACTTTGCTTTGTCAAGGCTAAAATATACAAAATATTCAAAAATAAAAATGTGACAAAATGAACCTAAAAATCAAAAAGTCTAAAAAAAATGATGTGTTGGTCTAACAGTGTATGAACGCCAAGTCCTTTGTTGACTCCTCCTTTGACAGCTAGTCCTCCATAAGACTCCACTGCAACACCTAAGAACTCATACAATGTTCATACATAATATTCTTCTCTTCAGGACCATCGCAGTCCACATGACAAGAAACTTCCGGTAGGTGTGCAGATCTTTTTGCAATCATAGCAAACTGAGCTTTAACTTTTCCTACAGCTGACATGACAAGTATCAAAGTTCTTCAGATATTAAAAGGCTTTTTTGAAAGCGCTCTTCTCCATCAATGCTGTTTGTGGTGATGTCATAACGTGCAGGAATGAAGGAGGGTATTTTTGTTGAAGATGGCGTCACTCAGATTGTTAGTCCAACATTAGATCATTAACAAAAAAAATGCCCATAAAGCCGTTGAGTTTTTTTCTGCTGAAGTAAATCTATGTTGTGAAGGGTAATAAGACCTAGAAGAAAAGAAAACAAAAATGTCTTAATACCAAGAGAAAACTTTCTATTTTCATATAATGCGTTATTCAACCACCATCCACACTAAACTGTGTACATTATCCTGAATTCAAAGGAAACATTTATCATGAACAATAGGATGTCTCAAAAAGGGGGGGCCTATCGCCTATGGCTGGGGTCAACAACCCTACAGTAGACCAGGAACATGTAAATGCAGAGACAAAAACTTGGATAACACAGAATACAATATTTACAAGAATGGCAGGAGTATAGTGCAGCACTGGGGTTCAGGGCTTACAGGAAGGCAGGTAATTTTAAGACCGGAGATGCTTAATTATCTAAGGCATAGAAACTCATTAATGCCAGAGCTCATATATGTCAGATTAGAACACATCAAATATCTGACTCCCAATTAATAAGAAATTAGAAACTGCTACAAGCAGTACAACACCAATATTAGCTATATGGGGATGAAACCCATAAACATTTACATATGAAAACAGTTTAATAAACCAGAATTAAACAATTTGGAAACAATACTTCCATTGGTGAACTGTCTTTGAAGGCTGTGATCTGCCTCTGTTCCGAAAGTTCCAAATCAATAAAACCAGGGCATAAAATTTATCTGAGAGATAAGCATCAAAAAAATTAGTAACAAAACATTATATTTTCCTCCTAAAAATTAAACAAAGGGTATGTATTTAGCATACAGTAAGCATTTTAAACATTTTCTTTCTTGGATGTTTTAACAGTGCACTTTTCTGATACCAAAAATTGTTGACGTCAAATTAATTATTACCACGTGGATTTTTTTTTTATTCATTTATATTTTATGGTATACCATAAATTAAAAAAAAATTATTATTGTTCACCATGGTTAAAAAATGAGCAGCTCAAAAATAAACATGAATAATTTCCCATTTGGCTACAAGCAAGTTATACGTCACCATATTTCACCCATTTGGAACATTCTTCAAAAACTTTTTTTTTTTTTTTCTACAAAAGCAAAAATTATAGTTAATACACATTAACATATTCTTCTGTACTTTTCTCTTAAAGTCCACCCAGCTCAGTCAATTTGCATGACAATACAGCTGTTCACACTCACAAGCCTTGCAATTACCTGTGACAACGAAGAGGGGGGGTTTCAGCAACTTTAAACTAAGACAGAGCTCCTGAATTTCAAACTTTAAACGACATTTGTGAAAATACTTTTTTTTACATGTCACTAATGCTTTAACATCACTTTCCTTCTTTTAATTAATTTTATTAACTGCATTGGATGTGCCTCCAATGATCACATGATTAGCCACCCCAGCAAGGGTTTATATTCACGATTTTCACGAGTGTAAAATGACTGCACATTCACACAATTTTACAAGTTCAAATTGCTCACGATTTAGAAATAGAAATAACACTTTTAGTCCTTTTAAGGTCACACTTTACACACCAAATATATTTTCTTTCTTCTAAAAGTTGCCATGACCAGCATAGCACTGATTTACCTTTAGTTGTACTTGTGGCAAAGGCACATCACTTTAAAAGTCATAAACACAAAACAAATCATTATGCAACCAATATTCATTGATTATTAGAACTAACACAACATAACAACAATCCATTAATCTCACACACCTCTACACGACTAAGGTTGCCCATACACGATACAATTTTCTTACAATTTTCTGTACAAAATTTTTTTTTTTTTAATTTACCTTCAACTATGTACTACAAAGACCTGCCTAATTGGATACAAGTGAAAGTGTTTAGCTTTGATCTCGTATTATCTTGTTTGTGGTAAATCTAACAGAAAAATTGTACAACAAAAAAATTGTAACATGTATGGCCACTCCAGCATAATATACTCTTACAATTAGCTAGTTAAAACCTGTAGACAAAAATATTAGTACATTTCTCTAATAAAGCTGCACTTTCTCTACTTCTGGACTGTACCTAGTCCAGTTCAATAGGTCTCATCTTTCCTCTCTTTTTTTTTTTTTTTTTGTGTACAGTAGGGTCTAATCTATACCTATACTATAGGTCATTATAAGCGATCTAGGTGGTAGTTCAGGGTACAATATGCCTACAGTTATTTAAGCAATATTATTATTATTAGGTTTTTTTATATCTGTATTCATTCAAATTTCTCATTGGTTCCCCTCAATCTCCTCTTCACCATGTTTTCACACTGTATTCACTTGCATTTATCCATTTATCTAGTGCCTGCTTTTGCTTCATTTGAAAACACTTGGATCATACTTTTTACATTCTTTGGAGAACTTGGGGTTCTAGGGGTACAAAACCCCTGTGTGCCTTAGTTCCATTTCTTCAGGGAACGAACTGTTCCTGCTCCAAAGTTACAACTCAGTCACACAGACTGATGGGCAATATCTTTGACGGTCCAGGAAGGGTTCACAGTGGGATCACACAGATCCTCATTTGAGGTGTACACGGTGGTACAATTCCCCATCTCACACGGTGATGAGACTTCCTGAAGAATTAATCTATTACCAGGTCACCAAGTCACACAGACACAAAAGTACCTAGGTAATAGCAGGAACTTCTATATCTGGCCCCAATCCTTGCCCAGGATCTATACCAGACTATAAGGTATAAATCAGCCACACCGACTGACAGGCACACAAATTAATTAGGGTGTTCAGTAGTGTTGAGCGAACACGGACTGTATTATTCGTGTTCGTACCGAATAATTGGATTTTTTGTACCCGAACACGGACACGGACACTTTACTGTATGTTCGGGTAAAAATCCGTGTTCGGTCGTTTTATTTCCGGGTTTTGCATGCTTTGGCGCTCTTTTCATGGCGGGCTTTCAACAGCCAATCAACAATCGTTTAACTGGTGTGCCTTAAGCCATCCCAGCCATGCCTGCAAATGTCTCAGTAGCTGTGATTGGCCGTCTGAAGCATGTGACCAAGTCTTTATAAGTTCGAGGCAGCCGCAGCGGCGTCATTATGCTGCTTAGATTCAGGGACAGAGCACACATCAACGTGCTGGCTGCTGATTAGGGAAAGATAGGCAGGAAAAAACCATTTGTGTCCGGATAGAATTGAGGGACAGGTCGGAGTGTTTAGGCAGGGCGAGTTGTAGGCATTTTAGGGATAGAGTCTGCTGAATTATATAGGGTCAGTGTCTTCTACAAACTACAATCGATATTGCTGTGTGGGGGGTGGGGTCTGCACTCAATCCTGATCTACGATCTCTTCTCAATCCTGTTAGGGACAGAGTCTGCTGAATTTTAGGGAAACTGTGTTCTACAAACTACAATCGATATTGCTGTGTGGTGTGGGATTGGAGATAGGCAGGTGTCAGTGATCCACATCCATTTTTCTGTGTGTGAGCTGCAGTGAACACAATCTTTTTGGGCTGCAGTGAACACAATCTTTTTGGGCTGCAGTGAACACAATCTTTTTGGGCTGCAGTGAACACAATCTTTTTGGGCTGCAGTGAACACAATCTTTTTGGGGTGCAGTGAACAAAATCTTTTTGGGGTGCAGTGAACACAATCCTTTTTGGTGTGCAGTGAACACAATCTTTGTGGGGTGCAGTGAACAAAATCCTTTGTGGGGTGCAGTGAACACAATCTTTTTGGGGTGCAGTGAACAAAATCCTTTTTGGGGTGCAGTGAACAACATCCTTTTTGGGGTGCAGTGAACACAATCTTTTTGGGGTGCAGTGAACAAAATCCTTTGTGGGGTGCAGTGAACACAATCTTTTTGGGGTGCAGTGAACACAATCTTTTTGGGGTGGAGTGAACAACATCCTTTTTGGGGTGCAGTGAACAAAATCCTTTTTGGGGTGCAGTGAACAAAATCATTTTTGGGGTGCAGTGAACACAATCTTTTTGGGGTGCAGTGAACACAATCTTTGTGGGGTGCAGTGAACACAATCTTTTTGGGGTGGAGTGAACAACATCCTTTTTGGGGTGCAGTGAACAACATCCTTTTTGGGGTGCAGTGAACACAATCTTTTTGGGGTGCAGTGAACACAATCTTTGTGGGGTACAGTGAACAGAATCTTTGTGGGGTGCAGTGAACACAATCTTTGGGGGGTACAGTGAACACAATCTTTGTGAGGTGCAGTGAACACAATCTTTGTGGGGTGCAGTGAACACAATCATTGTGGGGTGCAGTGAACTCAATCTTTGTGGGGTACAGTGAACACAATCTCATACTGAAGGTTTGAGGGTGCTGCCTGTTCCATACTCCCCCTACTCCTCATCTAGCCTTTTAGGGGTACAAACAATAGTAATTGGGGCCTAGTGTGGTTGTGTACGTGTGATATACATACACTTTTTTGGGATCATATTTTCTATTCCGCTATTTAATCAAAAACCTTTGGGGATCAGTTAAATTGGGGGATAGTCTGTGTTGGTACGTGTGAGAGAGATCCACCTTTCCAAGTTGTTGGGGTTCATCTCATACTTCTGAAGGTTTGAGGGTGCTGCCTGTTCCATACTCCCCCTACTCCTAGCCTTTTAGGGGTACAAACAATAGTAATTGGGGCCTAGTGTGGTTGTGTACGTGTGATATACATACACTTTTTTGGGATCATATTTTCTATTCCGCTATTTAATCAAAAACCTTTGGGGATCAGTTAAATTGGGGGATAGTCTGTGTTGGTACGTGTGAGAGAGATCCACCTTTCCAAGTTGTTGAGGTTCATCTCATACTTCTGAAGGTTTGAGGGTGCTGCCTGTTCCATACTCCCCCTACTCCTAGCCTTTTAGGGGTACAAACAATAGTAATTGGGGCCTAGTGTGGTTGTGTACGTGTGATATACATACACTTTTTTGGGATCATATTTTCTATTCCGCTATTTAATCAAAAACCTCTGGGGATCAGTTAAATTGGGGGATAGTCTGTGTTGGTACGTGTGAGAGAGATCCACCTTTCCAAGTTGTTGGGGTTCATCTCATACTTCTGAAGGTTTGAGGGTGCTGCCTGTTCCATACTCCCCCTACTCCTAGCCTTTTAGGGGTACAAACAATAGTAATTGGGGCCTAGTGTGGTTGTGTACGTGTGATATACATACACTTTTTTGGGATCATATTTTCTATTCCGCTATTTAATCAAAAACCTTTGGGGATCAGTTAAATTGGGGGATAGTCTGTGTTGGTACGTGTGAGAGAGATCCACCTTTCCAAGTTGTTGAGGTTCATCTCATACTTCTGAAGGTTTGAGGGTGCTGCCTGTTCCATACTCCCCCTACTCCTAGCCTTTTAGGGGTACAAACAATAGTAATTGGGGCCTAGTGTGGTTGTGTACGTGTGATATACATACACTTTTTTGGGATCATATTTTCTATTCCGCTATTTAATCAAAAACCTCTGGGGATCAGTTAAATTGGGGGATAGTCTGTGTTGGTACGTGTGAGAGAGATCCACCTTTCCAAGTTGTTGGGGTTCATCTCATACTTCTGAAGGTTTGAGGGTGCTGCCTGTTCCATACTCCCCCTACTCCTAGCCTTTTAGGGGTACAAACAATAGTAATTGGGGCCTAGTGTGGTTGTGTACGTGTGATATACATACACTTTTTTGGGATCATATTTTCTATTCCGCTATTTAATCAAAAACCTTTGGGGATCAGTTAAATTGGGGGATAGTCTGTGTTGGTACGTGTGAGAGAGATCCACCTTTCCAAGTTGTTGGGGTTCATCTCATACTTCTGAAGGTTTGAGGGTGCTGCCTGTTCCATACTCCCCCTACTCCTAGCCTTTTAGGGGTACAAACAATAGTAATTGGGGCCTAGTGTGGTTGTGTACGTGTGATATACATACACTTTTTTTGGATCATATTTTCTATTCCGCTATTTAATCAAAAACCTTTGGGGATCAGTTAAATTGGGGGATAGTCTGTGTTGGTACGTGTGAGAGAGATCCACCTTTCCAAGTTGTTGGGGTTCATCTCATACTTCTGAAGGTTTGAGGGTGCTGCCTGTTCCATACTCCCCCTACTCCTAGCCTTTTAGGGGTACAAACAATAGTAATTGGGGCCTAGTGTGGTTGTGTACGTGTGATATACATACACTTTTTTGGGATCATATTTTCTATTCCGCTATTTAATCAAAAACCTCTGGGGATCAGTTAAATTGGGGGATAGTCTGTGTTGGTACGTGTGAGAGAGATCCACCTTTCCAAGTTGTTGGGGTTCATCTCATACTTCTGAAGGTTTGAGGGTGCTGCCTGTTCCATACTCCCCCTACTCCTCATCTAGCCTTTTAGGGGTACAAACAATAGTAATTGGGGCCCAGTGTGGTTGTGTACGTGTGATATACATACACTTTTTTGGGATCATATTTTCTATTCCGCTATTTAATCAAAAACCTTTGGGGATCAGTTAAATTGGGGGATAGTCTGTGTTGGTACGTGTGAGAGAGATCCACCTTTCCAAGTTGTTGGGGTTCATCTCATACTTCTGAAGGTTTGAGGGTGCTGCCTGTTCCATACTCCCCCTACTCCTAGCCTTTTAGGGGTACAAACAATAGTAATTGGGGCCTAGTGTGGTTGTGTACGTGTGATATACATACACTTTTTTTGGATCATATTTTCTATTCCGCTATTTAATCAAAAACCTTTGGGGATCAGTTAAATTGGGGGATAGTCTGTGTTGGTACGTGTGAGAGAGATCCACCTTTCCAAGTTGTTGGGGTTCATCTCATACTTCTGAAGGTTTGAGGGTGCTGCCTGTTCCATACTCCCCCTACTCCTAGCCTTTTAGGGGTACAAACAATAGTAATTGGGGCCTAGTGTGGTTGTGTACGTGTGATATACATACACTTTTTTGGGATCATATTTTCTATTCCGCTATTTAATCAAAAACCTTTGGGGATCAGTTAAATTGGGGGATAGTCTGTGTCGGTACGTGTGAGAGAGATCCACCTTTCCAAGTTGTTGGGGATCATCTTATACTTCTGAAGGTTTGAGGGTGCTGCCTGTTCCATACCCCCCCTACTCCTCATCTAGCCTTTTAGGGGTACAAACAATAGTAATTGGGGCCTAGTGTGGTTGTGTACGTGCGAGATACATACACTTTTTTTGATCATATTTCCTACTCCGCTATTCAATAAAAACCTTTGAGGATCAATTGAATTGCGGGATAGTCTGTGTCGGTACGTGTGAGAGAGATCCACCTTTCCAAGTTGTTGGGGTTCATCTCATACTTCTGAAGGTTTGAGGGTGCTGCCTGTTCCATACTCCCCCTACTCCTCATCTAGCCTTTTAGGGGTACAAACAATAGTAATTGGGGCCCAGTGTGGTTGTGTACGTGTGATATACATACACTTTTTTGGGATCATATTTTCTATTCCGCTATTTAATCAAAAACCTTTGGGGATCAGTTAAATTGGGGGATAGTCTGTGTTGGTACGTGTGAGAGAGATCCACCTTTCCAAGTTGTTGAGGTTCATCTCATACTTCTGAAGGTTTGAGGGTGCTGCCTGTTCCATACTCCCCCTACTCCTAGCCTTTTAGGGGTACAAACAATAGTAATTGGGGCCTAGTGTGGTTGTGTACGTGTGATATACATACACTTTTTTTGGATCATATTTTCTATTCCGCTATTTAATCAAAAACCTTTGGGGATCAGTTAAATTGGGGGATAGTCTGTGTTGGTACGTGTGAGAGAGATCCACCTTTCCAAGTTGTTGGGGTTCATCTCATACTTCTGAAGGTTTGAGGGTGCTGCCTGTTCCATACTCCCCCTACTCCTAGCCTTTTAGGGGTACAAACAATAGTAATTGGGGCCTAGTGTGGTTGTGTACGTGTGATATACATACACTTTTTTGGGATCATATTTTCTATTCCGCTATTTAATCAAAAACCTTTGGGGATCAGTTAAATTGGGGGATAGTCTGTGTTGGTACGTGTGAGAGAGATCCACCTTTCCAAGTTGTTGGGGTTCATCTCATACTTCTGAAGGTTTGAGGGTGCTGCCTGTTCCATACCCCCCCTACTCCTCATCTAGCCTTTTAGGGGTACAAACAATAGTAATTGGGGCCCAGTGTGGTTGTGTACGTGTGATATACATACACTTTTTTTGGATCATATTTTCTATTCCGCTATTTAATTTAACTGGGCCTCCATGCGAGACCTGTGTGCCTTGTTGCGCTGTTTTGAGTACTCCACCAACATGGCCAGTGGCAATGACGCCGTTCTCAGCTTAACTATCCCACTTCCATGCCTCCTTGAAAAAACAATTCGGGCGATGATGGAAGAGGATGTGGCACAGGATGAGGAGGAGGAGGAGGATGAAGAGGTAACATTTCCAAGGCTTTCAGGGCAGTCATTCGCAAGGGGCTCCGAGGGTGGGTTCCTGCACACGCAAACGCCAGGGACGCAATTGTCCAGCAGGGGCACAGTTCTGGAGGATGAGGAGGATGAGGAGGAGGAGGAGCTGGAGGAGGAGATGGAACCATGTTCACAGCAGGGTGGCACCCAGGCCAGCTCATGGCCATCACTGGTGCGTGGCTGGGGGGATACAGAGGACACGGACGATACACCTCCCACAGAGGACAGCCTTTCGTTGCCTCTGGGCAGCCTGGCACACATGAGCGATTACATGCTGCAGTGTCTCCACAACGACCGCCGAGTTGCCCACATTCTAACTTGTGCTGATTACTGGGTGGCCACGCTGCTGGATCCCCGTTACAAGGACAACGTACCGTCCTTAATTCACTCACTGGAGCGCGATCGCAAGATGCGCGAGTACAAGCGCACGCTGGTAGACGCCATGCTGCTGGCATTCCCATCTGACAGCGGGGCCACAGTGGAAGCACAAGGCAGAGGAGGAGGAGGAGGAGGTCGCCAACGCAACCAGGGCACCGCCAGCACCTCAGAAGGCAGGGTTAGCATGGCCGAAATGTGGAAAAGCTTTGTCAGCACGCCACAACAAACAGCAGCACCAGCAGCTCAGATGGAACGTCTTAGCAGGAGGCAGCATTTTACCAACATGGTGGAGCAGTATGTGTGCACACGCCTACATGTAGTGAATGACGGGTCTGCCCCCTTCAACTTCTGGGTCTCCAAATTGGGCACATGGCTTGAGCTTGCCCTTTACGCCTTGGAGGTGCTGGCGTGCCCTGCAGCCAGTGTATTATCTGAACGGGTATTTAGCACGGCTGGGGGCGTTATAACAGACAAGCGCAGCCGCCTGTCCAGAGACAATGTGGACAAGCTCACGTTCATTAAAATGAACCAGGCATGGATCCCACGGGACTTTTCCGTACCTTATGCAGAATAGCAATGGATACCGACCTTACCCACCCATTGTTCCATTTTTGCTCTTTCTCACTCTTTTGGGGTGTACCCTCATTTAAAATTTTTGAAAAGAAGCAGTGTTGGCTACCTCGTCCTCCTCCTCAGGGCCAGATTAATGTAGGGGCTATTGGAGCTGCAGCTCCAGGCCCCTACCTTTTATATAGGCCCCGGGTTGGCCATATTCACTGTTACCGCTCTTCTGTCACTTGTAAACACAGAAGTCTGGCTTCTATGCTCGCTTCCCCAGGCAGCACCCTCAGAACCTCCCCACACAGCGTGAAGGCCGGACAAGGAGGGACAGTTGGCGATGCATGGATGTGTTTATGGGCTTCAGAGACAGCATCCCATGTTGAATTAGGCATGCATGGCTGCACCCTTCCTCCTCTGGGTGCATGGCAAGGCACGGCCCTTAAGGCCCTTCAAAATCCTCAGCACCAAGCCCATGATGCTGTTAATCCGGCCCTGGTCCTCCTCCACCGCCGCTTCCACCTACACCGCCCATAGGTGTGCGCAGCCTATTGCATTAAGGTGTGCACCCCAAAGTTGAAATACACATGCATGTGTTTGCCAGCAGGGAGAGTAATGTATCGGGGCCATGTACCTGTAGGCAAGGAGAAATAGAGCAGAGCAGGTCCCAGGGAGATCTTTCCCATCTCCTCACTGGCAATGCTATGTGCCCTAGGTGATTAGGGTGTGCCCAGGCACACCCAGCACACCCTGTGCGCACGCCTATGTCACCGCTAGGCTTGTGACGGTATCAGATTTTCATGCTGCGATTAATTGATTAAGGTTTTGCCACGGTATACGGTATTATCACGGTATTCTATTATTAAATTTAAATTATTAAATTTCCACCTCACTTCAATTTCATTGCTGAATTTAGGGGCTTTGGTTCACTTATGCACATTATTATATAGTCAGTCAGTACAGACTCTGTGAACCAGGCCTAAAATAGGTCATCAAGCAGTGTCTGGCCTAACTGGTGATAACTGGTTCTGGCGCTCGGCTCCGATCCGATGGCCTGGTCATTAAGAGGGCAAATCCTTGTGGTCAAGAAGTGGTTAAACCTGAAGGAGGTGTTGTTTATAAATTACTTTACTATTGCTTTAGGCCTGGTTCACATGTATGCGGGTTGGTGGTTCACATTTGCACAGGCATAGCAGCCCATTGATTTGAATGGGCTGCTATGCCCTCATTTTCCGCAGAAAAAAGGTGCATGCAGCATTTTTTTAAAATTCAGTGGCCTTGAAATCCATCCTGCTTTTGCACCATGCGACTAACCTGCAGTTCCTGCTCTGGCAAGCTTTCTGCATTTTTTGTATACGTGGGCACGGCATTTAAAAATAAACAGTTTGCGTGTGCAGCAACGGCAGGTAAGTCGCATGGTGCAAAAGAAGGATGGATTTCATGGCCACTGCATTTTTTTAAATTCTGCATGCACCTTTTTTCAGCTGAAAACGCAGGCATAGCAGCTCAAGCCCATTCACATCAATGGGCTGCTATGCCTGTGCAAATGTGGGCCCCCAACCCGCATACATGTGAACCAGGCCTAAAGCAATAGTAAAGTCATTAATTGGTTAAACCTGCAGGAGGACCGGTGTTTTTATCTATTATTGACTTTACTATTGCTTTAGGCCTGGTTCACATGTATGCGGGTTGGGGGCCCACATTTGCACAGGCATAGCAGCCCATTGATGTGAATGGGCTTGAGCTGCTATGCCTGCGTTTTCAGCTGAAAAAAGGTGCATGCAGAATTTAAAAAAATGCAGTGGCCATGAAATCCATCCTTCTTTTGCACCATGCGACTTACCTGCCGTTGCTGCACACGCAAACTGTTTATTTTTAAATGCCGTGCCCACGTATACAAAAAATGCAGAAAGCTTGCCAGAGCAGGAACTGCAGGTTAGTCGCATGGTGCAAAAGCAGGATGGATTTCAAGGCCACTGAATTTAAAAAAAATGCTGCATGCACCTTTTTTCTGCGGAAAATGAGGGCATAGCAGCCCGTTCAAATCAATGGGCTGCTATGCCTGTGCAAATGTGGGCCGCCAACCCGCATACATGTGAACCGCCAACCCGCATACATGTGAACCACCAACCCGCATACATGTGAACCAGGCCTAAAGCAATAGTAAAGTCATTAATAGATAAAAACACCGGTCCTCCTGCAGGTTTAACCACTTCTGGATCGCAAGGATTTGCCCCTTTAAAGACCAGGCCATCGGATCAGAGCGCCAGGACCAGTCATCACCAGGTAGGCCAGACACTGCTTGATGGCTATATAATAATGTAATGTGGGCTGCTAGGCGTGTGTGTGTGTATATATATATTTATTAGAGCTGCACGATTCTGGCCAAAATGAGAATCACGATTTTTTAGCTTGGAATAAAGATCACGATTCTCTCACGATTCTCTGTGTAACAAAAAAAAAAAAAAATTGGGATAACTTTACTGTTACGTTTTTTTTTTTTTTTATTATTCATTAAAGTCTAATCATTGCGTTTGAAAGACTGCTGCGCAAATACAGTGTGACATAAAATATTACAACAATCGCCATTTTATTCTGTAGGGTCTCTGCTAAAAAAATATATAAAATGTTTGGGGGTTCTAAGTACTTTTCTAGCAAAAAAAAAACTGATTTTAACTTGCAAACAGCAAGTGTCAGAAAAAGATCCAGTCTTTAAGAGGTTAAACTTCCTTTCTCCCTGGCAGAGGGAAGGAAAAGATACAAATGTAATCATTTTTGTTTATAGTTAGGAGACTTAATGCTGAAAGGTGTTAGCTGAGTGAGTGAATGAGTCATCCAGCTCACTGAAATGTATCAATTCACAAGTCAGGCAGACTTGACAGAGAAACTCGGTATTTTAAAAATGCCACAATAACAATACCGTGGCTATGCAATACCGCGATATATCGAATTACCGAAAACCGGCATATGTCTAGTCACCGCCACATCCACCACCACCTCAACCTCCCTCCTACTCCATATGGGCCTCGTCCTTCAGAGATGAAGAAGAACATTGTTTTATTTTTCTGTTTTTTTTTGTTGTTTTAAGTTATTTCCCTATCCACATTTGTTTGCAGAGCACTTGCCATGCTCTTAATTACGTTTTGCTGCCATTTGCAGCACTCTAGCCCTTTCCTTTGGTGTTTTAGAGCCATTTTAGTGCCTTAAAGTTCGGGTCCCCATTGACTTCAATGGGGTTCGGTGTCCGGGAAAAGTTCGGTAAAAGTCCGGGACACGGACCCGGACTTTTTTTTAAAGTTCGGCCGAACCCGTCGAACACGGACATCTAGGTGTTCGCTCAACCCTAGTGTTCAGTATTAAAATAGTTCAAGAATGTAAAAAGCACTCCTCTTTCAGCAATCAACCACTCATATGCAGGACACACAGCAAAACATATCTCAAAAAATGGTGCAGTATAATAGGATAAATGTTGAATCTGTGAGAGAGAGAGTATATAACCTGATAGTTGTGCTTTCCTAAAAAGTCTTCCACTTCAGTTTATAGGCACTGTTATGAAATAGAGAAGACAGTACTCCTGCTTATTGTGTGATTTTATGAAGAATCACGCAGAAGAGAACGGGAAGACAGTTTTCTCAATCATACTGGTACTAATGTTTCAAGCAGTGCTGGTTTTTTAAGCAGCCCATCACCCTCGGCAATAAACCAGGGCCTCCCCACATATAGTACTTTATCAATCACACGTTATGAATGATCTTGAGTCCGAGGACCCGATTCCTGACCTGGTCGGTCTCCCGATCGCAGGAACTGCAGAAATCCTACCTAACCACACATTGCTCCTGAGATAGGGCAAATCATTCAGCAGAACACACTCATGCAAAGGACAGTAATAAGTAACAGATAGTATGGAAAGTAAAAAGAAATTTAAAATAATAAAATTCAACAGCCAAGGTTCTTTGAAGGGTACTTCTCCATTACATCGACTTACATAAACAGCACAACACAAGGGGAAATCGCAGTAAGCATAAAGTTAGCTTACCTTTTACTGAAGATGTGAATTCCCAGCTTGTGTTGTCCTGTTTCTTTTAGCCATGTCCATGGATTTTCTCTACCCGGCTAACGAAGGACCATTTGTAAGGGTAATCCCAAAACTCACGGGTTTCAATAACATTTTGACTGTTGAAGCCAGATTGAAAATTATATTTATTTAGACAAACCTGTAGATAGGAAGCCATGTTTGGAGAGCAAGTCAATCAAATTACATTCTGTTGGCTTAATGAACATTGCTCTAACTGGCTAGGGTTTGTAATACATTTTTATACACTACAGTGGGTGGCACCTAGCTATCTAATTTCTTTTGAAGTCACATCTCGTGACATTTTGGAGTCTTTTGGTATGCGGACGGCCATTCACATAGATGTGTGACTTCCAGTTTAGTTCCTTGAACAAATCTTTAAAGACTTGAGATAGCAATCTTGCAAATGAAGGGCTGAACACAACATCTGCTCTAAAATATGACTTCTCACACAATATATATCCAATATCTCTGCTTAATCACAAATCCATGCCCGATAATCATAAGTAAATATTTGATAAACAAAATGGCTGCTTCCCTTTTCCTCATCAAAGGCAACCTTCTGAGACAAAGAAAGCAGTGAAATCTCCCAAACTTTTTCAAAAGGAGGCTTTCGAAGAACAGATAACATCAGATTTATATCCCACGGCGGTAAGGGGGATCACCTTGGAGAAGCCATATGGAGCACACTCCCTGGATAAAAGTCCGGATTAGGACATGCATGGCTAACGGGGGTTGAAAATATACAGCCAAAGCTGAAACTTGGCCTTTGATAGTACCCAAAGCCAACCGCTGTTCAACCCCTTTCTGCAGAGAAGCCAAAACCCTAGCAACCAAAAACAAGCAAGGGTGCACCTTCAGCGATTCACACCATGAAATTTACTATTTCCACATACGATGGTAGATCTTCCTGGGGGTTGACCTCCTAGCCTTCAAGAGTGTAGGAATCACAGAGTCAGAAAAACCCCTATCTCTCAACACGTGACTTTCAACAGCTATGCCGATTAAGTCAGTGACTGTAAAGCAGGATAGAAGATCTGACCTTGAGACAGCAGATCTTCCCTCCAGAGGAAGTATCCAAGGGGTATCAGCAACCAGCCTTATCAGGTCTGCATACCAAGACCAGGGAGGCCAGTCTGGAGCCACCAGAATGACCGTAATGTTTTCCACCTCTATCCTGCGCAGAAGCCCCGGCAGGAGTTTCAATGGGGGAAATGCATAAATCAGTCGATGCCGACCCCAAGGAGCCACCAGTGCGCCTGTGGCGTCGGCCAGAGGATCTCAAGACCTGGCTATGAATCTCTGCACCTTCTCGTTGAGGCGAGAGGCAAACAGATCGACCTCAAGAGTCCCGAACACACAGGAGGCAGAACACCTCCGGGTGTAGGAACCACTCCCTTTGATCCAACACCTGACAACTTAGCTAATCCGGCTGCCAGTTTTACACACCTGGAATGTGTACAGCAGAAAGGGCTGGAACAAAGCTTACTGCCCAGGCCAGAATCTCGGCCACCCCCTTGGCCACCAAGACACTCTTGGTGCCCCCTGGTGATTAATGTAAGCCACAGCCGTGGCGTTGTCTAATTTAATCCGAACTGGACAACCTTGCAGAGCAGTCGTCCAATGACTCAGACAAAGCTTCATCGCACTGAGCTCCAAAACATTTATCAGTAGTTTTGACTATTCCATCATCTAGGTACCCTGGGCACAGAGCTTCCACAGCACCCCGCCCCAGCCCGACAGGCTGGCGTCCATGGTTACCACCATTCAAAACAACAGAAGGAAGGAATTGCCCTGGCACAGTGCTGGAGACTGAATCCACCACAACAGAGCAGATTTTTTGTTGTGGCTCAACAGAATCAAAGAATCCAAGGACTTTGGATCCTTGTTCTATTTTACAAGAATCTCCCTTTGCAAAGGTCTTGTATGGAACTGAGCAAACAGAACCGCCTCAAAGGTCGATACCATCAGACCCAAGGCTCGCATGCAAACTCATAGACAGGACAGATTGTTGTCCAACAACAACTGAATCACTCCCTGCAACTTCGCAGCTTGTCTGGGGGAAGAAAAACCCTTGCCAAGGCTGAATCCAGAGTCAAACCCAGATAATCCAGTCTCAAAACCGGAGTCAGCACGAATTTCTTGAAATTGATGTTCCTGTAGAGTTCTGACCATGAGTGTCAGATCCCCCAACAAGGCTGAATGAGAGTCCGCTCTCAACAGGAGATCGTAGAGGTACCCCAGTACCGCAATCCCCTGCTGGCGCAGCAGTGCTAATACCGGTGCTAGTATCTTGGTAAACACTCTGGGAGTGGAGGCGAGAGCAAAGGGTAACGCCACAAATTGATAATACTCCTCTGCTATCGCAAAGCGAAGAAACCGCTGGTGTCCAGTGTAGATTGGGATGTGTAGATATGCGTCCTTGATATCTATGGAGGCTATGAAATCTCCCTGATGCAGAGACGCTACTACCATGCGGATGGACTCCATCCAAAACCTCTGTACCCGCTTGAAGATTGGACGGGAAGAACCTGTACGACGGATGAGACCGGAATTTGATCTTGTATCCTAATCAGATCAGTTTGTGAACCCATTTGTCCTGAATCAAGGATGTCCAGTGAATCAAAGAAGTCCCCCCACCCCAGACTCAGGTGAGGGCGCCCCTTCATGCACCCGAGGACTTGTCTGCAGGTCCAGATTGGCCGGACTTAGATTTTCCCGATCATGGAACCCCCAGAAGACCTAAACATTTTACCTTTTTCTTGCGACCTGGAGGCACAAAAAAGAAGTTTGTGAGTAGTAAAGGAAGGCCCCCGCCTAGTACGCGGCACCTTGCCCTTAGAGGATTGGGGCAGATTAGTCCTCTTACCCCCTGTGATAACTTTGATCAACTCGTCCAGGGAGGATCCAAACAGCCTCTCCCCTGTAAAAGGCAGTCACAGCCTTCTTGGAAGCCTGGTCAGCCAACCAGCATTTTAGCCATACCATGCACCTAATAGCAATCCCCACTGCTGACGTTCTGGCCACCAACAAAGCTAAGTCCAGGGATGTGTCACACATAAAGACTAGGGCTTGGGTCAACTGGTCTATTAGCTCTAGTACCGCAGGGGGAAGCCGTGCCTTTTCCAAGTTACTTTTCAGTACCTTCACCCAATCAGTAGCGCTACTAAAGCATTTACAAAAAGGTAGCCTTTAACATGTGACCTGCCACCACATGTAAATGACGGGACAAGGATTCCACTCCTCTATCCACCTGGATCCAGAAAGGTTGGAGACTCTTCCACCGGTACCAGAGTCATTTTATTCAATCTGGACACAGGAGAATCCACTTTCGGTGGTACAGTCCACCTGTTGGACACCTCCTAGGCAAAAGGATAACGGCGTGCAAAACGCTTAGGCACCGCCAACATGTACTTAATGCGTCTCTATTGTTCATCCGCAATAGTATGAAACAATTCTGGACAAGGAAATACCTTGCCCGATTTATGGGATTTGCGGGAGCCAAAAGACACCTGCGTATCTGACGCTGTAGGTTCATCAGTCAATTTTAGGGTTGCTTCCACCAATGCGCAATCCCGCGCAGCAGCTGATGAGTACAGCTCCTCTTCACGTTCAGAATGGGAAGACACCGACCCTTCAAGTTGGTCTACGTCCGCGGCGACCATACCTGTCTCAGAATCTGAAGATCCTGCCGATGGAGGTGAGGCCAGAGGACGTTTGCGGCTGGCAGCACCAGAAATGACAAAATCCACTTTTAACATCAGGCTTTGCAAAAAAACCCTGCAATTTCTGGCTGTGACTGTGAACCGGAGGGTCCTGCAGTCGCTTCTGGAGGGTCTGCAGGTGAATTTTTATCCTGGGACTCCATTGCTCAAATACATTTTTTTTTGTGTAATGTCCCTTTAAGACCGTGAAAAACGCGGTCCCACCACTATTACTGCAGATTCACAATCCCTGATTATTATGTAATAATAGCAGAGCAGAAGAGGAAAAAACCAACAGGGAAACCCAGGAACGTTACCAGACCACAGAAAAGCATCCAGCCTGATCAGTAAAAACAAAACGAACACTGTCTGCAGAGGAAGAGGAAGAAGCTCTGCCTCTATAATTATAAGCTATGCCTGTCCATTCCACGGACCTCAAGGAAATGGCCGCTCACACGTTCTCAATGGGGAAATATAGAAAATGGCTGCCCAATGCAAACTAATGGGAACAAAGAGATCATGAACCACAACAAAATGGCGGCCCCCACGGCACACCATGCTGTCTCCAGGACATCCAGGGATCCACCCAGGACAACCCACCCCCCTCAAATGAGCTCCATAATGGCCGCATTATTACCGCCCCCCCAAGGTAAAACCTGCTAGGGGTAGAGGAATACCAAGGGGTACTTCAGATTAGTCCTCCGGGGTGCCAGGGAACCGAGGAAACCCCTAAGGTCTGACCAGTCCAGGGAGGGGCCCACACCCGCACTGCAACTGCCAAGGAGCCAAGGATGTTTGGGGGGACAATTTTACTCACCCTACCATGGTACCAGGTGGGCGCCACTCCGAAACAGATCACCTCCCACCCGGTATGGGGGTGCTGTCAGCCAAGGTAAAGCTGCGACTCAGGGCATTCCAGGTCGATGCGTCCCAGCGAGACTGTCCACTCGCAGGCTTGTCTGCATCTATTGGGGCACTGTCATGGTGAGGCCTAGTTCTGGACTATAACCTGCTCATGCTCGCTGGCCAGGCTGGGAGGCCTTAAGGATCTAGATTTTCCAGTGCAAAACCGCAGCCGGCTGTTGCTTGTAGTTCCTCTGGATCTTGGTCCAGGAACTAACTAGTTAAAAAATAAAAAATCACGGGGGCGTGGCTTGCGCGCGAGCTGAATGGCTGCATGAGCTGAGAGCTCCCTGTAACCGGCCGGAGAATCCACCAGCATCGGGGCAGCAAGAAGCCATCAAGTCTCCAAGACTGATCCTCGGGCACCCCTGACTCATTGGGAACATGTCTTCTCGCAAAAGAAAGGACGAGAGGGGACCTACAAAACTTACGGCTTTCTTCTCTAAACCGCCAACGAGGCCCGGGAAGTCCCAAGATGGCGCCGCCGCGCCTGAGGAGAGGGGAGATGCCGCGGCCTACACAGATCTGCCGGACGCGCTGCCGCTGTTCCCGGATGACCGAGCACTTGACCAGTCCTCATCACCCTCTCCGGCAACCCCGGTCATGGGCAGCCCCGCCAAGACCCGCATGAGGATGGAGCCGGAGGACGTGTCCGATCCCGCTGTGAGTACACCACTCCCGGCTATGTGTGCCATGTCGGCGCTGCAGTCCTCTATTGCTGCATTCCCCACCACAGGGCAACCTGTGCTAAATACCACTATGAAAAATATGCTGATGACCTTCCAATCATCACTGATGGCGAACTTGTCTACTATTATGCAGAAGTTTTCATGTGAGATGTTGCAGATGGGCAGGAGAGTGACACATATAGAAGACAAGATGGAGGAATGCACAGACACAGTGAATGATCTCATTGATGCTTATAATGAACAGCGAGAGGACACTGACTGGATTAAGCATAAATTGGCGGATCTTGAAGACCGATCTCGCCGTAATAATATCAAAATTAGAGGTATCCCTGAGTCTGTGCAACCTGCTGACCTGCAACAATATGCAACTACTATGTTTTCGTCTATGGTTCCAGAACTTACACCTATAGAGCTGACAATAGACCGGATCCATAGACTACCCAGACCCCGTCATCTTGAGGACTCTGTCCCCAGGGATGTACTTTTACGCATACATTTTTACCCTGCTAAGGAAAGAATCCTACAAATGTCCAGGAAAATGGGCACGCTGCCAGCTCCGTATGAGGCTATTCAGCTATATGCAGATCTGTCTCAGCACACTCTCCAGCAGCGACGGCAATTGAAGACCCTGACCAAGGCTCTCTTCAACCATAAAATCATCTATAAATGGCGCCACCCTGCCACGCTAATGGTCACGTACAATGGCATTCCCCACACCATCTCCACCATCGAGGGAGGAATGAAGCTACTGCATTCTTGGGGTATCATTCCGGAACTCCCCAAGGGCTCACATGAAGGCGCAAGACCCCCCCTTCCACCTAGATCCAGATCTACACAGGGGTCCCCGAGTTTCAGGTTTTAAACGTGTATTCAGAGCTACCCCTTACTAGCTTCACATAGTCCGGCCGGGCTACAAATGTGTGATCACCTACTTTTCCTCACATTCTGTCCTTCCACTTTTGTGGAAAACCCCCGATTTGTTTCAGCAAGCCTGTCATAGGGTTATATTTGCTGGATATTGGCACTTGTTGCTCACCAGACCGTAAAGCATAGTTTCTACTTTTAGTGCCGGTGCACAATTGTACGAGTTTTTGTGTTATAACTTTTTTATTTCTTCTCACCAGAAGTGACCTTTACTAATTTGCAAGTTTTGACCCATCGCAGTATTTCAGCAACTGATTCTGAGTGACTAGTGTGTTGTTCTAGGAGTGACCACCGTTGCCCTCCCTGCAGAGCACTCACCGTCTCCTGTGTCTTGTGCATCTACCTACAGCACCACGAACAATTTCCGTCCAGCCCTATCTATCCTGGTAAAGTAACTGTACATTTATACTGATCAGTGTATCTGCTTCTACCATCGATAAGCGATGTCCTTTACCATTGTGTCCATCAATGCTAGGGGCTTGAACCCCCCTGCCAAACGGGCCTCTTTGTGGTCCACAGCATGCTCACTTAAGGGAGATATCATTTGTGTACAAGAAACGCACTTTGCTAGTTCTGCCACCCCAAAATGTAGCCATAAGCACTTCCCTAACATCTATATAGCATCGTGGAAAAAGAAGCGCAAGGGAGTTCTTCTGGCCATCAAGCATTCTCTGGTGTTCCAGCACCATGAATCTATCCTGGACCCCAAAGGGCGTTATATCATACTCAGATGCTCTATTGACAATAGACGATATACTATTGTGAACCTGTACGCACCCAACAACCATCAAATGCCTTTCATTCGCTCTGTGATAAGTAAAGCTAAGGCACTTCAATTTGGCAATTTCCTTGTTTGTGGAGACTTCAACCTAGTTCCGGACAATGATTTGGATTCCTCCGCAGTGTCTAAACGGCATAATTCTTCTTTGTCAAAGTTTCTGTGGACCAATGATCTCTATGACGTGTGGAGGTGCTGTCATGCGTCGGAGAGGGACTACTCTTTCCTCTCCCCGCGTCATGGCACCTACTCGCGCATAGACCTATGTGTCTCTGATAAGCATTTATTAGAACGTGTTTCGGCTGCTGAGCTCCACACGGCCACCTGGTCGGACCACTCCCCGCTGAGCATTACAATTTCGCATGGACCACCAGCATACTCCACTTTTGTATGGAGGTTGCACAATCATTTAATTTCTAAACCGTCCTATGTTGAGGAAATCCAACTGCATCTTGACAACTATATCTCTGACAATTTACACCATGATTCTGATCCGTTGGTCGTGTGGAATGCTCACAAAGCAGTCTTGAGAGGGGTATTCATGCAGTTAGGAGCCAGGGACAGGAAGAGGAGGTCACAGCAAATAGACGAGATTACCCGTAAACTTTCCTCCCTGGACTCGCGACACAAACAATCACCTTCTCCTGCCTTGCAATCGCAAATTTTTGCCCTGCGACAGGAACTTAGAGCCTTCCTGTTGGAAAAATTTAGCACTTCTCTTAAAAAATGGAAAGCTACCGCTTACTCCACTAACAACAAAGCCACCAAAGCAATGGCCCTACGTATTAAAGGGCAAAGAATTTAATCCAAGATCCCCTATATGCTTTATCCTGATTCAAAAACAAAATTGCTTAAGCCAAATCTCATAGCTAATGCTTTCAGTTCCTATTACGCATCCCTATATAATCTCAAGGATGATCCGATGACACACCAACCCTCCCCACAGGACATTGCTTCCTTCCTTGACCACATTAAACTACCATCTATTTCCTCTACTGATCTGGAGTCCCTCAATCGCCCTTTTTCAGATCGGGAAATTGCCGTAGCCATATCGGAGCTTCCCAACCTGAAATCTCCTGGCCCCGACGGTTATTCGGCCGAGTATTATAAAACATTTCAGTCTTCATTGATTCCGTTGTTACGAGGGGTATTTAATAATGCTGCTTTCTCCTCTTCTTTCCCTGGTGAAATGTTAAAGGCAATGGTTGTAACTTTACCTAAACCTGGCAAGGAGCCCAATCAACCCCAGAATTTCAGGCCTATTTCCCTTTTAAATATGGATGTAAAAATATATGCAAAATTGATAGCTACTAGGTTGGTGGACCTACTTCCCTCCATAATCCATAAGGACCAATCGGGCTTCACCAAAGGCCGCCAGGCGTCAGACGCCACGAGACGCGTTATCAATGTTATCCACCGGGCGGGCCTCTCTGGAACGCCTTCTCTGCTCCTATCCTTGGACGCGGAGAAGGCGTTCGACAGGGTCCACTGGGGATTCCTTTCGGGTGTCCTCCATAAATTCGGCATACACGGGTTCATACATAATGCCATTATGGCATTATACTCTACCCCTTCAGCGATAGTTCGCACCACAGAAGCCATATCCATCCCCTTTAGCATTACTAACGGTACCAGACAGGGATGTCCTCTCTCCCCACTGATCTTTAATATGATTATGGAAACCCTTGCTGAACACATTAGATCCAACCCCAAAATTTCAGGGATCCGTATATCGGACCAACACCACAAAATCAGTCTGTTCGCAGACGACGTTATACTTATGGTAACTGATCCCTCCACCTCCCTGCCGGAAATTCAGAGAACTCTTCAATGGTTTGGAGAGGTTTCGTTCTATAAAGTTAACGAATCGAAATCTCATATCTTGGGCATAGGGATAGATGCTGTAACGAGCAATCTCCTCCAAAAGCAATTTCCTTATGTGTGGGAAGACAAATGCATTTCTTATCTTGGCGTTCAGTTGACAGCTTCCACTAAATCGCTATTTAAGCACAATTTCATCCCCGCCCGCTCCTCTCTACAAGATAACCTCAAGCAGTTGGCGTCCTCTGAGTTCTCCTGGCTGGGGAGGTTGGCAGCCTTCAAAATGATGTACCTTCCCCAACTACTCTACTTATTCCGTACGCTTCCGATCCCCATACCAAAATACTATTTTAAGTCCCTCCAATCGACGATTTCTAAATTCATCTGGCAAGGTAAAAAGCCTAGATGTGCGCTTGCCAAGCTCATTAAACATAGATCAGTGGGGGGAGCAGGTTATGTGGATGTGCAAGATTACTACACCGCGTCAGTTCTCACCCAATTACAGGACTGGTTTAGACCGGTTCCCACGACTTTGTGGGGTTCGATCGAAGCCTCCTATTGTATTAAAAAGGACATAATGGCCTGGCTTATGGCAACCACCTTAGGAGCTAGGATACCCTCCCATCTCCCACCATTTATGAAAGCGGCGGCCACGGCCTGGAGGATTTTGTTAGCACAACAGTCCTTAGCCTCAGCACAAACCCCTCTTCGGATCCCCATTACGGCACTGCATTCCCTTATGGATTGTGCATACTTCATGGAGTGGCGGAGGAAAGGTGTTGAATATATAGATGACTTGTATCAGGGTACCAAGTTGCTGTCATTCCCTGCCCTCCAAACTAAATTCCACCTTCCCCCCACATTTTTCTTCACGTATATGAGATTAGTTCATTTTCTGCACTCGACTGCACCATGGCCGCAGTTCGTTTCCACCCCGGCCTGGAAATATCTCTCTGCTTCTGGACCCGCTAGACAAAAGGGAATCACCCTCTTCTATAACCTCCTCCAACATAAAATGCTATTCACCAAGACCACCCCTCACATACAATGGGAAAGGGATTTGGGGAAAACTTACTCGGATCGTCAATGGACCAGGGCACTCCAATCAGTCCATAAAGTTACTAGCTGCTCCAGTTTATGGGAGTTATCGTTAAAAATTTCTCTTAAATGGTACCTGACCCCCTCGAGACTACACAGATTTGATAGTAAGTATGATAATACCTGCTGGAGGATGTGTGGGGAGGAGGGTACTCTTTTCCACACTCTGTGGCAATGTCCGAAACTACTACCTTATTGGAATGGTGTGTTTGCAATCATATCTGAGGTAGCACAGAGGCCTATATCACGAAATCCGAGTTTGGCGCTACTATCACTCGGGATAGAAGAAGTCCCCAAGAACCTGAGACACTCAATATTACATATTTTGTTAGCAGCGAGACTAGTTATTACCCGGGCTTGGAAACGAGAGCTTCCCCCAACTGCTGAGGATGTTGTTGGCCTTGTCAACACGCACTACATGTTTGAGCGTACTCTCTCCCTTAAACACAACACTGCACGGGATATAACCTTGCAGTGGCAACCTTGGATACATTGGTCTAGGCACAAAGCAGTCATTTTACCTCCTAGCTAGCTCACTCTTCTCTCTTGAAATGTTTATTGTGTAGTTACCTATGAAGGAATGGAGTGGCTCCGCCGTGTAGTCTCCATTCTCGGGCACAGTTTTGATCCCCGTGGGGGTGTCCGGGAGCGGAGGGTATGGGGTGGGCCCGACCGTTTCATTTCCCTATACGGGACCACGGGAGACGGGAGACACTAGCCTATGTGTGTCAACCGGTGGTCACAAACATACTATGGTTTGTGATGTATGTTACGTCACTTTGTTTGGATGTCTTTTGAGTTAAATCCAGTATGGAAATTTGTTGCTTGCATCGTTAAGTAATTCTATTTGCTTCTGGGCGACAGATGAAGCGTATGTTAATTCCGAGCTGTTTATATTGTAAATGAGGCCATATTGTGGTCTTTTGGAATGTTGTATTACTACTGAAATACCTTTGCTTTTTTTTTGTATGTTCTTGACAAATTCTCAATAAAAACATTTAAATTAAAAAAATAAAAAATCACAAACTTTTCCTGTTACAGCTAAGACCGAAGTCCCAGCAGGGAGCTAGGTCCTATTCCTGTCACTAGGCAGAACAAACTGTTTGATAGCAGAGTCTGAGGGGTTATGCCTGCAGGGACAGCCCTCATAGGTGTGGTTAAGTTTTTTTCCTGCCTAGTGCCTATTCCTAGAAGGAGGAGCATAACCCTATGAGTTCTGAAGATAAGGAGCTGCGTCTGTCGATGTGTTTAGAACAGCAGACCGTAATTTTCTCTCCACAGGGAGTGATCACGGGTGCCCGGCGGCAATCATGGCTGCCAACCCCGTGAGTCAGCCTCCCCACTGGCTCAGGATCGCTCCTGCAGATTGCCATACAGGTACGGCGATTCGCGCAGCTGAGCCAGCCTGCCGCAGTATATCTGCAGCAGGCGGTCGGCAAGTGGTTAAACCTCATTTGCCATTTAGTTGCCCACCCCAATATTTTATTTAGGTCTTTTTGTAAGGTTTCCACAACCTGTGCAGAAGTTATTTCCCTGCTTAAAGTCCTTCTGCCAAAAAAACAACAGATCCCAGTGTGTATGTGTGAATCTTTACCACCACTTAATCCCGGTTCACATATGTGCAATGACAGACATCGCATGTGATTTGGAGCGCACTGCTCTGAAAATCACATGCGATGTCTGTGCGATGCAAATTCAGCCATACAGATTTTATGGCTAAATTCACATTGCATTCGGACACAACACTCACAGGACCCTTTTTTGGGTCAGCAGCAGAATCGGATTGCATGGTGGTTCACACCTATGCTATCTGATTCATGTCCGAACTGACAGTTCGCACTGCGATATTCGAACTGATCTGGGAGTGTTGTTAGCTTTGTATTGACACCCCCAGCGATTCGCATATGGCAGTGTGAACTGCCTGTGATTTAAATGTGATGTGGGAACCCGCAGTGGATTCACAGGAATCGCAGGGTTCCCGCATCGCATATATAGGAACCGGCTTATACAGTGCATTGCGAAAGTATTCGCCCCCCTTGAACTTTGCAACCTTTTGCCACATTTCAGGTTTCAAACATAAAGATATAAAACTGTCATTTTTTGTGAAGAATCAACAACAAGTGGGACACAATCATGAAGTGGAACGAAATTTATTGGATATTTCAAACTTTTTTAACAAATAAAAAACTGAAAAATTGGGCGTGCAAAATTATTCAGCCCCCTTAAGTTAATACTTTGTAGCGCCACATTTTGCTGCGATTACAGCTGTAAGTTGCTTGGGGTATGTCTCTATCAGTTTTGCACATTGAGAGACTGAAATGTTTGCCCATTCCTCCTCGCAAAACAGCTCGAGCTCAGTGAGGTTGGATGGAGAGCGTTTGTGAACAGCAGTTTTCAGTTCTTTCCACAGATTCTCGATTGGATTCAGGTCTGGACTTTGACTTGGCCATTCTAACACCTGGATATGTTTATTTGTGAATCATTCCATTGTAGATTTTGCTTTATGTTTTGGATCATTGTCTTGTTGGAAGACAAATCTCCATCCCAGTCTCAGGTCTTTTGCAGACTCCATCAGGTTTTCTTCCAGAATGGTCCTCTATTTGGCTCCATCCAATTTCCCATCAATTTGAACCATTTTCCCTGTCCCTGCTGAAGAAAAGCAGGCCCAAACCATGATGCTGCCACCACCATGTTTGACAGTGGGGATCGTGTGTTCAGGGTGATGAGCTGTGTTGCTTTTACGCCAAACATAACATTTTGCATTGTTGCCAAAAAGTTAGATTTTGGTTTCATCTGACCAGAGCACCTTCTTCCACATGTTTGATGTGTCTCCCAGGTGGCTTGTGGCAAACTTTAAATGACACTTTTTATAGATTTCTTTAAGAAATGGCTTTCTTCTTGCCACTCTTCCATAAAGGCCAGATTTGTGCAGTATACGACTGATTGTTGTCCTATGGACAGAGTTTTCCACCTCAGCTGTAGATCTCTGCAGTTCATCCAGAGTGATCATGGGCCTCTTGGCTGCATCTCTGATCAGTCTTCTCCTTGTATGAGCTGAAAGTTTAGAGGGACGGCCAGGTCTTCGTAGATTTGCAGTGGTCTGATACTCCTTCCATTTCAATATTATCGCTTGCACAGTGCTCCTTGGGATGTTTAAAGCTTGGGAAATCTTTTTGTATCCAAATCCGGCTTTAAACTTCTCGTCAACAGTATCTCGGACCTGCCTGGTGTGTTCCTTGTTCTTCATGATGCTCTCTGCGCTTTAAACGGATCTCTGAGACTATCACAGTGCTGGTGCATTTATACGGAGACTTAATTACACCTAGGTGGATTCTATTTATCATCATTAGTCATTTAGGTCAACATTGGATCATTCAGAGATCCTCACTGAACTTCTGGAGAGAGTTTGCTGCACTGAAAGTAAAGGAGCAAAAAATTGGGGGAGCAAACCCTGAACATGTATATCTAAAGCCGGTGCAGCTATGGACCAAGCAACATGTATATTAAAAAAGAATAGCGCACACATGCAAAAGAAATGACTATCAAATATGGAGACAATCCATAAATAAAAATGGGCACGATATGGCCACATGGTGGGACTAAATCCCCATTTTTATTTATGGATTGTCTCCATATTTGATAGTCATTTCTTTTGCATGTGTGCGCTATTCTTTTTTAATATACATGTTGCTTGGTCCATAGCTGCACCGGCTTTAGATATACATGTTCAGGGTTTGCTCCCCCAATTTTTTGCTTGTTTATTATGTATTCGGTCTGACCAGACTTCTGAGGTTGAGCATCCCACCCCCCACACACACCTGTACTCTATCAGAGTCCACTATCAAGTAGATATAGGAGGAGGAGTCCTTTGTAGTGCATTAGCACATCTATCCCAGCAAGGAGTGTTGTCTCCAAGGGTTAGAGAGGCTGGATTCACCCCTTTTTTATGGATAGTGTAGGACCCACTGATAATGGAGTACTTTGACGCAGTGGTGGGCTTGAGCACGATATGGCCATATGGTGGGACTAAATCCCCATTTTTATTTATGGATTGTCTACATATTTGATAGTCATTTCTTTTGCATGTGTGCGCTATGCTTTTTTAATATACTGAAAGTAAAGGGGCTGAATAATTTTGCACGCCCAATTTTTCAGTTTTTTATTTGTTAAAAAAGTTTGAAATATCCAATAAATTTCGTTCCACTTCATGATTGTGTCCCACTTGTTGTTGATTCTTCACAAAAAATTACAGTTTTATATCTTTATGTTTGAAGCCTGAAATTTGGCAAAAGGTCAAAAAGTTCAAGGGGGCCGAATACTTTCGCAAGGCACTGTAGATAGACTCTCACCTCATGATGACGACGTTCTGGTTACAAAATGTCTAATAGCGATTGTTTCCTTTTGGCAGCTGGGATCAACTAAACAACTGGTTCAAAGGTTCTTTTTCTCCTCCCTTCCAAAGTACAAAAAAACGGCCATGAACAAATACACGATACAACAAAGTAAGCACTCTCTGTATGTTTTGTACAGTTTAATCCCATTATTATTATAGTAAAAGCAAACACACTCCTTTTTTAGAAAGTAAGTGACAGTGAAGGCTTTTGGTGTATTAAAATTTTAAGCCACGGCCTCGTTTTTTTTTTCAGATACAGTACATTTAAATTATGAAATAAACTTTAAAGGGTTAGTTTACCTTTATCAAACAAAGAAAACTGCCTGGTAAGGTAGTTGCTGGTAATGCAGGTAAGGGGCACCTGTGGATAAAAAGCTCTGACTTAAAGCGGAGTTCCACCCTGGGAAAGTTTTTTTTTAATAAAAATACCCCCGAGACAGTCAGGGCTAGTGCATTCCACAATGGTTAGCCTCTGATCAGTCCCGGGTTGCACTTACCTTTTAGAAGAAATACTTACCTTGAAAATGTATTGTCCAGCGCTGCCATCCCAGGTGTGGGCAACTTGAAGCCAGCGCGATCCTCCTCTGTGTCCTCTTTCATCTTCTTCGGTCCCACGATGCACTGCACCGGCCCCCGCCGTCACTTCCGGTGCCGCGGTGTCATCCCTGCGCAGCTTCTGGGCATGCCCAGAAGCTGTTTAGCAAGGTATGAGGGCGCCAGCACCGGAACTGACGTCGGGGCCGGTGCAGGCACATTGATTCCTGGGAGCGATGACGTTCAGCTCCCAGGAATCATTGCAAAAGCCAGGAAGTGACGAATCGCTGTGGCTGCCGAGGGGAGGAAGAGGAAGCTAGGTGAGTATATTTTCTTCTAAACAAGGTAAGTAAAAAATAAAAAAATTGCGATTATCCATTTGTTTTTCAGGTGACCCGGAGCAAGAAGATGGAGGTGGGTATAATTTTAGGGTGGAACTCCGCTTTAAGTTAACCACTTCCCACCCGCTGTATAGTAAAATGACAGTGGGCAGGATGCACTCTCATTCTGGAAAGACGTCATATGACGGTACCCAAGAACCGCCACTCTCACATGCCCGCAGAGGCGGGCAGCGCAGTAATCGTGGCCACGCGTGTGCTAGGACCCCAATTTTGGTAAAGAGTTGATGATGCGGCTCTTTACCCATGTGATCAGCTGCGTCCAATGACAGCCGGTCACATGTAAACAAGGAAGTGCTGTTTATCGGCTCTCCTCACCTCACACTGACTGAGTTTGTGGCGAGAAGAGCCGATCAACGGTATCTCCTCGCAAGGGAGACTTGTACAGGTAATCAGGACACTGATCATCAGTGCCCTGATTACAGTTCAGCCCCAGCAGTACCTATCAGTTCAGGACACCAATCAGTGCCCATCAATGACACCAATGAGTGCCCATTAGTGATGCCAGTCAGTGCTGCCTTTCAGCGCCCATCAGTGCCGCTTATCCATGATGCCTATCATTGCCCAACAGTGCCGCCTATCAGTGCCCATCCTGCCACCTTTCGGTGCTTATCAGTGCTGCATATCAGTGACCACAATCAGTGCCCATCAATGACACCAGTCAGTGTCCATTAGTGATGCCAGTCAGTGCTGCATTTTAGTGCCCATCAGTGCCGATTATCCGTGCTGACTAGCATTGCCCACCAGTGCCGCCTAGCAGTGTCCATCAGTGCAGCCTATCAGTGCCCATCAGTGCTGCATATCAGTGCCCATCAGTGCAGACTATCAGTGCACATCAGTAAAGGAGAAAAATTACTTATTTACAAAATTTACTGAAAGAAACTAAGAAAAACATTTTTTTTCCAAATTTTTGGTCTTTTTTTGTTTCTTTAGCAAAAAAAAAAAAAAACCCAGCAGTGATTAACCACTTTACCACCGGAGGATTTTGCTGTCTTCCAGGCCACTTTTTGCGATTCGGCACTGTGCGAACTTAACTGACAATTGCGCGGTCGTGCGACGCCATACCCAAACGAAATTTACGTCCTTTTTTTCCCCACAAACAGAGCTTTCTTTTGGTGGTATTTGATCACCTTTGCGATTTTTACTTTTTGCGCTATAAACAAAAAAAGAGCGTAAATTTTGAAAAAAATAACACTATTTTTCAAATTTTTTTATATGAAATTCCCCCCCAAAAAAAATGTAAAAATCTAAATTTTTTTCAAATTTTTGACCAATTTGTTTTCTGCTACCTATGTTTGGTAAAAAAAGAACACAATAAGCGTATTTTGATTGGTTTGCGCAAAAGTTATTGCGTTTACTAACTAAGGGAAAGTTTTCTGTCATTTTTGGTGGGTTTTTTTTTAACCACTTAAGCCCCGGAAGATTTTACCCCCATTCCGACCAGGGGGTATTTTGCGATTCGGCACTGCGTGAATTTAACGGACAATTGCGCGGTCGTGCGACGCTGTACCTAAACGAATTTGGTGTCCTTTTTTTCCCACAAACAGAGCTTTCTTTTGGTGGTATTTGATCACCTGTGCGATTTTTTGATCACGCGCTATAAACAAAAAAAGAGCGTCAATTTTGCAAAAATAGCAATATTTTTCACATTTTTTTATATGAAATTCCCCCCCAAAAAAATTTAAAAATCAAATTTTTTTTACTTTTCCGGCCAATTTGTTTTATGCTACCTATGTTTCGTAAAAAAAAATCGCAAAAAGCGTATTTTGATTGGTTTGCGCAAAAGTTATCGCGTTTACTAACAAAGGGAAAGATTTCTGTCATTTTTGTTGGTTTTTTTTTTAACGTGTAATGGCGGCGATCTGCGACATCGGGTCCGCCGGTCACACGCGCGGGGGGGGGTCCGTGACCACGCGGGAGCGGGAGCGCGCCTCCGGGGGCGCGCGCTCGCTCCCTAGACCCTCACAAGCTAGTGACGTAGCCCTACGTCACTTTGCCTGTGAGGGGCTGACTGCCGACGTAGATCGGCGTTAGGCAGTCGGCAAGTGGTTAACGAGTAATGGTGGCGATCTGCGATTTTTTTTTTTTTTTTTTTTGCGGGACTGCAACATTGCGGCGGACAGATCGGACCCTTGACTGACATTTTTGACACTTTTGGGGGTACCAGTGACATTACTACAGTAATCAGTGCTATAAATATGCACTGTTACTGTAAAAATGACACTGGCAGGGAAGGGGTTAATTTTATTGGAGAGGGAGGGGTTAATGTATGCCTGGTGCTTACTAACGTGTGTGGGGGGGGTGACTGAGTGACACATGGACAGATCGCAGGCTCAGCTATGCTGAACCCTGCAATCTGTCACTGTCTGTCACTTAGGAGATCTGCCCGCTTTGTTTACACAAGTGGGCGGATCTCCAAACTCGATTCCCCGGTGATCACCGCCGCTCCTCCCCTGGCCCGACTCCTGCTGTGACTGAATACAGCGGGAGCGAGCCTCCGCCCACAAGGGGAGGAGTACAGCGACGTAGGTCTACGTCGCTGGACGGGAACTAACCACTTTGCCACAGTAGAGCTCCAGTGAGCGGTCGGCAAGTGGTTAAATACCACTAAAAGAAAGCTCTATTTGTGTAAAAAAAATTATAAAAATTCCATTTGGGTACAGTGTTGCATGACCGAGCAATTGTCATTCAAGGTGTGACAGCACTAAAAGCTAAAAATTGACCTGGGCAAGGGGGTGAAAGTGCCCAGTAGGCAAGTGGTTAAATAATGTCCTTGCTGTAGGTGTAGGCCATTTATGTACCTCCTCAACTCAAGCATGATGGGAAAACTCCCAGAGACGGCATCATCCCATCCTGCTTTGCTAGGACCCTTCCAGCAGTTACTACTCACACTATCACAGAAAAAAGCTCTAAAACTCCCACCCACCTCCATCGCAGCATTGCTAAGCTCAGAGCTACTGCAACAGGGAGAGGGAATGCATCGGGTTTGGAATCCCCTGGGAGTGTCTTAGCAACGTCCTAGCAACAAGGCAGGCTGGGATAATTTTCAGTCAGGATTTGGGAGGTACAGTATGTAAATGGTCTACACCTATAGCAAGGTCAAGCTGCATAATTTGTTTTTATCTACAGCTGCCCCTTCCCTACATAGGCAGTTTTTTTAAGGTGAACTAACCCTTTAATCTTTTTCTTTTTTTTTTTTTTTTTTTAACGGTAAAAGAACCCTTTTACATAACAGAACCACTATCATGCCTTGTTCACACTGACGAACTTAAAGCGGAAGTACAGCCTAATACCTTAAATTCTCCTCTGTAAACATTAATGTAAGCTAAGTTCAGCCTTATGTGTGAAAAGGAAAAAATCCCAGTTTTTCTCCATTTATTTTGCAATTTTCGGTGCAGTCACATGACTTTAATCCCTCTTCCTGCTGAGTCCAAGAGCAGCAAGTGGGTGTGGTTACTGAAAGCTAGTGACATCACTTCCAGGGAGGGACACTGTGCCTGTGTAGCCAGTGGGTGTATATGGGAGGAGCTGATCATAGGTTCCCGCCCAGTGTTCTCTCATCAGTAAGGGTGCATTGTACATCCTAATTCATGAGAAAATGAAGAAATAAAAGAGCCATTCACACAGGACACGGGGGGGGGGGGGGGCATCACATATACAGTATAGCTGTGCTGGGCTTGGAAATGGAGATCAGACAGAAGATCATGTTCTATGAAGGATAGGAGGGACGGGGGCGGGCCTGGACAGGTCTAGGCATGCCTGTCTAAAGCCCCGTACACACGATCAGATTATCGAATGATCTGTCGTCCGTTTTTTGTGGCATGCTAGTCTGATGTGGAACGTGAAGAGGTTATTTTCATACGAACTTTCCCATACGACAGAATTCTACTTCAGAAGTGATGTCATGTGTTGGATTGCTTTCTATGTGTTCTTTCGTCTCTGAGCATGCCTAGTCTTGCTCTTAAGATTTTTTTCCGTCGAAATCTGTACTAATGAGATGAAAATCGGACGTTGTGTTGACGGACGACAAAAATATAATAGCCTGAACATCAGGATTTCTTCGGCCGAAAAGTCGGAGTCAGCTGTCGGAAGCACCATACTAACAATCCGAAAATCGGCAGATCGGTCGTCGGGCAAATTTTCCCATCAGATTTTCTTATCGTGTGTACGGGCCTTAAGACTGGCCATACATGTTCAATTTTCTTGTGCAATTTTCTGTTAGATTTACCAAAAACCATATAGTATGGCATCAAAACTAAACAACACTTTCAATTGTATCCTATAACACAGGCCTATGTGCTACAACGTTGAAGTCTAAAGAAAATTGTACAGAAAATTGTTAGAAAATTGTATAATGTATGGCCAGCCTAAGAAAGACCGACAACCTTTTCAGGAAGTGAAAGACAGCTTAGCAAATTCAGATAAAGGCATACTTGGCAACTGTCCCGTTTTTGCCGGGACAGTCCCGGCAAATAGGAGCCTGTCCTGGGTAATATACATTGTCCCGGCAATGTACTTATTTATACTTTCCACTTTATTTCCATATTACATTTTTTGTATGGTCACACCTGACCACATGTGACACTTTAGAATTCCAGGGAATTGTGATGAGAATTTTAAACTTTAAGCAGAAGTAGTGCAGCTGAATGGGAGAATTATTCCAACTCTGCTACTTTGGCCTTACGTTTGAAATTCCCTTTTCAATTTCCTGTAATTCTCTCTTAATTGAGTAGACTCTATAATCTGATGATAAGTAGGCGGAGATTATATATGTGGAGTGGGCGGAGCTTCAGGGAAGTGGGTGTGGTAAGTAATTCATAGCTGTGCTGCAAAGTGACCCTGGAAATTTTTTTCAAATGTTGGCAACTACTGTATGTAAAGGGAGATAGCATTGTCGGGGAAGAACAGAAATAAGCTAAATGTCTAGTTTAGATAAGACTTTCTAAGCTATAGAAGCAGCTAGCCAGAAAATGAATAATATCAAAGATAAAGATATTTAACATACTGTTAATAGAAAAAATTTCACTTTTGACTGGAGTTTCCCTTTAACCACTTGCCGACCAGCCGCCACACATATACAGCGGCAGTTCGGCAGATTTCCGTGAAACGACGTACCCGTGCATCGCTTCGCGAGAACAATCGTAGTGGCACGTGCACCCATTCGCTTGCGGTGAAGCTGATCTGCAGGGCCAGCGTCCGTGATTGCAGCCAGGCACCCGCAATCGCTCCCCGTGGAGACAGAATGGCGGTTTGCTGATGTAAACATGGAAGACCGCTATTCTGTCAGCAATGGACACAGGGCTCCTGTGTTCCTCCTATTTAGGAACACAGGTCTCTGTGTTCATTGCATAAGTCCACCCCGCACAGTTAGAAAGCATCCCCTAGGCACACATTTAACCCTTTGATCGCCCCTGGTGTTTACCCCTTCCCTGCCAGTGTCATAAGTACAGTAAGGCTCCTTTCACACGGCCGCTCCGTGTGAAAGGTCCGCTGCGGGACTTTTTTTTTTTTTTTTCCACGGAGCGGATGACATTTCTGTCATCCGCTCCGTGTGCCCGCATATCATCCTATCCGTTTGCGGATGATATGCGGACATAATGTAAGTATATGGCACTGCGGATGTCAGCGGATGACACCGCTGACATCCGATTTTCCTTCCTTTCTGTTTTTTACACGGAAGGAAAAATGGGGTTCTGTTCCGTTCGTAAAAACGGAACAGAACTGACAGGAGGAAAATCGGGTGTCAGCGGATGGTATTCCGCTGACACCCGCAGTGCCATTCACTTACATTATGTCCGCAAATCATCCGCAAACGGATTGGATGATTTGCGGACACACGGAGCGGCCGTGTGAAAGGACCCTAACAGTGAATATTTTTAGCACCGATTACTATAGTAATGGCCCCCCCATATGTGTCAAAAATGTCAGTTAGGTGTCCGATCTGTCCGCCGCAATGTCACAGTCCCGCAAAAAAAAAAAAAATAAATACAAATGATATAAATCATTACCCTAGTTTGTAGACACGATAACTTTTGCGCAAACCAATCAATATACGCTTATTAGGGTTTTTTTTTTTACCAAAAATATGTAGCAGGACACAAATTGGTCTAAAATGATGAGAAAATTTGATTTTAAATGTGATATAGCAAAAAGTGAAAACTATTGTTTTTTTTTTTTTTTCATAATTGTCGCTCTTTTTTGTTTATAGCGCAAAAAAAAAAAAAATCACAGAGGTGATCAAATACCAACAAAAGAAAGCTCTATTTGTGGGGGGAAAAAAAGACATCAATTTTATTTGGGTACAGCGTCGCACAACTGTGCAATTGTCCGTTAAAGTAAGGCAGTGCCGAATCGCAAAAAATGGCCTGGTCATTAAGGGGGTAAAGTTAGGACTGCAGGTAATACAGGATTCCCACAAAGTGGCCCTGCAGCTTACACATGCGTTTGCAAATGTGTGCTAACTAAACCCCTGTTTTTAAAGCATACTGTTAGACAGGTTAATTCGGTTGGTCAGCAAACTGGTTGGTGAATTGAGCTGGGAATTTTTCTGTTTTTGTCTCACATTAAGGGGGTAAAACCTTTCCGGTCCAGAAGTTGGTAAAGCAAAACTTTACCCATAGGGGCCCATTCACACCAGAAACTGCACATAACTGCACATTTTTGACTGCATATATACATGCATTTGAAGCATGCTTGACATACGCTTGATTTGTGCTAGAATCCATTTTGCATGCGTTTTTCGCTGCGTTTAACACTGCATTTTTTTATACGTTTTTGGTCTTGGCGTTTCTTGGCTTAAGGACCCTTTCACACTGAACGCTGTTGGATGCATTTTGAACTGCACTCCAACTACATAGACAGCCCAAGCTAATCCTATGGGCACAGCTCACAGAAGGGCAGTTAAAAAAACAGTAGAGCATGCTGCATTTTTCCGCACCACGAATGCAGGGAATGCACTAAAAACGCATTTCAATTGCACCGCACTGCACCCCTTTAAGCTAAGAAAGTCAGGCCCAAAAACGTATAGAAAAAGGCACTGCAAACGCAGTGCAAAATGTATGCGAAATGCATTCAAGTGCCATTTAAGTGTGCTTCAAACAGGCTTAAAATGCCTGTAAACATGCAGTCAAAAATGTGTAGTTATGTGCAGTTTTTGGTGTAAATAGGCCCTAAAGCGGCGCGGTGCAGTGCGTTTGAAGAGCGTTCCTTGCATTCCATGCTCTATTTTTTTTAGCTGCGCTGAACTGCACTGCAAGGATGTGAACTATATCCATAGGATTACTTTGATTTTGGCTGTCTATGCAGTTGGGGTAGTTCAAAATGCATCTAACTGCGTTCAGTGTGAAAGGGCACTTACAGTTTGATACCAATTAGGCCCCTTTCACACTTCCCTGTTCCGTCGGTGGACTCCATTTTTCTCAGCGTGGGATCGATCCGCTGATCTCCCCGCTGAGCAGTCACGTTGTATTGTGATGCAACACGTAGGAAACCCGGAAGTGATGTGACGGGACGTGATGTAGGTCCCACAACGCTTCTCTGCATACAGTCGGCAACAGTTTTAAATGTAAGTCTGCCATAATCTTTGGAAATAAATGCTTTACGTACTATACCATGATGGCCCCATTGTTTTGATGAGCTATAAAGGAACAGAGATATTAGCCACCGGAAAGATCCCGGAAGGACCCACAGCCCCTTTAGGAAACCCACCCCAGGTAAAGGAGACTGAACCAGGCCAGGATAGACGTGGATAGCCCCCCCCCCGGGAGGAGTAGTAGTACTGCGTTGGGATAAGGAATTAAAGGAGCCACATCCATTGCAGGTTTAATAATACAGGCGTATTATTGACCTCACTGAGGTGAACATTTAGGACACCTAGATGTGATAACACTGGAAATCCCCCAATCATGGAGAGTAAAGGTGGAGGAAGATAAACAGCACTTGGATTAATTATTTACAGATTGGACACTTTAACACGAGTTACCTTATTATAATTTTACTTTCACCATTATTGGAACACAAGTGTATATATACAGTATCTCACAAAAGTGAGTACACCCCTCACATTTTTATTTTATTATATCTTTTCATGTGACAACACTGAAGAAATAAAACTTTGCTACAATGTAAAGTAGTGAGTGTACAGCTTGTATAACAGTGTAAATTTGCTATCCCCTCAAAATAACTCAACACACAGCCATTAATGTCTAAACCGCTGGCAACAAAAGTGAGTACACCCCTAAGTAAAAATGTCCAAATTGGCCCAAATAGCCATTTTCCCTCACCAGTATCATGTGACTGGTTAGTGTTTCAAATTCTGAGGTGTAAATGGGGAAAAGGTGTGTTATATTTGGTGTTATAGCTCTCAATCTCTCATACTGGTGGAAGTTCAACATGGCTCCTCATAGCAAAAAACTCTCTGAGGATCTCATTAAAAGAGTTGTTGCTCTACATAAAGATGGCCTAGGCTATAAGAAGATTGCCAAGACCCTGAAAAAAAAAGCAGCAGCACGATGGCCAAGACCATACAGCGGTTTAACAGGACAGGTTCCAATCAGAACAGGCCTCGCCATGGTCGACCAAAGAAGTTGAGTGCATGTGCTCAGCGTCATATCCAGATGTTGTCTTTAGGAAATAGATGTATGAAAGCTGCCAGCATTGCTGCAGAGGTTGAAGGGGTGGGGGGGTCAGCCTGTCAGTGCTCAGACCATATACCGCACACTGCATCAAATTGGTCTGCAATACTGTCATCCCAGAAGAAAGCCTCTTCTAAAGATGATACACAAGAAAGCCCACAAACAGTTTGCTGAAGACAAGCAGACTAAGGACATGGATTACTAGTAGAGATGGCCTTGCGGTTCGCCCGGTGGTCGGTTAGCGGCGAACTTTGCTTGTTTGGAGCCCGCCGATTTTGCAAACATATGGCGTGGTTCGCCGCAGCCATATTAGTTTACATTGGGGATGTTATATTCTCCGTGTTGTGAGAGACACAGGACTCTGGTCTGGAACAACGGATGTTTATTTAGTACTCTCTGTACAGCATTACAGGACAGCTCTGTATATCAATACATCTCTACATGTGTCTAAGCCTTAAAGTGACAGTACATGTGAAACCCTTCAGGTATAACACCTTCCATCCATCCCTAAAAAAAAAACAACAAAAAAAAAAACACAACAAAACGAGAACAGGCATAAAACAGTAACTCATAATTGTCCAATACAGTCCTCCAACTCAGGAGATTTACATGGCTTCTTCCGCGTCCGGATGTGAGAACAACTTCCAGGGATGCTACGGGGAGAACATGGCAGCGGATCACTTTCGGCGGGCCCGTCGAAAGTCTCGTAACCGCTCTTGCATTTGAAACCGGTCAGGAGGGCGACAGCGTCATTGAGGACGGACACCCAGGGCCTCAGGGCCGGAGGAAGCAGGGCTGGCCGGAATGGACACCGGCGGGGCCAAGAGGGGATCCCCTAGCTCAGTGTAACGCTCCTGCAATTTTGTTATAGTGAGCTGGATTTGCAGCTGCAGAATCTCCACTCAGTAGTCATGTAGAGATGTGTTGAATTACCAGATCCAACTCTCCAGACTCATCACTGTGGACCCGCCTGCTTCAGCATACAAATACACATACACTCTATAAGATGTTCCTGGAGTGATAGGATGTATATGACAGTATAGAGGTGATGTGCTGAAGGGACAGGCGTGAGCAGTGATAGCAATGATAAGCACTTGATAGTAATGTTCAGGAGAGTGGTAGATGGTAATAGGTAGAATGCAGATAGGTTAGTAATCATGTATAGTAACAGGTGGTAAGGACAGCAGATGACATATACAGGAGAGACTAACCCAGTGCAAGGATAGATGGTAGTAGACTCAAGAGCTAGCAATCTATGTAACAGTGTAGATGATAGGATTAGTAATGCATAGATAGTAACAGTCCTTAATGTGCAGAAGTAGATAGTGTAAGTTTGTTATGAAGGAATCCCTTGTGGGGTACTTATCACTAGTGAGGTTAGTAAGTAGAAGGGTCCGGTAGTAAGGGAGTGATCCGGTAGCGAGATACGGGATCAGTAGCGAGGTTCCGGTCTGTTCCAGGTAAAGAGAATAGCTGGAGGCTCCGGCAGCATAAGACAAGGCTGTTAAGCATGCGGTTTGAACGAACAACCTGTGAGAGAAAGCCGGCGATTGAAATAGCTGCTCAGAGCGGCGCTCAGTGATGATGTCATGCGGCTTAAAGGTATATGCGTTCCACCTAACTGAAAAGGTGGGACGCAATATGCAATGAAAAATGGGCAATAAGGGTACCAAAGGTACCAGAATCTTACAGTCCCCCCCCCCTTAAGGCCGGCTCCAGAAGGCCTATAGCACTGGTTTCTCCGGGTATTTAGAGTGAAACCTTCATATAAGCCTGGGTGCGTGAACATCAGAAGTATCCAACCAGGTGTCGTCTTGGGATCCATAGTTCTTCCATCTTATGAGATATTGGAGTTTTCCTCTGTGGATACGAGAATCCAAAATCTCCCTAATCTCAAATTCTTCTCCGCCTTCAACTTGTACTGGAGGTGGAGGCAAGATGGTAGGCCTTATTCCTTGGTTAGGAACATGTGGTTTCAGTAGCGACACATGAAAGATGGGATGTATTCTGAGATCTGCCGGTAAGGTGAGTTGCACTGCAGCTTTTCCAATGAGTTTCTTAATTGGGAAGGGTCCCAGAAATAAAGGTCCAAGCTTTTTTGCTAGGGATCTTTAACCTTAAATTTTTCGTCGATAGCCAAACGAGGTCCCCAATAGCATATTGAGGAGAGGGTTTCCTACGAAGGTCGTAGTACCTTTTTTGTTGACTATGAGTGTGTGAGATGGTGGTATTAAGTTGTAATGTTCTGGTACCTCTGGTACCCTTGTTCCATATTTCTCTCTTACTAAATTGCGTCCCATCTTGTTATCCAAGAGACGCATACACCTTTAAGACCGGATGACATCATTGCTGAGCGCCGCTATGAGCGGCTATTTCAATCGCCGGCTTTCTCTCACTCATTGCTCGTTCAAACCACATGTTCACCGCACCTTCTCCTGTGAAGTCAGAGCTGCTGACATTTCCCTTTGCTGAACTGAAGCCGGAACCTCGCTGCTGATCCGTATCTCGCTGCGGGATCACCTCTCTCTAAAGGACACTGTTAATACTAACCTATCTAAGTGATAAGTACCCCACAGGGGATTCCTTACTAACCAATCTCCTACTGTCATCTACTGCAATTACCAGGACTATCTGTATCTATCTATTCCCTATCATCTGCATAGACAGTTAGCTCTTGGGACTACCTTCAACTATCCTTGCACTAGGTTACTCTGTCTAAGTATACTCCATCTGTGTCCTCTTACCATCTGCACTATACTTGACATCAGAACCTATCTGCTCTACCATCACCTGCAACTCTCCTAATACTACTCTTAGTGCTCACCATACAATAGCCTGTCTCTCATCTATACATTCTCATATATTCTATCCCTCCATTAAACATCTGATTGAGTATATGTATATTGCATAACAGGCTGTGCACTGTGATGAAGTCCTGAGAGTTGGATATGTTTGTTCAACAGAATCTCTACAAGGCTACTGAGTGTAATAATTCTGCAGCTGTAAATCCATCCACTAACAAAAAAGCATGAACGTTACAGATTGAACGAGCCTTAAAAAAAAATATGGATTCAGCAGAATTACCCACTCATGTACTACAATTAAAACAGCAAGTAGATGCATTGATCCTTGCGCTTACAGAGGTACAAAACGAAAATCAGACCTTGAGACAGCAGGTTGGCCGTCTCACACAGCTTTCTGCTGCTCAGCCCCGTGAGCCTAAGATAAACCCTCCTCTAGTGTTTTCTGGTGATCGGAGCAAATTTCGTGAATTTAAAAACGCATGTCGATTGCTTTTTTTGTTAAAACCTCTAACCTACACCACTGACCAAATTAAGGTTTGTACCGTCATCTCCTATTTAACGGGTGAACCCCGGGCCTGGGCAGACGCTCTCTTTGAAAAGGATGATCCACTCCTTAATTCTTACCCTTTATTCCTAGCACAACTCGCTAGTTTATATGAAGACCCCAATAAGCAGAGTACCGCTGACACCCAATTACGGGCCTTAAAACAAGGAAGGAGACCTGTTGAAGATTTTGTGGCAAATTTTAAAAGATGGTCCCCTGATTCAGGGTGGAACGACACATCTTTGCGAACGCAGTTTAGACTCGGCCTATCTGAGGCCGTTAAAGACGAGCTCGCCCGAGCGGATTTACCTGGCACTCTAGAGGGACTGATACAGACCAGTATCAATATTGACAGACGAATACGAGAAAGAAAGGCTGAGAAGATGGGCTCACCATTTTCCAGTCCTTCTCGGATGTTGCCTGCTGACCCTACTCCTATGGAAGTAGGAATGATACGCCCACCTCTGACCCTTTCTGAACGTGCCAGGAGGAAAACCGAACATCTTTGCATGTACTGCGCATCCCCGAATCATTTGATAAGCGGCTGTCCCCTTGTCCGCAGAAAAGAGGGTGAGTGTTCAAATGTCTTGCTAGGGGAACTCACAACTTCCTTTTCTAATCCTTATCTTTTTGTTCATTTAACATTGCAGTGGGACCAAACTAGGATCACCACCAAGGCTATGATCGACACAGGATCTTGTGGAAACTACATTGACATTTGTTTTGTCTCCCTTAATAAAATACCTATTGTTTCAAAACCCAAACCTGTCTCCGTTAGTTTTATTAACGGTACCCCTTTATCCTCTGGTCCTATCACCAGTCAGACACAGGCACTCCTTGTAACTGCTGACGAGTCTCATGTGGAGACCACCACCTTTGATGTATTAACTTCACCACATTTTCCAATCATTTTGGGACTTCCCTGGTTACACATACATCAACCAATCATCGTTTGAAAAACAAGAACGCTAGCCTTCTCTTCTCACTATTGTGAAATGACGTGTAATCTCCCCACATATGATAGGATCCTGTCTGTAGTGCCGGATGACATTATACCCAAGTGTTATCAGGATTTATCGGAGGTTTTCCTTGAGAAAAACGCTCAAATGCTACCTCCCCATAGGGACTATGATTGTTGTATCGATCTACTCCCTAATAGCAAGTTGCCTTTCGGACATGTTTATCCTCTCTCACAGGATGAACTCTCTCATCTTAAGGAGTATCTGGATGAGAACTTGGCAAAAGGATTCATCCGACCTTCTACTTCCTCCACTGCTGCTGGACTCTTCTTTGTCCGCAATAAGGATTCTAGCCTTAGGCCTATCATTGATTTCAGACAATTAAATGCCATTACAATAAAGGATCGTTATCCTTTACCTCTTATTCCTGAACTTATCGAACAGGTGCGTGGAGCTTCTTTCTTTTCAAAATTGGACCTAAAAGGGGCATACAATTTAATTCGAATCCGTAAAGGGGATGAATGGAAGACGGCATTCAGAACCAGATACGGACTGTTTGAGTACCTTGTAATGCCATTTGGGCTATGTAATGCTCCCGCAGCCTTCCAACGGTTTATAAATGAGATATTCAGAGACTTGCTTGATGTTTGTGTTGTAGTATATTTGGACGATATACTTATCTATTCTCATTCCTTACCTGAGCACATAAAACATGTGAGACTTGTGTTGTCAAGGCTACTTGCACATAACTTATATGTTAAATCAAAAAAATGTTTGTTTCATAAAGAGGAAGTACTATTCCTAGGATATATTATATCTAAAAATGGAATCAAAATGGACATGAGCAAAATATCCTGCATTCTGGATTGGCCTGTGCCAACCACTCGCAAAGCATTACAAAGGTTCCTAGGATTCTCTAACTACTATAGGAAATTCATTAAGAACTTCTCTGCGATTGTGAAACCTCTCACACAACTCACAAGCACGAAGAAACCATTTAATTGGTCAACAGAAGCAAATGGAGCATTCTGTCTGCTGAAATCAAGCTTTACTACTGCCCCCATACTATGCCATCCAGACCCATCTCTTCAATACATCTTGGAGGTAGATGCGTCAAATATGGCAGTAGGAGCAGTTCTCTCACAACGACCAACAAACACCTCACCTCTTCACCCAGTTGCTTTCTTCTCAAAGTCATTAAGCAGCCCCGAGGTGAACTACCCAGTAGGTGAGAAGGAGTTACTAGCCATAAAACTGGCGTTAGAGAATTGGCGACATCTACTTGAGGGCACTCAATTGCCAATCCTGATATATACTGATCACAAAAACCTTCAATACCTTCAGACTAATAGAACTCTTTCTCACCGGCAGGTACGGTGGTCGTTATTCTTTCTGAGATTTAATTTTTTAGTGACTTACACGCCCGCAGACAAAAATAAAAAAGCGGATGCACTTTCATGACTAGCCGAGAAAGATTGTACCGAGGTTCCCTCAGTTCCTATAATACCACTTGAACGTATTATCGGTGTCGTTCGCTCCCTGAAGGAAGAGATTTTGCACAGCATAGGACTGGACTCACCTCTACCACAACTAACTACTGACGCAGAAGGCTTCCTCTACTACAACGATAAATTATACATACCCCCTACTATGCGAACCAAGATCTTGGAATTGTCGCATGATGTACCTATGGCAGGACATATGGGTATGACTAAAACTTTCAATCTACTTACTAGGCAGTTTTGGTGGCCAGACATGAAGACAACCGTAAAAAAGTTCGTTTCATCTTGTGATATCTGTGCAAGGTCTAAAATTGACAACACAAAACCATCGGGGTTACTTTGTAGTTTACCGATACCCCAGGTTTCGTGGGAAGTGGTATCCTTAGACTTCATAGTGGAACTACCACCTTCCAAAGGATTCAACACCATCTTGGTGTCAGTGGACCATCTGACCAAGATGGCACATTTCACTCCTATCTGAAAACTACCTTCATCCAAACAAACAGCGGAATTGCTTGTGAAACATGTCTTTAAGTTACATGGTATTCCAAAAACACTGCTGTCTGACCGTGGTTCACAATTCATCTCAAAGTTTTGGCTAGCTCTATGTCAGATACTATGAATAGAGCGTAAACTTCTCCCTACCACCCTCAGACCAACGGACAGACAGAGAGAGTTAACCAGTGCATTGAACAGTATCTGCGTTGCTATACTTCGTATCTACAGGACGATTGGGCAGATCTCCTCCCGCTAGCGGAATTCGCCTATAACAACGCGACTCATAGCACTACTAAACAAAGTCCATTTTACCTAAATTATGGGTTTCATCCCACACTCCTTCCTCCACGTATCTTGCCATCAAGTAATCCAGTGGCATCTGATTATCTTGCCCAGATAAAGGATTCTCTGGGATTACTCAACAATACCATATCCCATGCTCATAGCCAACAAAAGAAGTACTACGACCTCCGTAGGAAACCCTCTCCCCAATATGCCATTGGGGATCTTGTTTGGCTTTCTACAAAAAATCTGAGATTAAAAATCCCTAGTAAAAAACTTGGACCTCTATTTCTGGGACCTTTCCCAATAGAGAAGCTTATTGGAAAAGCTGCAGTACAACTCACATTACCAACGGACCTCAAGATACATCCCATCTTCCATGTGTCGCTACTGAAGCCCCATGTTCCTAACCAAGGAATAAGGCCTACTATCTCACCTCCACCTCCTGTACAAGTGGAAGGTGGAGAAGAATTTGAGATAAAAGAGATTTTGGATTCCCGTTTCCATAGAAGAAGACTCCAGTATCTTGTACGATGGAAGAACTATGGGCCCCAAGATGACACCTGGCTGGATACCTCCGATATACATGCCCCTAGACTGATTCGCAATTTCCACTCGAAATATCCAGAAAAACCAGTTCTAGAGGCCTTCCGGAGCCGGCCTTAAGGGGGGGGGTACTGTAATGTTCTGGTACCTCTGGTACCCTTGTTCCATATTTCTCTCTTACTAAATTGCGTCCCATCTTGTTATCCAAGAGACGCATACACCTTTAAGACCGGATGACATCATTGCTGAGCGCCGCTATGAGCGGCTATTTCAATCGCCGGCTTTCTCTCACTCATTGCTCGTTCAAACCACATGTTCACCGCACCTTCTCCTGTGAAGTCGGAGCTGCTGACATTTCCCTTTGCTGAACTGAAGCCGGAACCTCGCTGCTGATCCGTATCTCGCTACGGGATCACCTCTCTCTAAAGGACACTGTTAATACTAACCTATCTAAGTGATAAGTACCCCACAGGGGATTCCTTACTAACCAATCTCCTACTGTCATCTACTGCAATTACCAGGACTATCTGTATCTATCTATTCCCTATCATCTGCATAGACAGTTAGCTCTTGGGACTACCTTCAACTATCCTTGCACTAGGTTACTCTGTCTAAGTATACTCCATCTGTGTCCTCTTACCATCTGCACTATACTTGACATCAGAACCTATCTGCTCTACCATCACCTGCAACTCTCCTAATACTACTCTTAGTGCTCACCATACAATAGCCTGTCTCTCATCTATACATTCTCATATATTCTATCCCTCCATTAAACATCTGATTGAGTATATGTATATTGCATAACAGGCTGTGCACTGTGATGAAGTCCTGAGAGTTGGATATGTTTGTTCAACAGAATCTCTACAAGGCTACTGAGTGTAATAATTCTGCAGCTGTAAATCCATCCACTAACAAAAACGCATGAACGTTACATAAGTAAACCCAGAGAGTCTTTTATTTGGGTAAGATAATCCGAGGCTACTGGGTTACTTGATGGTAGGATGTGTGGTGGAAGAAGTGTGGGATGAAACCCATAGTTTAAGTAGAACAGACTTTGCTTGGTAGTGCTGTGGGTTGCGTTGTTATAAGCAAATTCCGCCAGAGGGAGGAGGTCCACCCAATCATCCTGTAGGTATGAGGTGTAGCAACGTAGATATTGTTCAATGCACTGGTTGACTCTTTCAGTCTGTCCGTTGGTTTGAGGGTGGTAAGGAGAAGTGAGCTTTCGCTCAATCCGTAGTATTTGACATAGAGCTTGCCAAAACTTGGAGATGAACTGTGAACCACGGTCGGATAAAAGAGTCTTTGGAATTCCGTGTAACTTGAACACATGTTTCATTAGTAATTCCGCTGTTTGCTTAGATGAAGGTAGTCTGCGAATAGAAATGAAATGTGCCATCTTTGTCAGATGGTCCACTGACACTAGAATGGTATTAAATCCTTTGGAAGGTGGTAGTTCTACTATAAAGTCTAAGGACACAACTTCCCATGGAACCTGGGGTATTGGTAGACTGCAAAGTAGACCAGATGGTTTTGTAGTGTCAATTTTGGACCTTGCACAGATGTCACATGAAGAGACAAATTTTTGTACAGACGTCTTCATATCAGGCCACAAAAACTGCCTGGTAAGTAAATTAAGGGTTTTAGTCATACCCATATGTCCTGCCATAGGCACATCATGTGACAATTCCAAGATCTTGGTGCGCATAGTGGGGGGTATGTAGAGTTTGTCGTTGTAGTAGAGGAAGCCTTCTGCATCAGTACTTAGTTGTGGTGGAGGTGAATCCAGTCCTATACTGTGCAAAATCTCTTCCTTCAGGGAACGAACAACACCAATAATACGTTCATAGGGTATTATAGGAATAGAAGGGATTTCGGCGCAGTTATCTTCGGTTAATCGTGATAGCGCATCCGCTTTTTTATTTTTGTCTGCAGGCGTGTAGGTCACTAGGAAGTTGAATCTTAGGAAGAATAATGACCATCGTACCTGCCGGTGGGAAAGAGTTTTGATAGTCTGAAGGTATTGAAGATTTTTATGATCTGTATATATGAGTATTGGTAATCGGGTACCTTCAAGTAGATGTCGCCAATTCTCTAGTGCCAGTTTTATGGCAAGCATCTCTTTTTCACCCACTGGGTAATTCACCTCTGGACTGCTTAGTGATTTAAAGAAGAAAGCAACTGGGTGGAGTGGTGAAGTATTTGTTGGTCGTTGGGAGAGAACTGCTCCTACTGCCATGTTTGACGCATCTACCTCCAGGATATATTGGAGGGATGGGTCTTGATGGCGTAGTATGGGAGCAGAAGTAAAGCTTGATTTTAACAAGCAGGAAGCTCCATTTGCTTCTTCTGACCATTTGAATGGTTTCTTTATACTTGTAAGTTGTGTGAGAGGTCTCACAATAGCAGAGAAGTTCTTAATGAACTTCCTATAGAAGTTTGAAAATCCGAGGATTTAATGCCTTACGAGTTGTTGGTATAGGCAATCCAGAATACACGATATCTTGCTCATATCCATCTTGATTCCGGTTTTAGATATGATGTATCCTAGGAATAATATTTCTTCTTTATGAAATAGGCATTTTTTTAATTTCACGTATAGATTGTGTGCGAGTAATCTGGATAACACAAGTCTTACATGTTTTATATGTTCAGACAAAGATCGAGAATAGATAAGTATATCGTCCAGATATACTACGACACAGACATCAAGTAAGTCTCTGAAGATGTCATTTATGAATCGTTGGAAAGCTGCGGGAGCATTACACAACCCGAAAGGAATCACAAGATATTTGAATAATCCGTATCTGGTTCTGAATGCTGTCTTCCACTCATCTCCGTCACGGATTCGGATTAGGTTGTATGCCCCTTTTAGGTCCAATTTATAAAAGTAGGTAGCCCCACGCACTTGTTCAATGAGTTCAGGGATGAGCGGTAAAGGATAGCGATCCTTTATCGTAATGGTATTTAATTGCCTATAGTCAATAATAGGCCTAAGACTTGAATCCTTATTGCGGACAAAGAAAAGTCCTGCAGCTGTGGAAGAAGTAGAGGGTCTGATGAACCCTTTCGCCAAATTCTCATCCAAGTATTCCTTGAGATGAGAAAGTTCATCCTGTGAAAGAGGATAAACATGACCGAAAGGCAATTTGCTATTAGGGAGTAGATCGATAGAACAATCATAGTCCCTATGGGGAGGCAACACTTGAGCATTTTTCTCAAGGAAGACTTCGGTCAGATCCTGGTAGCATAGTGGTGTAATCTCATCTGACACCACAGACAGGATCTTTCCATAAGATGGGAGGTTACACGTGATCTCGCAATAGTGAGAAGGGAAGATTAGAGTCCGTGTTTTCCAATCTATGGTTGGTTGATGTATGTGTAACCAGGGGAGTCCCAAAATAATGGGAAAATGTGGTGAAGGTAGTACATCAAAAGTGGTGGTCTCCATATGGGACTCATTGGCAGTGACAAGGAGTGCTTGTGTCTGATTGGTGATTGGACCAGAAGATAACGGAATACCATTAATGAAACTAACAGAGACAGGTTTAGGTTTTGAAATAATAGGTATTTTATTTAAAGTAACAAAACGTGTATCGATATAGTTCCCACAAGATTCTGTGTCGATCATAGCCTTGGTGGTGATCCTAGTTTGGTCCCACTGTAATGTCAGCCTTTCTTTCTCGCAATCGCCTGTCAATGTTGATACTGAGTTGTATTAAGGCATCCAAAGTGCCAGGTAAATCCGCTCGGGCGAGCTCGTCTTTAACGGCTTCTGACAACCCAAGTCTGAACTGAGTTCGCAGAGATGTATCATTCCACCCTGAATCAAGGGTCCATCTTTTGAACTCTGCTACAAAGTCTTCAACAGGTCTCCTTCCTTGTTTTAAAGCCCTTAATTGGATATCAGCAGTACTCTGCCTATTGGGGTCTTCATATAAGCTAGCGAGTTCCGCTAGGAATAAAGGATAGGAGTTGAGAAGAGGATCATCTTTCTCAAAGAGAGAGTCTGCCCAAGCCCGTGGATCACCCGTCAAATATGAAATAGTGGTACAGACTTTAATTTGATCAGTAGGGTAAGTACGAGGTTTTAGCAAAAAAAGCAATTGACATGCGTTTTTGAATTCACAAATTTTTTTCCGATCACCTGTAAACACTAGAGGAGGGTTTATTTTAGGTTCAGGGGGCTGAGCAGCAGCTATCGGGCTATCTGCTGTCTCAGAGTCTGATTTCCATCTTTTACTTCAGTAAGAGCAAGTATTAATGCATTTACTTTTTGTGTTAATTCTATCACTTGAGTGGGTAATTCTGCTGAATCCATTTTTTAGGTTCGTTCAATCTGTAACGCTCCTGCGTTTTTGTTATAGTGAGCTGGATTTGCAGCTGCAGAATCTCCACTCAGTAGTCATGTAGAGATGTGTTGAATTACCAGATCCAACTCTCCAGACTCATCACTGTGGACCCGCCTGCTTCAGCATACAAATACACATACACTCTATAAGATGTTCCTGGAGTGATAGGATGTATATGACAGTATAGAGGTGATGTGCTGAAGGGACAGGCGTGAGCAGTGATAGCAATGATAAGCACTTGATAGTAATGTTCAGGAGAGTGGTAGATGGTAATAGGTAGAATGCAGATAGGTTAGTAATCATGTATAGTATCAGGTGGTAAGGACAGCAGATGACATATACAGGAGAGACTAACCCAGTGCAAGGATAGATGGTAGTAGACTCAAGAGCTAGCAATCTATGTAACAGTGTAGATGATAGGATTAGTAATGCATAGATAGTAACAGTCCTTAATGTGCAGAAGTAGATAGTGTAAGTTTGTTATGAAGGAATCCCCTGTGGGGTACTTATCACTAGTGAGGTTAGTAAGTAGAAGGGTCCGGTAGTAAGGGAGTGATCCGGTAGCGAGATACGGGATCAGTAGCGAGGTTCCGGTCTGTTCCAGGTAAAGAGAATAGCTGGAGGCTCCGGCAGCATAAGACAAGGCTGTTAAGCATGCGGTTTGAACGAACAACCTGTGAGAGAAAGCCGGCGATTGAAATAGCCGCTCAGAGCGGCGCTCAGTGATGATGTCATGCGGCTTAAAGGTATATGCGTTCCACCTAACTGAAAAGGTGGGACGCAATATGCAATGAAAAATGGGCAATAAGGGTACCAAAGGTACCAGAATCTTACACTCAGAGGGTGAACAGACCTCTGGACCAGGGCTGGAGGGCTCTGTTGGAGCTGAGTTCAAAAGTTCAGAGTCCTCCCAAGCATCAGTCTCAATGCCTCCTGATTCAGTAGGAGCAGATCTGTAAGAATATTTAATAATAAATATCTTGCGCTCGTACTTATGTCAGAATATTTATACTGCTCTGAATATAGCAGTGTATTTATTTATGGTTAATAAGCAAAGATCTGTGAAAAAGGAGTCTTCACCTATTGCCATAAATCAATGTCGTGAATTCTTTTTAATTGATTAATTTCTTTTTAAAAGCATATACCAATCTTAGTGAGTACAGTCTACAGTGTGGAATATATATAAAAATATTTATTCTCAAGACATGCAAACACGATATATGACCAAACAAGAAGTGACACAAAAAGATAACTCTACAAAAAAAATACTAACTTAAAACAATCAATGCAATGTGATGTTTAGCTCAATAATGAAAGTGAAAGTAAAACAAAGTGAAAGCAAAACTAAAGCAAGATTACCATTTCTTCCCAGGTATAGTATAAGCCATAAATTAATGTTCTATATAAACAGACTACAATGGTCTGCGTAATCACATAGCCCAAAGTCATTCCACTGCAGATGAAATGAGAATAAGCCATGCAAAACGGAAGACTTAAAATTGCAAATAATGCACTGAATCTGATATTAATAAAAATGTATAAAAACAAAAATCAGCTTTTTAGAGAAAAATCTACCATGGTTTATACGGCTGGGATTGTAATCTCATTACCCTTAAATATGCAATATAAAACATATAAGGAAGGAATAAACAATTGTTAAATAAAATCAAATAATACAGCAAGGCATAATTACCACACTTAAGATGGCCGCTAGCTTCAAATGGGCACCAGAGTCCTAAGATGGACGCCTTTCTTAAGATGGTGGCTTCCCTTCAAGTTTCAGATGAATGATGTGGACAATATGGAGTATGTCTGGATGAGTCTATTGAGTAATGTAATAGTGTGTGTGATGTAAGTGTATTGTCTGATGGGCAGTGTAATGTGTCCTATCTCTCATCTGGGTTGGTCTTTTATACAGTAAGAACAAAGAGCTATAAAAATTACCATAAGTTAAACCCAGAGGGATGAAACATTATCCCTATTGGATGGGATATTCTATACCTAAACTGGTGAGGTCAGAGACACACCTCTTTTGATAATTAACCCACTACTTGGATAATAAAGTTAAATGATGATTTCTCTATATGTGAGATTAATCATATAAGACAACATAAAACTTTGTCCAGACTCCCAGTACATACATAAATGTCCACCTGTATCTCCATCATTCACCTTGCAATTAATGCCATTTCAATAATTATATTATTTAACACAATATAATATTTTTATATGGGAATTTCTCAAATTATCTCAAGACTGCACCTGGTATTTCGCCTGCAGAGGGCAGTATCGTACCGTTCATTAGATTTTGTATTCAACATAATTACCACTATGTCCTTATCTGATGACCTCTCTGACCTCTGGCTAGTGAATAGCCATTACTTATTTGGATTCTGACATAACTGTCAGGCATCTAGTCTAGGTTTGGAATATTTACGACACAAACTTCTCTGAAATGAGGTAATTAGTGACGAGATACATCTGTCCTACACTTAAACATAATGTATTCTAAGTAAGATTATTACTATGAGAATATAAACCCAAAATGGGATATAACATTCCTAAATATATATGTATATGCCTTACATAATATAATAACATAATTATGGCTAATATCTTCACACATATATAATAATGTACCTTTAACATTTATATTTTATATGTCTGATGAAAAACACTGAGCCATTGTCTAACGTTAAATACTTATAGACAGACTGACACTACCATCCCCTTAACATCTGTTATCTGATAAAGATGTCAATGTATAAGCTTATTTATGACAAAAGAAAATAGAAATGTCTGCTGAAAGTATAGGACCCTATTGTTGAAATTCTATGCTCTCTTGTAAGCTTGTAAGAGACATTTTGTTTAACAAGTATATATGAACTTTGTTTGACCTTAAAAACAAAATGGAAGTCATGCTGCACCATTCAGAATCTTATAGGCATAATATGAATACATGGCTTTTAAAATCACTTTTCTTTTTACCTATTATTATTTTAATCAACCTCCAATAACCCCGACAGATCCTTGAGACACTGAAGGTGCAGCCGATGTCAGGGATTCGGGAAGCTGAGAACGAGGACGCAATTGGTCCTCATGCCGTCTACAAATGGAACCATCTTCCAGGCAGACCCTATACATTTTGGGTCCCAAAGTCACTGCGACGATAGCAGGAAGCCAACGAGTGTTGGAAGCGCCATAAGATCGAGCCCATACCTTTTGCTGGGCTGTAAACCGGGGAATCTCGTCGTGTTCGACCCTCTTGTCTTGGGACTGCCGTACATGTTCCTGGACCGTTTGAGGGCGGAGCATATCCGAAACAGTCCATGGCTGCCGACCCAAAAGAAGTTCAGCTGGAGTTTTCCCAGTGGTTGCATGTGGTGTGGTTCTGTAAGCAGAAAGGAAGGAGTCCAGCTGCTGGGGTGACAGGGGCTGTTGTTTACTTGTAGCCACAGTAGCTTTGAAATAGCGTTTGAAGGTCTGTACAAACCTTTCTGCTTGACCATTTGTAGCCGGGTGGTAAGGTGCGGTCAACTTGTGTTTGATGTTGTGGGCAGTCAGGAAACCCTGAAACTCCTGGCTTGTGAATTGTGCACCGTTGTCTGTGACAATTTCTCTGGGGTATCCATACGTAGCAGCGAGATGTAACAATATGGAAATCGTCGCCTTAGTCGTCGGCTGGGTAACAGGAATGACCTCAGGCCACTTTGAATGGGCATCAATAATGATCAAAAAGGTGTGTCCTCTGATCGGGTCTGCAAAGTCCAAGTGTAGCCGAAACCAGGGAACCGTGGGCCAAGTCCAGGGCTGGACGCACCCTCGAGGAGGGTCTCTTGCAGTTTGTGCACATCCAGCACACGCATTCACATATGTCGTGATATCGGAGTCAAGGTTCGGTCACCAAACATAGCCTCAGGCCTTTTGTTTCATACGTGTGCCCCCGGGATGACCAGTATGTAGCAAGTCCAGAATGTGTCTCCGGAGGGTCTGTGGAACGATCACTCGGTCTCCCCATAAAACACAGTTGCCAGCCACAGTTAATTCCAGACGCCTACGGAAGTAAGGTTCATAATCCTGTGTGACAGTTGCAGGCCAACCGTACCGTACCCAGGAGAGTATTGTCTTAAGGAAGGTATCCTTGGCTGTATGGGCTGCTACTTCCCCGGAAGACAGAAAGGACAGGCTGGTGTAACGACAACTCTTGACAGGTGGAGAAGAGTCTGTTAATGTCCTTGTCAGACGGGACATGGCGTCTGCATTAGCATTGGCATCATGGCTGCGATACTGGATTTTGTAGCTATATGCTCCCAAGAATAGGGCATAGCGTTGAAGACGGGCCGCAGTCGTCTGGGAGATGCCTTTGTCAGGGCTAAAGATCTGAAGGGGTGGTTTATGATCAGTCAGTATGGTGAATTCCCTACCATACAGGTAAAGATGAAACTTCTTAATTGCCCATATGAGCGCCAGGGCCTCTTTGTCAATGTGAGAGTAATTGCTTTCTGCTTTTGTCAAGGACCTGGAGGCGAATGCCACAGGTTTCTCTGACCCATCTGGTAAAACGTGAGATAGTACAGCCCCTAAACCATAGGGTGAGGCATCACAAGCCAAGGTGAGAGGCCTTTGGAGGTCATAGTGCACGAACATGCGTGACGCCAACAGCTTTCGCTTAGAAACTTCAAAAGCACGTTGGAATGCAGCTGACCAGTTCCATCTGGAGTGTTTCTCCAAAAGCTTGTATAATGGAAACAAAGTGTGTGCTAGATCCGGCAGGAATTTGTGGTAATAGTTCAGCAAGCCAAGGTATGATCGCAGCTGTTGGACGTTGGTTGGGGCTGGAGCTTTTACTAAAGCATCAACTTTGGCTTCCGTGGTGTGTATACCCTCTGCATCCACAAGGTGGCCACAAAACTCCAATTTAGGTACCATGAATTGGCATTTCGCTAAGTTCACTTTTAGACCCTGCTCTTGGAGTCTGGCCAACACAAGCTCCACGTTACGCTTGTGTTCCTGGTCCGTCAGGTCCGTGATGAGCATGTCATCTAACAGGCACTGTGTGAAAGGAATGTCTGCCAAAATCTCATCCATTTTGTGTTGCCAAATGGCTGGGGCCGAGGCTACCCCAAACACCATCCGATTGTATTCATACATTCCCTTGTGAGTGTTGATGGTTAGAAACTTGCGGGAAGAAGGGTGGACCTCAAACTGTAAATAAGCTTGCCTGAGATCAAGCTTGGTGAACTTTTGACCTCCTGCAAGAGAGGCAAAAATGTCATCTACTCTGGGTAGGGGATACTGGTCTATCTCCAGTTGAGAATTTAGTGCCATGCGGAAATCGCCACAAATACGTAATTCCCCATTCGCTTTCTTTACTGGTACAATTGGTGATGCCCACTCGCTGTGCTCTACCTTTGAGATGACACCTTGTTCCTTCAGCCAGCTTAGTTCAGCTTCCACACCTGCTCGGAGTGTGAAAGGTACCGTCCGAGCTTTGAAGAACCTAGGCTGGGCATTGGGTTTCAGCCTGAGTATCACACAGTCATGCTTTATTTTTCCCAAATGGTGATCAAAGACTTGTGGGAATCGCTGTTTCAGGGATTCCACCCATCCCACTTCTTCCCCTGATGGGATGGTCACAGTGTTGCAGGGGTTAATAGCGATGGCTGGCATGCCAAAGTAAGCAATCCAGTCTCTCCCAAAGAGAGGGGGTCCCCTATGTTCTAGGATATAGAATGGCATTCTTTTCGTCTGACTCTTGTAGGATACCTGTACTTTCACGTACCCCAGTGGGTGGAGTATCTGCTTTGAGTATGTCTGCAGTTTGATTGGTGTTGGACGGACAGTTGTTCGGATCAGAAGTTTTCTCCATTGTTTCTGGGTGATAACTGAAACTGCTGCTCCTGTGTCTACATCCATCTTGAGTTTATTTCCTTCCACGGTTACCTCTACTGTCATTGCTGAGGGTGCTGAATGCATATGATGTATGTCCAATCTGTGGAGCACTTCCTCATCCTCTGATTCCGATGATGATGTATATCTTCCCACCATATATGCCTTTGTCCTGGTGTTCAGAGGTTGTTTATTTCGCACCTTCTTACTACGGCAGACTCGTTTCAGATGGCCCGCCTTACCACAATTATGGAGCTGATCCTTAAACAGGCAGACTTTGTGATCATGGTCTGTATTCCCACAACAGTAGCAAGCTGACTTCCGGGCTGGTGAGATTCTATATTTACAGTTTGCTGCAGTTGGCTTGACTGCTGTTCTGAAAACTTCCTCTTTAACCTCTTCCCTTCTGCTCTGGGGGTTCAATGCCTCTGTATCTTTCACAGCCATTTCCATCACTGAAGCTATCTCAATTGCCTTTGTAAGGGTAAGGTCTTTCTCTGTTAACAGTCTCTTTTGGCTAGACTCACTATTTAGTCCCATGACAAACTTATCCCTCAGTGCAGTCGGTAAATACTCCCCAAACGAACAGGTTGAGGCTAGTCTGCGAAGGGCAAGCACATAAGCCTTAATATCTTCACCCGGCTGTTGCTGCCGCTGATAGAACCGGAATCTCTCTGCAATCTCTAGTGGTTTAGGCTGGAAGTGATTCCCTAACAGTGTCAGGAGCTTTGCCAAAGTCTTAGTTGCTGGTTTTTCAGGGAAAAGGAGATCCCTAAGAGTGTCATATGTCCTAGCACCAACCAGTGTCAGAAATACTGCTACTTGCCTGTCGCCTGGGATGGCATTTGCAGCAAAATATTGTTCCAGTCTCTCAATCCAGGAGCTCCACGTTGTCTGTTCTCCATCAAATTCGCTTAATGTCCCGATCAATGACATTTTCCTGCTGGGCTCTGTGGGTGTTTGTATCCAGGTGACAATCCAGAGTTTTTTTTTTTTTTTTTTCTTTTTTCCTTTCTCACATGGATAGTAACCTTGTAAATCCCATCCTCGTCGCCACTGTTATATTCTCCGTGTTGTGAGAGACACAGGACTTTGGTCTGGAACAACGGATGTTTATTTAGTACTCTTTGTACAGCATTACAGGAAAGCTCTGTATATCAATACATCTCTACATGTGTCTAAGATGGCCACTCTGCCCCTTGACCCTTGTCATCACTCCTGGGTGGAGCCAGCCTTAAAGTGACAGTACATGTGAAACCCTTCAGGTTTAACAGGGGAGAACTTTGACCCATGACACAGCCATCAGGTGGAACGGGACAGCCAATTGAAACATTTCAGCAAATGGACATACCCCCTACCTTATAAATAGACCTGAGCTGGCAGCCATTTCACATTCTGCTTTTTGTCAGTGTAGGGAGAGGTTGGCTGTGTGCAGCAGGGACAGACTGTCAGTGACACAAATTGCTCTGTTAAGGTCCACAAAAGTCCTTTTAACGGCTGATATTTGGTATAGGTGTACTATCTCTTTTGTCAGTATAGGGAGAGGTTTGTTGTCTGCACCAGGGACAGATCCTCAGTGACATAAATCGCTCTGTTAAGGTCCACAAAAGTCATTTTAATGGCTGGTATTTGGTATAGGTATACTGTCTCATTTTTGTCAGTGTAGGGAGAGGTTTGCTGTGTGCACCAGGGACAGATTCGTAAGTGACACAAATCGCTCTGTTAAGGTCCACAAAAGTCATTTTAAGGACTGGTATTTGTTATAGGTGTGCAGTGCACTATATAGGCGTGTAATCCACTTATAATATACTTTCCTAATATAGAAAGCATATTATAGTGGATTTGTATTGTGCAATGTGCAGCATTGTGACTGGTGTGTCGAGCGTTTCTGCAGCAATACTACAAACAGTGACGAAAGCACTTTTAAAGTATTATAACTGGTGTGATAGACCAGTGGCCCCCCAATACCATATATTGAAGTGGGGTGTTATCTGAGTATACTTTTATAAGTGTATTTGTGTCCTGCAACAATATTGCCTCTATTGCTGCGTTAACTCTGCTACACACAGTGCCAAACTCACTGGCTAATTTTTTTGTATAACTGGTGTGTATAGAAATACAAAGGATCGTTGGATAAACCTATACCGCGTGGCTAGATAACCCTCCAATCCCAAAGTAATGCAATAAATAAAATTCAAGTATGGCAAGGTCCAAGTACCCACGGGCGGGAGGGCCTTATCCACAACATTAAAAATATAGGGATGGTGAGGAGGGTATCAAAAACCACTAGGTCTGAGCATCAAGAGGTAGTCAGCACACACATTAGACAAAAATTACATTCATTTTATTGATATATCATAAAAACAGACATATATTAAAAAAGTGATGAGATTGACACACAAATAGATATCATATATCTAATAGTAAATATACAGGCACATTTCATAGTCACAATTCCATTGGGACGGGACTGACGCGTTTCACTGTGTAGTAGCTTTCTCAAAGACCCCTTTGAAATCCCTGTTGGACCTAAAGTGCATGTGCTATCAACATGAGGTAATAAATTCAGGGCATCAGTTGTTCACCAGACACTCCCAAAGGGCCAATGGGCACGACCAACAATAGGTACCCAGGGGAGATCCCCGGGGACCAGCAAGAGGAGTATGCCGAGTCCTGTACCCTTGGAGGGAAACAGAAATACTATTCCTAGGCAAGCCAGGAGTCCCTAAGAAGTCATCCAAACTGATATGTGGAATCCATGTTAAAGAGAGAATCTATCCTCACAGTCCGGGATAACAGGGAGCCAGCACCGCTGCCTTCTCTGCCCCTTGGACGCATGCTGGCTCCCTGTTATCCTGGACTGTGAGGATAGATTCTCTCTTTAAGACGGATTCCACATATCAGTTTGGATGACTTCTTAGGGACTCCTGGCTTGCCTAGAAATAGTATTTCTATTTCCCTCCAAGGGTACAGGACTCTGCATCCTCCTCTTGCTGGTCCCCGGGGATCTCCCCTGGGTACCTATTGTTGGTCGTGCCCATTGGCCCTTTGGAAGTGTCTGGTGAACAACTGATGCCCTGAATTTATTACCTTATGTTGATAGCACATGCACTTTAAGTCCATCTGGGATTTCAAAGGGGTCTTTGAGAAAGCTACTACACAGTGAAATGTGTCAGTCCCGTCCCAATTGAATTGTGACTATGAAATGTGCCTGTATATTTACTATGAGATATATGATATCTATTTGTGTGTCAATCTCATCACTTTTTTAATATATGTCTGTTTTTATGATATATCAATAAAATGAATGTAATTTTTGTCTAATGTGTGTGCTGACTACCTCTTGATGCTCAGACCTAGTGGTTTTTGATACCCTCCTTACCATCCCTATATTTTTAATGTTGTGGATAAGGCCCTCCTGCCTGTGGGTGCTTGGACCTTGCCATACTTGAATTTTATTTATTGTACAACTGGTGTGATAGACCAGTGGCCCCCCAATACCACATATTGAAGTGGGGTGTTATTTAACAGTATACTATTATAAGAGTGTATTTTAATTCTGCTAAAATTTGGCCTCTTTTGCTGCGTCAACTGTGCTACACACAGTGACAACAGTTACTGGCCAATTATTTGTAGAACTGGTGTGATAAACCAGTGCCCCCCCCCCCCCCCCCAATACCACAGATTGAAGCGGGGTGTTATATACCTTGTTCCACATATACTGTGCTTCTCTAGAGACTTTTGTCACAGGATAATTTAAAAACTGACAGGCAGAGGAAGAGGCAGGCCCTTACGCATGGTTGGTAGGGGAAGGGCAGAAGCAGTAGGCCGGAGCCAAAGTGTAAAGTTTCAGAAGGTGCGTTCGATTACGTGAAAGGACGCACCAGACTTGGTTGAGTGGCTCACTCAGCCTTCCTCTTTTGCACCCTCCTCATCCTCTCTATCTGCACCCTCTTCACTCTCTGCTGTGTGCACCCCCAAAGACACCACCACCAACACCACCACCATATACCCTCCGCTTGAGTCACTGGAATTATTTTCCGATCCATCACAAGACATTTGCGATGCGCAGCCATTGTTGGCATTGGATCAGGAAGAGGAAGTAGCAACAACTGCCACTCAGCAGTCTGACGACAGTACCCAGATCAGCCCAAGGAGGTTGGTCCCCGCTGTTGCTGCCTACTCTGAGATCTCGAGTGTTAGTGGTGGGGAAGGTGACGTGGATGATGACGTGTCTATGGACGTCACATGGGTGGCCACAAGAGAGGAAGAGGAGGGAAGTTCAGAGGGAGAGACGGACCAGCAGATAGGGAGGAGAAGCAGGAGGAAGTTGCATTGCACAGGAGGGACAGAGCAGACTGCAAATGTATCAGGAGCGAGCCTTCAACCATGTACAGTCACATCTGGCGCTCCCAGGACGCCGGCACATGGCTCCGCAGTGTGAGCTTTATTTAATGTGTCCGCTGCTGGCAACAGTGTTGCCATCTGCAGCCTTTGCAGTCAACACATAAGTCGCAGTAAGCCCAACACTCACCTAGGGATGGCCGCCTTAGGAAGGCACCTGAACTCCCATCACCGAGCCCAGTGGGAGCAATGCCGTCAGAACCCACAAAGCCACACTCCAAACTCTCACCGTCCAGCCTCTTCTCCTTCTCCTCTCTCCTCACAATTGTCCTCCACTCCAACTTCCATCATGCCATCCTCGCGTTGTTCTGGAAAAAGGCAGGCTTCCGTGGCCCAAATGTTGGAGGGTAAAAAAATTATGACGCCGGATAACCCTCTTGCCCAATGGTTGACTGCTGGCTTGTCGGAACTGATAGCCCGCCAACTACTGCCATATCAACTGGTGGACTCGGTGGCCATTGGAACACCACAATGGAAGGTCCCAGGCAGGAAATATTTCTCGCAGAAGGGCATTCCAGAGCTGTATGGCCATGTTCAGCGGCAAGTGAATGTATTTCTGGCACACAGTGTCGTTGCCAAGATACATCTGACAACAGACACATGGTCTAGCAAACACGGGCAGGGAAGGTATATCACTTTTACTGCCCACTGGGTGAACCTTCTGATGGCCGTCAAGCATGTAAACTGTGGCACTCATGTACATTTGGTTTTACCGCCATGGATTGCATGCAGGCCTGCCTCTTCTTCTCCTCCTCCTACTCCATCCTCCCTCTCCTCCTCGGCTGACTCCTCCTTTTCCGCTCCTACCGTCTCTTCCACTGCACCGCCCAAGATCCCCAGAACCTATTCCACATGCCAGGTGAGACGTTGCCATGCTGTACTGCGTCTGTTGTGCCTGGAAGCTAAGAGCCACACTGGTCCTGCACTCCTTTCAGCTTTGCTTTCACAGGCAGATCAGTGGCTGACACCACACAATTTGACAGTTGGTAAAGTGGTGTGTGACAACGGTGCCAATCTGCTGAGCACACTGGAACAAAGCAAAATAACACACATGCCATGCATGGCACACGTCCTGAACTTGGTCGTGCGGCGATTCGTTGCCAAATACCCTGGGGTCCAGGATGTCTTGCAGCAGGCCAGGAAAATCTCGGGCCATTTCAGAAGATCTTACACAGCCATGGCTCGCCTTGCTGACATTCAGCGGCGACACAACCTGGCCGTCAGGCGTCTTATTTGTGACTGCCCGATGCGATGGAACTCAATGTTGCATATGCTTGATAGGCTGCTCCAGCAGAAACGTGCGGTTAACGACTACCTGTACGAACTCTGCGGCAGGACAGGTTCTGGGGAGCTTGGGTTTTTTTCACCTCGCCTGTGGGATGTGCGATGCATGCAGACTTCTACGGCCATTCGATGAGATCACCAAACTGGTCAGTCACAACCAGGGCACCATCAGTGACATCGATCCAACTTGTACGTGTGGAAGAAGGAATCTGCTAAAACGAATGGCCAACTTAAAGCCGAAATTGAACCTGCTTCCCTTGTTTCCCTTTCCCCTTCATCAACATGAAAATGTTAAATAAAATCTTTCCTTTTTTATTAAATACCTTCTTTAGTCATCACTGGGTCTCTGTTCTTCTTTATGCACTATAGGCAGACCATGGCTGGTGGAAGGGGTCAGCAGGGTGCCAAAATATTGCAGCACACTGCCTCAGTACTCCTCTCAAGAGAACCCAATCCTGATGCAAGCAGTGGACTGGCTCTTGTGAGAAGTTATGCAAATATCAAAATGGGTGGAGGTTAGGCTAGAGGAGTGGGTGTTCATAGTAGGCTGTATTTGCCCTAGGTAATGCCCAGAGGTGATGCTGATTGAAAGAACTGAAAGGGCCCACCCCTTTCATTCTAATGAATAAAAGGGGTGGGCCAGGGACAATCAGGCTGGAGAGGAAAGTGTGAGATGATGCTGAACATTAGACTTGGGTAGAGTGATTATTTTTAGGGATTTAAATCATTTGGATCAGTTCAGTGAAATGATTTGAATCACTGAATCGAATCACAACAAGCTAAGCTTAAGAGGTAACTCCACTTTCGTGGGGACGAAAATCAGCAAATAAAGAAAAAATAATATAGCGTATACAATTGCGACAAAAATCACATGTTGATAAAATGACCTTCAATCTGCAGCTGCTATAATTTTCTGAAAATGCAAAGCAATATGGCTACCTGGAGGTGTTCTGTACACAGAATGTGTACTGACCACATCCCAAAAACATAATTTCCTGCTTGTGTGATTGGCTCACCAATTTTCCCAGAAGCCTGCACTAAGATACAAGTCAGATCTCTGGCATCTCTTGGAACAAAAAACTGTATTTTTGTCTTAACGTAAAATCCTTTTCTATGAGGTTCACTGACAGACACAGTTTAAATTCTTCAGACCATTGGTATTATACTGTCACTCTTCAGGAGTAGAACTAGGCGGAAACCTTTTTGGTTATGCCCCTGGGGCAGTACCAGAGGGTATACCATCACTTCCTGCTGTAGGACTTCCAGTTTGTAACAAGCAGTGTCAGAAGAACAAATAACTCAACCCTAAAAGAGTGGCGGGTGCTGTGTCTGTCAGTGAACCTTAGAGAAAAGGATTTCACGGTAAGACAAAAATCCAGATTTCTCTTTCGTTCACTGACAGACCTGACAATTCTTCAGATCATTGGGATGTCCCAAAGCAGTGTCATCATGAGCGGTGGGAAAAAACACAGCAAACGCAGAATTCCCAACAAGGCTAAACATAGCCAACCAGGTAACCACAGGAACTCAACTAGAAACAACTGGAGCTCACCACTAGAAAAAATTTTCACCCTCAAGAAGCGGAAACCTCTGCAAATGCAGCCAGGAAAACTTTGCAGCCAAATTCCGCATCCGAAGATGTAAGTACATCCACCTTATAAAACTTTGTGAATGTATGTACGGACGACCAAGTAGCCACCTTGTACACCTGAACCACTGATGGAAGGCCCAGGAGGCACTAAGCACCCTCGTAGAATGCGCTTTAACAGGGAAAGGAGGAACCTGACCCTTAATGGAGTAGGCTTGCAACACTGTCTGCCTGATCCCCTTAGAAATGGTCACAGTAGATGCGACCTGCCCCTTACGAGGTCCATCCGTAAGAAAAAACAAAGAATCAGAATTCCTAATCGGTTCAGCCACCGCCAGGTAAACCCGGATTGCCCTCACCACATCTAAGAAATGTAAAGCAATTTCCTTATGATTTTTAGGCTTAGGACATAGGGACTGTAGCACAATGTCTTCAATCAAGTGAAACCCAGAGACAACCTTAGGAAGGAATGCCTGACAGGGCCGTAACACCACTTTGTCCCTATGAATCACCAAGTAAGGTGACCCACAGGACAACATAGTCAACTTGACGTTCGGAAGTAATAGCCACTAAGAAAGCCACCTTCTGCGACAGAGTGAGCAGAGGAATTTCCCGAATATTTTCAAAGGGAGGCATTTGAAGCACCGACAGAACCAAATTGAGATCCCACGGAGGTACCAGGGATCACACCGGAGGAACCAGATGGTGAACTCCTGCACAAAAGTGTGAACCAAAGACTTCACAGCCAACGGCCTTTGGAAAAAAATGGCCAAGGCAGAAATCTGCCCCTTGATGGTGCCCAGGGCTAAACATTGATCTACACCCAATTGTAGAAACTCCAACAGGCGAGACACAGAAAAGGAGCGGGGAGAACCCCCCCGAGACTCATACCAAGTAATATACGCCTTCCAAATTCTATGACAAACCTTCCTGTAAGTAGATTTCCTAGGCTTCAACAGCATATGAATCACCGACTCCGACAGCCCTCTGTTTTTCAGAACCTGGCTTTCAATAGCCACGGCGTTAAAGCCAGTGACCGTAAAGCAGGATGGAAGGTTGGTCCCTGAGACAGAAGATTCTTACTGAGAGGAAGTTTCCAGGGGACATCTGCTACCAACCTTACCAGGCCTGCGTGCCAAGACCAGTGAGGCCAGTCTGGTGCCACCAGAATGACTGGAATTCCTTCTAGCTCGATTCTGCGTAGCACTCTCAACAGAAGTTGTATGGGAGGAAATGCGTAAATCAGACGATACTAACCCCAAGTGGCCACCAGGGCGTCTGCGGTGTCGGCCAGAGTATCCCGAGACCGTAACCCGAACCTCTGCACCTTCCTTTTGAGAAGGGAAGCCAGCAGGTCCACATCGGGGGTCCCCCACCGAAGACACAGTTGATGGAAAACCTTCAGGTGAAGAGACCATTCTCCTGGATCCAACGTCTGCCAACTGAGATAGTCTGCTTGCCACCCCAGAATGTGCACCACAGAGAGGGCCGGCACATATGGTTCTGCCCACCTCAAGATGCCGGCCACTTCCCGGGCCACAGGGCACTCTTTGTGCCCCCTTGATGATTGACATATGCCACAGCCATAGCATTTTTCGGGTGTATCCACACAGGGCGTCCCTGCAGACGATCCATCCACTGAGACAGACAAAGTCTGATCGCCCGAATTTCCAGGATGCTGATCACCTTGGGCCAGACACCTTGTGCCGAACACACCTCCCCATCCGGAGACTGGCATCCATGGTGATTAAAGTCCAATACAGGGGAAGAAAGGATTTTCTCAGACGAAGGGCCGAGGAGTGAAACCACCATAGGAGAGACTCCCACGAACCCTGACTCAGCCGAATCAGATTGTCCAATGACAGCAGATCCTTGTTCCATTTGATCAGAATCTCCCTTTGCAAAGTTCTGGTGTGGAACTGCTCAAACAAAACTGCCTCAATGGTGGAGACAATCAGACCCAGCACTTGTATGCAAGTCCTGAGTGATGATCGATGTTTGGACCAAAGGAGCCGCACAGCCTCCTGTAGCTTCAGAAGTTTTGTTTGAGAAAGAAACACCCAGGCTGACGTTGAGTCCAGCATCAGACCCAAGTAGTCCAGCTCTGTGGATGGAGACAAAGCAGATTTATGAAAATTCAGTGTCCACCCGAACTCCTGCAGAGTTTGCACCGTAAATCTCCATTTCAGCTTCTAGAGCCGAGAAAGACTCTGCACGCAGAGGAAGATCTTCCAGGTAACTCAGTACTGCTATCCCCTTCTGCCATAACAAGGCCAGAACTGGGAACCTTGCCTTCCTTCCTGGGAACTGTGAACAGATTTGAATAAAAACCCTGGAAACGTTTCGACTCTGGAACCGGCACAATAACACCCTGTGCTAACAGGTCCTGCACTTCTCCGTAAAGGCCCTGTACCTGCTCTGGAGACAGGCGAAAGATGGAAGGAAAGAACCTTGGTGGAGGCAAGGACAGAAACTCGATCTTGTAACCAAATCAAATTAGTTAGTGGAACCATTTTTCCTGAATGAGCAAGGTTCACAGATCCAGAAAAAAGCAAAGATGTCCCCCCACCCCAGACGCGGGTGAGGGCACCCCTTCAAGCAGGGGAAGGCTTGTCTGCAGAACCAGAAGTGCCCGCTTTGGACTTACTATTTCAGGGTCTCTTGGAGCCTGACACAAAGTTATGGGTGGATCTTGAGCCCTTTTCCTACGAGCCAGCTGGATGAAAGGGCCGCTTGTGAGCCGAAAAGAAGGGACCCCACTTATGGCGAGGTTCCTTGCCCTTGGCAGCCTATGGAAGCAAGGTACTCTTGCCTCCTGTAAGACCCTTAATGATTTCTTTCATAGAGGCACCGAACCAACTGTCACCTACAAAGGGAAGATAAGTCAGTATCTTTTTAGAAGCCTGATCAGCTTACCAGTACTTCAACCTGATCATGCGGCGAAGGATCACCACAGAAAGCCTGCCGGCCAGGGGGGCCACATCCAGGAATGCATCACAAATTTAATGTAACCATTGGATCAACTGATTCACCAGCTAAGAAGGATGTTGACTCCCCTTGGGATCCTGGCGCAAAACCTTAGCCCATTCCGTTAAGGTCTGGGATACCAAGGTGATAGCAAACACCGGTCTTAAAATTTAAACAGCCACAGTGAAAAGGTACCGGACCAGAGCCTCAGCTCTTTTGTCCACGGGTCCTTAAAAGACAGGGAATCTTCCACACAAAAGTGTGGTCTTATTCAGCCTGGAAACCTGAGAGCCCACTGACGATGGAACCGTCAGTTTCTTCAGAAGAGACTCCTCAAAGGATGTCTTCTAGCAAAACGCTTCGGTATTCCAACCATGCTTTTCGGGGAACCCCACTGACTAGTGACAATCTCATCAAAATAGGCAGGAAAGGGAAAAACCTTTTTCACCTTGGAAGATTTGTGGGTGCCAAATTGCACTGGCATCGCTGACTCAGCAGTCCTCCAACTTTAAAGTTTCCCGCACTGAAATAATCTGGGTCTCCACCAGGGCTTTTTCATGCGCGGCTGCAGAGGAGGAGGACTCATCCTCACTATTGGAGCACTCAGCATGCGTGGATGCAGACCCAGTAGTCTAACTCTCATCCACGGCGGCCAAATCCATCACAGAATCTAAGGAAGCAGAGGATACAGGTGAAGGTGGGGGGGGTGCTTCTTGCCAGGTCTCCTTTGCAGGGCCATACCTACTTTGGCTACTAGTGATTGCAGGGCTGCCGTCATGGCTGTCAGGGCAGACTGAGACCCAGAGGGTCCTGCAGCTTCCAGGAGTGGATCGGGTGGTGAACGAGCTCCCCAGGCTCCATGACCATAAAGGGTTAAGCGAAACCCGAGCTGCTCAGCAAAAAAAAAAATAATTAAAAAAGAAAAAAGGAAGGCCCCTCCCCACTGTGCACTGCTGTGGCACTACAAGAAGCAGTGTACCTGTGGCGCCTTATACAGCAAGGAAGGATAGTGTGCCCCCAGAGACTCACCACCTGAGCTGGAAAGTGCCAAAAAAATCTGCCACACTGCTGGAAAGAGGAAGAGGAAACACTGACCTGACACTAGAGGCCTCCACAGCCCCAGCACTGTCTCAGACTACAGGAAAATGGCTGCCAATGCAAGTCTATAGGGAAACCAAAAACATGGCCGCTGAACTACAGAAACATTGCCACTGAATCAGGAATCCCAGAGACCACGGAAAAATGGTGGTACCACGCTGAGATTCATGGGACCCTGGACCTCACTGGACCCCAGGGAAAAAAAAAAATCACAGCCCCAGGAGGGGACCCCCTAGGGCCCCCCCCCCCGCAGCACCCAGGTACTGACACCCCTAATAGGGACCGACCGAGGCATCACCCACCGCTCCTCCAGCCCAGCACCATGTAGCCCTCCTACCCAATTTCACCCATGCCCCCAAACAGGGGCCGGGGTGGACAGGGGATAGAGGAGGGCATCCAAATTTAAGGGGGAACCCCACAAGGAGGAGGGGGAAGCACAAGGGGGACAAAGGACAAAGGGGGGCCTACCATCCCTAGGAGGGGCCCACGACCACCCCAACAATTCCGCAGGAAAAGAGGGGGGACACTACTCACCATACCACGGTCACCAGGCAGACGCCACTCCCAGCAGTCCACCACACCATCTTGGAATGGGGTGCTGTGGCCTGAGGTACGCTGCAACTCTGGTCATGACTACTGTCATGACCAAGGCTATGCGACCTCACGAGCTGTTTCACTCGCCGATCAGCCCCCATCCAGTGGGGCTATGTCGCGGCCAACTTAGCACAGAGCTAGTAGTTGGGTCGCCCCCGCAGGCCAGACTGGGAAGACTGTAAAGATCTAGAATATCCAGTGCGTCGCTCTTGATTGTAGTTCCGACAGGAACAGTTGATTGTAGTTCACAAAGTAAAAAATTCTATTTAAATAGGAGAGCCAAGTCCTTATTTCTGAACTAGGCTGAAAAAAATGGAAGTCCTACAACAGGAAGTGATGGTATACCCTCTGGGAATGCCCCAGGGGTGTAAACAAAAAGGATTCCGCCTAGTCCTACTCCTGAAGAGTGATAGTATATGAAATAAATATGGGGTGGTTTTATACCTCCTCTATTTATTATAAAAATGTATTCTATTCCTATAATAGTCTATCAAAGCTCTGATAAGGTTAATGGAAGGTATACTAACAATGCTAGCTATAAAAAAATAAACACACTGCTTAAATAAACAGGGATCTAATTTATTATAAAGAAAGTAGGAGCGCTAACATAAAACACTAAAGGAATATTACAGAGCATATAAGACAAAACAATTACAGATAATACTTTACATATTCGTCCTTGGGATTCGATATCTTTCAGCTGGTCTCAAGCACACAGGAAGGAGAAAGAGGTAGCATAAGAGCCATGATGGCCCACAGCCAACAGTCAATAGAGCCAACAGCCAAGAGAGCCAGCAACCAAGAGACAGATTCTATCTGGCAATCCGCATTTAAAGCCCACTCAGACACCACCCACACATAAACACCCACTGTCTTCATGTCCAATGACAGCTCATAAGATGCCCCCTTCCTAATCAACAGGAAGTATCTCATCTTTCCAGGAAGCATGTTATATTCTTCCACTAGGGGCGCCATCTGTCTACGAATCACTGTTTTTGACCTGGGTCATCTTTTATTAACAGTTGGCCTTTGATGTTGGTATAACTTCCCCAGGAGATCTTATCTGAGGCTCCTCTACACCCATACATCACAATAGGAGGTTTATGCGAGAACATCCTGTGAGGATAAGAATTCCCATTTATGACTCCTTGTCAGTATTGTCCTGTTGGGAACTTTGCATTCCAGGCCAGGTGTGCTCAGGTTTCAATCATCCAGGAACACCTGATATCAGAACACATAAAACTACATGTTGCCTCCAACTTATGCCGCTTTGTGCCTGAAGGGCACACACCACCCTCCTTTAGAAGCAGCCTCCATAGAACAGTCCATAAATGTCCAGCCTTACGATATGTTGTGCTTCCCAACATGTGCCGCTTTGCTTCTGGGTGACACACCACCACCATTCTTCAGTGACCGCTTCCATGGCAACATTTCTTGTCTTCTTCTTTTGGTATTTTCAGGATGGGGCGCACTATAGGCAAGGGGTGTCCATTCACTCACCATTCACTAACATACACTCAGAGCCACATATTAACCAGCTTTCAGATACAGAACCTCGAGGAGGGTCTTACTCAACCATATCACTAACGTAATACATGTACGTCAAATTATAACAGCACACAAATAAACCTATTTCCATAATATATACACATATACCCATATGACCCACCAAATTAAGCATCACACTCCCAACCTCCTATAAGCCTTCATTGTGTATACGGGTCGGGATTAGGCAGGCTTGCTCACTATGGCCCTTTCTACCGCAATTCAGGCATGCCAGAGTTAATTTAGGACTTCTAATTGGCAGCAAAGCCTCTACCTTGTATGAAGAGACCTTATCGTCAATTCGTCCCTCAACCTGCATAGATAAATGTGCGACCTTCCTATATAAATGTCATGCCAAACAATACATGTGTAACGCTCCTGCGTTTTTTGAACAATGTGGATTTGCAGCTGCAGAAATACTCCACTCAGTAGTCATGTAGAGAAACGCTGAGATACCAATCCCAACTCCCAAGACTCATCACTGTGGATAGTCTCTGATTCAGCATACAAATATACACACTCAATAAGATGTTCCTGGAGTGATCTATGTATATAGTAGTATAGTGGTGATAGGCTGAAGAGACAGGTTTAAGTAGAGACAATAGTTGACAGACACTTGAGAGGAATGTTCTTGAGAATGAGATGGTAACAGGAAGGATGCAGATAGGTTAGCAATCATGTATGGTAGTAGATGATAGGATAGCAGATGACATACAGGAGAGACTAACCCAGTGCAAGGATAGATGTTTAGTAGGCTCAAGAGCTAGCAATCTAGATAGTGCAGATGATAGTAACAGTCCTTAGTATGCAGAGCTAGATAGTGTAAGCTTTAGTATGAAGGTTTATGGAGGATTCCCCTGCGGGGTACTTATCACTAGTAGCAAGCAGTAGTAGAGAGGTTCGGTATGAGCGGGTGATCCGGTAGCGGGATACAGGGATCAGCAGCGAGGTTCCGACAGCGAGGTATGCTTGCAAGCATGTGAGCTTCAAGGCAGGTTATGCGGCGTTGAACGAACAATGTTAGTGAGACCGCCGGCGGTTGAAATAGCCGCTCCTGCGGCGCTCAATGATGACAGCATCGGTCTTAAAGGTGTATGCGCACCTTACCAAAAGAGAATGGTGGGGCGCATACACTAAGGAAAGTGGAATTAGGGTACCAAAGGTACCAGAACATTACAACATGTAAAACAATGATCAAAACACAAAATTCCATCCCTGTGCCTGGATTTCAGAGACAATGCACAGGGTACACCATGCACCTCTAGCTATGGTTAGGTTCAAGGAACACCCTAGTTCCATGACTAACGTTACATTGGTATCCTTTAGGACAAAGAAACAAACTCGTCTATGCCCCAAAAATAAATACCCAGGTGCTTCCTTCCCAGCAATAATCTCTCCATCCAGAACACAGAGTGAAGCATCTTTCAAGCATTTCTCTTTCACCACTGCATATTGATCTTGCATACAAAGGACATCATGGTCATGTCATCGACAGAGGGAAATATCAACCTGCCTCCAGCTTCCATCCACTCTGCTCAATGTGGGTAATTTAGCCTTGGATGCAACAAGATAGAATCCCCAGTTAGTAAGCCCATTTTAATCCCAACTTGCACAGCCATTCGACCACCATTTGGATTAATGAAAAGCTTACTGAGCTGTGATGCTAACTTAGAAGACCACTGACCATCATACAGAGAATGCACAATCAGCTTGATGTTGGTTGATAATTCCAACTGCCCCTGCGTGCACGCCAGAGCCCATGATACATTTTTCCCCCGTGAACGCATATTGTACCTTCGTAGCCAGCATTTGGGAAGAGCTTAGATCTATTTGAAAGAGTTCCCCTCAGAGGCGTAACTAGAGCCTTCAGGGCCCCGATGCAAGAAACCATGAAGGGCCCCCCCAGATCCCTGGCCGGGGCCCTTCCCTTCAAGCCCAGGGCTCTTCCCACTAATCCTGGGGCTCTTTACTCTCGTTGCATGGCCTTTTATTACGGTCCCGCAGCAGGATCCTTTCACAAGTTCTGCAGTGGGCTCCCTTCCTGCAATCTTTGGGCCTCCCCACAGTGGTGCAATGCCAGGGCCCGGTCGCAAGTGTGACTTTTGCAATCCTGGAAGTTCACCCACTGGTTTGCTACTGGGCCCCCTGGAGCATGGGGCCCGGTAGCAATCGCAACCCCTGCAACCCCTGTAGTTACGCCCCTGGTTCCCCTTTATCTAACCAAGCATGTTTTCATGAGTACTCGCCGGCATCACCTGTGCAGGGTTCCAACTGCTCAGGTGAGACATCAACCAGGCGTAGCTCCCCTATACCCAGCTCTGGTGTCCCACATGTCCTGTAACCGATAGGACTGCTAAACTTGGGACACTGCCCCCACAAGGAAATGTTCACCCCATTGATGCGCCATCTGGAGCTCCCTATTCTGGCCAACAGACACTTTATGATAACTAAGTTCCAGCCTACTGGGTACCTGCACCATATTAATTCAGTTATTCCAATACATATCACACATTAAAAACATATCTTTTTTTCAATTCTTCCCCACAAATCTCATAGTTTACATCTCTTGTTCTGAAGGATTGGATAGGTGATATTCCTTCCCTAACCTCCAATCCATTGCACGTGTATTTACAGTATGTTATGTTTGCATTTGTAAATGATAGGAAAGATTCCGGCAAATTGTTTCACAAGTCTTGTTGACGGACAAAGTCTTTCAAATGCAGCGTTAGCACTAAAATTGTCCATAGGGAAAAGAAACCTTATATTGCACATATTAATCTGCATCTTTTCATTTATCCCTTCTCCCCTGAATGTTTGTCAGAACAAATTTGTGATGCGGCATGGCACAGACAACCTGCCAACCAGATGAACATCTTTCATCCATGTTCCAGAGACCTCTCTAATATCTCGCTCCACCAGGACTCTGGAAATGAAAATCAAGAGCAGAATCAAATTCTTATCCACAATATCTATTAGCATGCTAAGTTTGCTTATAGAACCTCACTTGGATCCCAGGAACTTAGTTTTCCTGGCTTCTACAACTCTGAACTATTAAAACAACCCTGACTCTTGGGGATAAACCCACTTTAAAATGGTTCCCCCATGATAAGAAAAAAAGAAAAAATGAAAGAGTTCTGTATTCCAAAACTTATCTTCATCCGTAAAATCTGCGCAACTGTTAACATAACCTATGCAATAACTCCCCTTTCAGGTGGACAAAACCTAAACATCTGTTTTTTTTTTTTTTCCACCTGAATAAAAATAAAAAGGAAAAATACAATAACTCCAGCGGCTGTGGCTTTCTAGGAACTCCTGCGTTAAACAAACTGTCCTCAGCTGTTGACTTAGGGCATAGCCAATGACCCCCTTTCAGGTGGACTAAACCTAACAATTTGGATTTTTTTCACCTGAACAAAACAAAAAAATATATATAAAAAAAATACATAAACATAACACCAAATCCAGAGGCTTATCCTTGACAATACAAAAAAAACAAAATAAAAAAACAAAACAAAAAAAAAAAACACATCCAGGTCCTCCATAATATTCCAAAAATTAAAGCCAAATCTTTGAGACTTGCATCTAAACCTTATTCATAGCAAAGAAACATTAACCAGAAAGTCCTTACCATCCATGTGATTCCTTAAGAGCTATTAAGAAAAGATTTGTTTCCCCCGGTGCTATACCTCCGTGAACCTGCGGCTACCTCCATTTTGAGTCTATTCAGTTGTTCCATATACTGATGCCTTAACTGACTATTTTCAGAATGTAATCTCAGCATTTGAGTTTTAAAAGGGACACGGGTTTGACTACTATGGCCTTTATGCCTTTGATTGCTACCCCATCTTGCAGAATAAACTTCATAATGCCTTGGTGTAGGGTAGTGCGATTTTCTTTGCATATTATTAGCCACCATACAATACCTGGCAATATGACCACACTTTTTACAAGCAAAACACTTGAGAGCGGGTCTCCCTGCATAGGGCCTTCTCTGAGCATATGGAGATGGAGACTCACATTGCCGCATAACATTACTGTAATTGGAATCAACAGACTTCACACTTTCACTGTCTGAGGAGTAGTCACTAGCAATGGACTCATCAGAAGTCTCCAAAAGACCAGGTTCATTTTTCATTTCAACTCCTGAATCAATTTCAAGATCAGTTACAACACATTCATTCAGGGCCGGCGCTACCTGTAAGGCGACCCAGGCAGTCGCCTAGGGCGCCAATCAGCAGGGGGCGCCAGCATCCTACATGTTGCACTGTCCGCAATGACTGTATGCCGGCCGGGCGGCGCGGCGCCCCTCTTGCTGTGCTGCTAACCACTGTAAACCACCTTGTGTTGTGTATCGGCGGGCGGCGGCGCCCTCGGCTCGGCTCGGCTTGCTCGGCTCAATCATCATGTCTGTGTCACACAGACTGTGTGTGTGACAGGCAGCGCGTGACGTAGTAGGTCTCCTGGCTGGCTCCAGCCTTCAGCGTCTGAAGGCTTTGCATCAGTGGCCGCACATGCGCACAACGAGGTTCCCCCTGCCTTGCCGATGACGTCACCCGGGGGAGGAGACCGGGCGGGCGCATCGCATCCAGGAGTGGGAAGGAACATTTTGAATCAGCGCTGGCACTGCGCAAGAAGGACCCGGCCGTCCCCAGACCGACACCAGTCCCCAGACCCCAGATCCATCCAGGAAGAAGATCCAGCAAGGAGAAGAGGACCTGTCCAGGTCCGACCTGGTGCTGCCATGCTGGTGCCATTTGGAACACATAAAAACAAGTTTTATGGTGAGTGAAAATGGGCATTTGTAATTGGTATATTCAGTGAGGGGTAACATTACATAAGATTTATCCTTGGGATGGAGTATAATTGTTTTATTGTGGCTGTTTTTAAATCTTCTCTACTTCTCTTGCGCTCCCTATTTTGCACCGCATCCGCACCCAACTCGCACAGGACCCTTTTTTTCAGCCGCATCAGGATCGGATCGCACAGTGGTTCACACTTGTGCGATCCGATCCTGTGCGAACTGTCAGATCGCACTGCGATATGCGATCAAACTGGGGGTGTCGTTACCATTTAATTGACACCCCCTGCATATCGCATATGGCAGTGTGAACTGCCAGATGTGCGGATGCGGTGTGGGAACAGGCTGCGAATTCGCAGCCTTCCCGCATCGCACAAGTGTAAACCGAGCCTCACACTGCCATATGCGATACGCAGGGGGTGTCAATTAAATGTTCTCATGGCCCTCGTACTCTGTACATTACTCATGGCCCCTGTACTCTATACATTACTCATGGCCCCTATACTCTATACATTACTCATGGCCCCTGTACTCTAAACAGTACTCATGGCCCCTGTACTCTATACATTACTCATGGCCCCTGTACTCTATACATTACTCATGGCCCCTGTACTCTATACATTACTCATGGCCCCTGTACTCTGTACATTACTCATGGCCCCTATACTCTATACATTACTCATGGCCCCCGTACTCTATACATTACTCATGGCCCCTGTACTATATACATTACTCATGGCCCCTGTACTCTATACATTACTCATGGCCCCTGTACTCTATACATTACTCATGGCCCCTGTACTCTATACATTACTCATGGCCCCTATACTCTATACATTTCTCATGGCCCCTGTACTCTGTACATTACTCATGGCCCCTGTACTCTGTACATTACTCATGGCCCCTGTACTCTGTACATTACTCATGGCCCCTGTACTCTGTACAATACTCATGGCCCCTGTACTCTATACATTACTCATGGCCCCTATACTCTATACATTACTCATGGTCATGGCCCCTGTACTCTGTACAATACTCATGGCCCCTATACTCTATACATTTCTCATGGCCCCTGTACTCTATACATTACTCATGGCCCCTGTACTCTGTACATTACTCATGGCCCCTGTACTCTATACATTACTCATGGCCCCTGTACTCTATACATTACTCATGGCCCCTGTACTCTATACATTATGATGTTTTGTATGTTACTCCTCCTGACCCCTGAACTCTACACAGTACGTTCTACATTACATAGCCCTGAACAAGGTGTTTATTGTCCCAACAGTTGCAGATTTTAATGAAGATCTTCTTTAAGGTAGGCTCAGTGATCAGTTTCTGTGTGATGTAAAGCATATGTGATGGAAAGATTAAATTTTTTAAAAATGATCGTTCATTTTGAGGTTTATATGTGTCTATAAAACAGTTACCTGTGGCACAGTGCTAAGGAGTATTTTGTGGTACAAAGACTGTGGTATGTGTGTGCAGTGTATACAGCGAGTACATAGTTGCCAACATTTGAAAAAAATTTCCAGGGACACTTTGCAGCACAGCTATCAATTACTTACCACACCCACTTCCCCGAAGCTCCGCCCACCTGCATAATTAATCTCCACCTACTTATCAGATTATAGGGTCTACCTCATAAAGAGAGAATTACAGGAAATTGAAAAGGGAATTGAAAACATAAGGCCAAAGTAGCAGAGTTGGAATAATTCTCCCATTCAACTGCACTACTTCTGCCTAAAGTTTAAAATTCTCATCACAATTCCCTGAAATTCTAAAGTGTCAAATGTGCTCAGGTGTGACCATAGAAAAAATGTAATATGGAAATATAAATAAAGTGCAAGGTGTAAATAAGTACGATTATACTATCTGGTATAATTAGGTTTTATTGTACATATTTACACCTTGCACTTTATTTATATTTCCATATTACATTTTTTGTATGGTCACACCTGAGCACATTTCACACTTTATTCACCTGTCTTTGAATTCAGCCCTCTGTAGGGTGATAATTTTCATTTACATAAAACAATGTAGCATCCTTTCCTTCCTAGCACATTACCCAGTCCATAGCAGTATAGATCCTAACACATTACCCAGTCCATACCAGTATAGATTCTAACACATTACCCAGTCCATACCAGTATAGATTCTAACACATTACCCAGTCCATACCAGTATAGATTCTAACATATTACCCAGTCCATACCAGTATAAATCCTAACAAATTACCCAGTCCATACCAGTATAGATCCTAACACATTACCCAGTCCATACCAGTACAGATCCTAACACATTACCCAGTCCATACCAGTATAGATCCTAACACATTACCCAGTCCATACCAGTATAAATCCTAACACATTACCCAGTCCATACCAGTATAGATCCTAACACATTACCCAGTCCATACCAGTATAGATTCTAACACATTACCCAGTCCATACCAGTATAGATCCTAACACATTACCCAGTCCATACCAGTATAGATCCTAACACATTACCCAGTCCATACCAGTATAAATCCTAACACATTACCCAGTCCATACCAGTATAGATCCTAACACATTACCCAGTCCATACCAGTATAGATTCTAACACATTACCCAGTCCATACCAGTATAGATTCTAACACATTACCCAGTCCATACCAGTATAGATTCTAACACATTACCCAGTCCATACCAGTATAGATTCTAACACATTACCCAGTCCATACCAGTATAAATCCTAACACATTACCCAGTCCATACCAGTATAGATACTTACACATTACCCAGTCCATACCGGTATAGATCCTAACACATTACCCAGTCCATACCAGTATAGATCCTAACACATTACCCAGTCCATACCAGTATAGATTCTAACACATTACCCAGTCAATACCAGTATAGATTCTAACACATTACCCAGTCCATACCAGTATAGATCCTAACACATTACCCAGTCCATACCAGTACAGATCCTAACACATTACCCAGTCCATACCAGTATAGATTCTAACAAAAAATAGCGACAATTTTGAAAAAATACCAATATTTTTCACATTTTTTATATGAAATTCTCAAAAAAAATGTAAAGATCAAAATGTTTTAACATTTTAGGGCAATTTGTTTTCTGCTACATATTTTTGGTAAAAAAAATAGCAAAAAGCGTATTTTGATTGATTTGCCCAAAAGTTATTGCGTCTACTAACTACGGGAAAGATTTATGTAATTTTTATTGTTTTTTTTTAACTAATAATGGCGGCGATCTGCGATTTTTTATTTTTTTTGCAGGACTGCGACATTGCGGCGGACAGATTGGACTCCTAACTGACATTTTTGACACTTTTGGGGGTACCAGTGACATTACTACAGTAATCGGTGCTATAAATATGCACTGTTACTGTCAAAATGACACTAGCAGGGAAGGGGTTAACTTTGCGATCAAGGGGTTAAGTGTGACCCTAAGGGCGTGATTCTAACTGTCAGGGGGCGTGGCTTGTTAGATCATCACAGAGACATACGATCCTACATAGCAGGATCGCATAGCCTCAGTGATGATCTAAGGGAGAATGAAAGACGGCTGTGTTTACATCAGCCGTCTGTCTTTCTCCCTCTGCTGCGGGAGATCGTGAGTGACCGGCGGACATCGGAGACGCCGGTCACCCGCGCTAGCTCCCCAGGTAACGAGCGGGCGGATACGTCGATTCGCCCAGCAGCGGCAGAGTGCCGCAGTATATGCACGGTGGAAGGGGGTAAAGTGGTTAACATAAACATCTAGATTTAGCAACTAGCAAGTCCCCTATCAAACCAATCTTGCGGACTCACACACAGCTGAGCTCATGATCAAATACAGAATCACTGTAATCATAAGCGTGCACACAGGGCGTGCCTGATGTTCCTTGACACACCCTAATCACACCCTAATCACCCTGTGCATTTTAGATTTCGAAGAGAGAGTATAGCTTTGAATCCTTTCTGCGTACCAGAGGGATTGCAGGTAAATCTACTGTATATTGTTCTCTGCCTACCAGAGAGCAGGATCTGTCAGTGAGGTCTGCTCATTGTGCTCAGAGTGCAACTCAGTCTGTCTGAAGTGTGTTTAACACTGGTCCAAAAGGAAGGCATATTATTGGCCACTTGGAGGAAACCTGACAAATGAGTGCACAGGCATTTAGTACAGCCCTGGTGATTGGCAGAGGAAAGTGTCTCAGTGCATGCTGGGATACTGTAAAATGCCAGGAGCACATGTGCTCTGGGTCTTTCAGCTGGAGTGCAGAGTCCCGAACGGAGGGGACAGCTGCCTCCTCCTCTGTAGGAGTGCCATGCAGCCTCAGGTGGTTGACCTGAGGGCCTAAAGAGCTAGAGAGGAACTGAACCCGGAGGTCCTGTAAAGCTGACTAGAAGGGGAGACACTGGAAGGATCTAATTCTGCAGTACAGTGAGTACAGATCTGTGTCAAGGGGTCTGACCTGAGGGGGGCCACCCCTACAGCTAGAAGAGTCAGTGGATGGGTATCAGTAAAGGAGATGCTAGAGAGTATCCTGAAGATAAAGTAGATCACCAAGTATAATGCTGGAGAAAGAGCAAGAAGACTTAACCCTTTCCATACATGTGGCAGTATGGTTTAAGCAGTGAGACTGTTTCCACAAGCAACCTGGTGAGGCCAAGTGAGAGTTGTCCTTATCCAAAGTATATACAGTAGTTCCAGTCAGAGTATCCCATTATTCCTTTCTCCCATCCAAGTTCCACAATAACTACTAAGAACCAAAACCCCTGGACTGTTTATTGAGCAGCAAGCCATTGGGAGTAAGGATGAATTTGTGAACTGTGCCCTAAGTCCCTGGTCCCTAACCCTGGTCCTCAGGGCCCACTAACAGGCCAGGTTTGCAAGATAACTGAAATACATCCCAGGTGATATAATTTACTGCTCAGTGATTGCATTACTCTAGTCTGCATCTCCCCAAGGTAATATTTAAAATCTGGCCTGTTAGTGGGCCCTGAGGACCGGAGTTGAGGACCACTGCCCTAAGTGACTGTGTGCTGGTAATCAGAGGAGGCCCAATAAGTCATCATACAGCAAACCCTATGGGGACAGTGCTACACAACGAATTAGAGTCTTGCTGATTCAGACACAAAGCCCACTAAGTCCTGGTTCACATGTATACGATGACAGACATCGCATGTGATTCGGAACGCACTGCTCTGAAAATCACATGCGAGGTCTGTGCTATGCGAATTCAGCCATACAGATTGTATGGCTGAATTTGCATCACATTCAGACACAACTCGCACAGGATCCTTTTTTGGGTCCGCACCAGAATCGGATCGCATGAGTGTTCACACCCATACAATTCGATTCATGTCTGAACTGACAGTTCGCACCTCGATATGCAAGCTGATCTGGGAGTGTCTTTAACTATGCATTGACAACCCCAGCGATCGCATATGGCAGTGTGAACCAGTTGAATGCGATGCGGGAACCCGCAGTTGATTCGCAGGGTTCCCGCATCGCATATATGTGAACTGGCACTGACACACACACAGCTCATGATACAATACAAAATCACTGTGAGCTCTCTAGGCTGTGAGTCATTTAAAGAACCAGCTCATGATACAATACAAAATCATTATGTGCTCGCTGATTTATTCAGAGACTTCTCACAGCAGCTCATTAATCCTATGTGCTCCACTGCTCTGAGACTCGAGTCATTCACACTCAGAGTTTTGCTGCCTGCTTCACACACAGACAGCCCATGTTACAAAACAAAATCTTGATTCTTGCTGCTGGCTTGCACACACACAGCTCATAAATCTTGTGCTCTAATGAGTCATTCAAGACGCATTCTGCTGGCTCACACAGCTCATAATTCTTATGTGCTCTACTTTCTAAAGAGTCATTTGAATCAGATTCACTTTCATGATTCGATTCAGTCAACCTCTGCAGGGAGTTGATTCACAGATTTGAAACAGTGATTCAGTAGCCATTTAGTTAAGCCTACTAGACATCTTCCAGCAAGGAAGTGAGGCAGGCTGTAGCTGACTTGTTGCAATAGCTAGTGTGCAGTGAAATCAGGATAATCTTATTCAGTACAGGAGAGGAGTTTGTACAACGATGCCACAATAAAGGGAAGGTCGGAGGTCAGCTTTAAGCCTAAGAGCCATTGAGAAACAATAAGATCTGCTGCATTAAGCGAGCATCTGCCTCTTGGCTCTCTGGGGAGCGGTAATAGACAGATGGGGCTTTCTCCTGTCATTACAGTGACTTGCAGTGGGAGTTGGTCTGCATTCAATATTGAAAACAGCTAAGAAAATTATCCATCACAGCCTGACACAAGTGGCTTTATCCCGCAACGCCATGCAAATAATACAGAATATATGCAAAATGCAGAAACCGAGGGCCATTCATCGAAAAGAAGATTATATTTGGAGTCAGGTCTCTTGGTGAAATTTATTTTGCTCACTGAGCTGCATGGGCAAAGTTTTCTTGAAAAAAATAAAAATAGCAAATTCTATTATAATGTTGCAGATAGATAGGGGGGGGGGGGGGGGGATGGACGTATGCAGGCAAGCTATACTTACCTTCTAATTTATTTTCTCTATCCTTCTTATGCTATTTCTATTTCTTTCCTGGACATCTATTGACATTTAGTATCCATGCCATGTTTCTGTCCCCCCCCCCCCCCATATAGGGAATATCCATTATATACTTTTTGAATTGGTCTTAGTGCTAGTTCACGCCACATGCCTTCCAGTGCTTTCTTTCTGTATACAACGTGCATAGCAAGTAAGTTACACGGTTTTCAATGGCATAGTTCACAATAGTACTTGCAGTTCCCGTGCGTTCTGGTTCCATAAAAAAAAAAAAAAAAGTAGAACATTAGAACATGCTGCATTTCTTCTGTACAGTACTAGAATGCAGCTAGATGCATGAAAAATGCACTGGACCTGGGTGCAGTGAAAAAAAAAAAAACAGAAAAAAAAAAAATAAACCATCTGGATCGCATCTGGAAAAATGCGTTAAAAACATTCATGCAGAAATGCATTCGGAACAGATCTCAAAAAAACAATAAAAATGACATAAATCTTTCCCGTAGTTTGTAGACACGATAACATTTGCACAAACCAATCAAAATACGTTTATTGTGATTTTTTTTTTTACCAAAAATATGTAGCAGAAAACAAATTGGCATAAAATGTTAAAAAATTTAGATTTTTTAATTTTGTTTTGGGAATGTTATATAGCAGAAAGTGAAAATATATATTTTTTTCAGAATTGTCGCTCTTTTTTTGTTTATAGTGCAAGAAATAAAAATTGCACAGGTGATCAAATACCACCAAAAAAAAAAAGCTCTATTTGTGGGAAAAAAAAGGACATCAATTTTATTTAGGTACAGCGTCGTACGACTGCTCAATTGTCCATTAAAGTAACGCAGTGCCGAATCGCAAAATATGGCCTGGTCATTAAGGGGGCAAATCCTTCCAGTCCAGAAGTGGTTAAAGTACCTTTTCCGTGTTTGCAGGTGACACCCAGCTATGCAGTGGAATAATGTCGTTACATGATGTCTCCAATGTACAAGCCAACCTCATTGGGCAACTATGTGGCAAATTAGGTTTAATGTTGATAAATGTAAAGTTATGCACTTGGGGGCTAAGAATATGCATGCATCATACATACTAGGGGGAGTACAACTGGGGGAATCCATAGCGGAGAAGGATCTGGGTGTTCTGGTAGATCCTAAGCTTAATAATAGCATGCAATGCCAAGCTGCTGTTTCCAAAGCAAGCAAAGTCCTTTATTGTATTAAGAGAGGTATGGACTCCAGAGTGAGAGATATAATTTTGCCCCTGTACAAATCATTAGTAATTAAGACCTCATTTGGAATATGCAGTTCAGTTTTGGACACCAGTTCTCAAAAAGGATATCAGGGAACTGGAGAAAGGGCAGAGAAGGGCAACCAAACTGATAAGAGGCATGGAGGACCTCAGCTATGAGGAAAGATTAGAGGAACTGAATTTAGTCCTTTCTTGAGAAGGAGATTAAGGGGGGATATGATCACCGTATACAAATAAATAGGGGGTCCATATAGTGAACTTGGCGTTGAGTTGTTCACTTTAAGGTCATCACAGAGGACAAGGGGGCACTCTTTACATCTAGAGGAAAAGACATTTACGTCTCCAAATACAGAAAGGTTTCTTTACAGTAAGAACTGTGAAAATGTTGAAAATACTCCCTCCAGAGGTGGTTCTGGCCAGCTCAGTAGATTACTTTAAAAAAAGGCCTGGATTCTTTCTAGGTGTATATAATATAACTGGGTACTAACATTTATAGGTAAATTTGATCCACAGAATATTCGTTTGCCTCTCGGGGGATCAGTAAGGAATATTTTTTCCCCTGCTGTAGCAAATTGGATCATACTTTGCTGGGGTTTTTCGCCTTCTTCTGGATCAACTGTGGGCATAGGATTGTGTATATGGGATTGTGACAGGAGTCACTTTGGTTGGGGGGCCTGTGGAACCCAACTTACCTTAGAGAGGTTGGGAAATACCTCACTCAGCTCCCTAGGCCCCTCTTATGTGCAAGTCACCCTGGGTCTATTTGTGGCCAAGAAAATGATGGACTTAATGGACACAGATTATGGTTTGGATTACTCAAATGGGACAGTAATAGTTGTCAACAATATATCTCAAAGAATATATGAAGACTCTGAGACTCTAGGCCTAGCTGCCTATTGCCAATAAGGCTTCACACAGTCAGATTCATAGCAGATTCTAATATCATCAGCTCAATCACCTGTCTTCCCCACATTGTAATTATGCTGATTTACACTGTGTTTACACTTATAATAATGTGTATTGTATTTCGTTTTAGCCTTGTTGCCGGCCGTCTGGTCCTCCAGTCTGGTTTAAGTGCGCTGAGTTGATCAGCATGTTAATGATAACCTTGTCTAGATGGGATTAGCCATGAGTCAGCTGTAGCTCGTTATCTAACCATTGTGTGATGTTTTGGGTAAATATTCGGGTCATTGTTCATGTAGTGGCTGACATACTTCTCAAGTGTATAAAAAGTCTGTTTCTTGTTCAATAAAGATGTGGATGTTTTCAGACACATAGAAGCTAACTTGTCGGCTAGTTTTGTATGGAGGAAGCCGTATACTGACGGAAGCCCACAAACATGTTGTGGGGTCGTGGTTCCATTACAGGGATTGTATGGCTGTGTTTTTTTTTTATTTTTTTTATTGGTTGGGCCAGATGGACATATGTCTTTTTTCAACCTGACTAGCTATGTAACTATGTAACTACGTATTGTGACAGGAAGTCAGGAAAATCTATGGGTGTTGTCACTGACGGGAGATATATTTCTGCTTGGTTTAGACAATTCACTAATTGCTATCAGGTGTCGGCTGCAGAGGTAGGCAGGAAGGTGTACGGAAGTTGAGAACACTTTCAGCTGTTCAGAATGAGGCAATTAAGATCTCTATAACTTGTCCAAAGGGAGTCTATTGATTGCTGTCTCCTGAGGCTGTGTAAGCTGGGGAGAGCAGTCAGATGAGAGACTTCTAAAGGTGAGGTGTTGAATTTTTTTCTGTGTAAAGAAAACACAAATGGACATTTGAGTGTCTGCTGTAGAACCAGCAGGGTCTGCCCAAAGAGTAGGTTGGGAAGACTCCTTAGATAGGTTCCGGTGTGTGAGAAGGTAGACGCCCACAGTGGCCAGGATTTATTTTGTGTTTTGTTTTATTTTGATGTTTTTGCTGCATGCACTGTTTTGAAGAAATTGGACGAATAAACCATAAACTGTTGTTTTCAACCACTCCTCGGCTATCTCCCTGTGTGACGAACCCCCCCCAAAAGGGGTTATCCACACCCGCTACCGAGCTAATCCGTCACATATGGTGGAGGATGCGGGCAGTTAAAGTAAACCCAAAAAAATGGAGGAAATACTGAAACAACTGATTATATCGAATGCAGCCCAACAGCAGGCAAATGCAGCTCAACAGCAGGCAAATGCGGATTTTCAGCGGAGCTTTGCAGCTCAACAACAAGCTCACCGAGAGGCCATTGAAGGCGTGGAACAGAGACACCAGCAGCAAATGGAGGCCATTGTGAAACAGCTTCAGAGACAGCAGACCGAGTTTGGGAGTCAGGCCAGTAACATACCGACTTTTCGGGTAAACCACTTATTGCCAAAGATGACTACAGATGAGGACCCTGAGATGTTTCTGACCACGTTTGAAAGAACAGCGGAGAAAGAGAGTTGGCCTAAAGAACAGTGGGCTGGACTAGTGGCCCCCCTATTAGCTGGAGAAGCCCAAAAGGCATATTTTGACTTGGAACTTGCAGATGCAAAAAACTATGATCGATTAAAAGTGGAAATATTGGCACGTTTTGGGGTAACCTTGGATGTCCGTGCTCAGCGGGTCCACAATTGGAGTTATCAGCTGAAGAAACCACCCCGGTCGCAGATGTATGACCTCATCCATTTGGCTAAGAAATGGCTGCAGCCAGAAATTCTGTCCGGACCAGAAATTTTGGAGCGAGTAGTCATGGATAAATTTCTTAGGTCTCTTCCTAACACCCTGCAGAAATGGGTAAGCCATGGTGGTCCGGAAACCGCAGACAAATTAGTAGACCTGGTCGAAAGGTACCTAACAACTGAGAATTTGACCTCTTTTTCCAGAGATGCACAGACTTTTCACCCCAAGACCAGAACCTCCCCACCTATAAGTAAGACTGCGTCAGGGGATGGGGGTGGAGAGAGGATCCAAAGAGCAACTCGAGGTGTTAGTAGGACCACTACTAATGTTTGGCGAGAGCGACCTGGAAGACCCATCCCACAGGAGAGGACTGGAAGGTTGATTTGTTACCGTTGCCGGGAAGAGGGACATGTAGCAGCAGTTTGCCCAGCGGTTTGCCCAGTGGATGATGAACCCATGCATTGTGACTTTCTGACAGAGAGACGACAGTCCTTTTTTGCAACCACATACACTGCAGTAAAGGGGAATGAGAAACCTTTATATAGAATGTGTTTAGATGGTAAAGATGTTGTGGTATTGTTGGATTCAGGTAGCCTGGTTACCTTAGTGAGAAGTGATCTAGTGGTGAAAAAAAACGTACATCCTAGGAAAATGGCGGTAGTTTGTGTACATGGGGACACTCGAGAATATCCGGTGACTACAGTTTCCTTTGAAACCTCCCTCGGTAACTTGTGTCACCAAGTGGGTTTAGTTCCCAAACTGCCACATGACGCCATTGTGGGAAGGGATTTCCCAAAATTCTGGGAACTCTGGGATTGCCCAGATTCCCCAGTAGGTGGTTCTTCTGAGCCTGAACCATCTACTCCAGAATCCTCTAACTGTGAGGATTATCCTGAGTTTCCGTGCTCAGTCTTAGCCGGGGAAACACCAGTCCCTAGGGAGGAGCCTGCTACCTCAGAAGAGGAACAGTGGCCGTTAGGGTTGGATGACCTTAAAGTGCACCGAGAAAATTTTATCACTGAGCAATTGAGGGACCCCACATTGCTAAGAGCCCGGGAGAATGTAGTGAAGATAGATGGGGAGCTAGTTAACCCTGACGAGAGGATTGCCCTCCCTTACTTCATTATTGAGAGGGACCTCTTATATCGAGTGTCACAGAGGATAGAGGACACTGTTGAGCAACTGGTAGTGCCTAAACCGTACCGCAAGATGGTTTTGGAACTGGCCCATGGGCACATTCTTGGGGGACATTTGGGAGCAGAAAAAACCCGGGAGAGAATCACCCAGAGGTTTTATTGGCCTGGGATCACTAAGGAAGTGGAATTGTACTGCTCTTCCTGTCCAGTGTGTCAGATTAATGCACCCATGCCCCATTTCCGTAGTCCTTTGGTACCCCTGCCCATTATCGAGGTTCCTTTTGAGAGGATCGCCATGGATTTGGTTGGGCCCTTACTGAAGTCCACAAGAGGGCACCAGCACATCTTGGTGATAATGGATTATGCCACCCGTTACCCAGAAGCGATTCCTCTCCGAAATACCTCTGCTAAAACCATAGCCAAGGAGTTATTTCAAGTTGTCACCCGGGTGGGTCTACCTAAGGAAATCCTAACTGACCAGGGCACCCCGTTTATGTCCAGGGTGACAAGAGAACTTTGTAAACTCCTGAAAGTGACCCAGTTACGTACCTCAGTATATCACCCTCAAACAGATGGGTTAGTGGAGAGGTTTAATAAAACGTTAAAACAAATGTTGAGGAAGGTGGTGGATAAAGACGGAAAGAATTGGGATTATCTGCTCCCTTATCTGATGTTTGCCATAAGAGAGGTTCCCCAATCATCCACAGGGTTCTCTCCGTTTGAGTTGCTGTATGGGAGGCACCCCCGGGGCCTACTTGACATTGCCAGGGAAACATGGGAGAGTGAGAGTTCCCCTCATCGAAGTGTGATTGAGCATGTTGCCCAAATGCAAGATAGAATTGCCCAAGTGATGCCGATTGTGAAGGCACATTTAGCCCAAGCCCAGTTGGCTCAACAAAGGATTTACAATCGTGGGGCCCAGGTCCGTTCTTTTGCACCTGGTGATAGGGTGTTGGTGTTGGTCCCCACGGTCGAAAGTAAATTCCTAGCCAAATGGCAGGGGCCCTATGAAGTATTGGAGAAAATAGGGATGGTGAATTATAAAATTAGCCAACCAGGAAGACGAAAACCTGAGCAGCTCTATCACGTGAACTTGTTAAAACCATGGAAGGATAGAGAGTCCTTGGTCGCTGAGACTACCCGAGTTTCTGCTCCAGTTCACCTGGCTGTCCCTGAAGTTGGGATAGCAGAGACTCTGTCCAAACTTCAGAAACAGGAGGTTAAAGAATTTGTGCTCCGTAATAGGGAGAAGTTTTCAGACCTGCCAGGTTGGGTCTCGGGAGTTAAACCTGACATTATCACCACCCCAGGGGATAAGGTCAAGTTAAAGCCTTATAGAATTCCAGAAGCCCGGCGAGATGCCATTCGCCAGGAAGTAAAAAAAATGCTTGAGTTGGGGGTGATAGAAGAGTCAAATAGTGATTGGTCCAGTCCCATTGTCTTAGTGCCCAAACCAGATGGAAGTTGGCGGTTTTGTAATGATTTTCGCCGCCTGAATAAAATCACTAAGTTTGACACCTATCCTATGCCCCGCATAGATGAACTAATTGATCGCCTAGGCACTGCCCGGTACATGACCACGTTAGACCTTACCAAGGGTTATTGGCAAATTCCTCTCTCGGGGTCGGCCAGGGAAAAAACAGCATTTGTAACTCCAGACGGATCTTTCCAATATCGGAGGATGCCTTTTGGGTTACAGAATGCTCCTGCCACATTCCAACGCACCATGGATAAGACCCTTCGGCCTCATTTAGCCTATGCTGCTGCATACCTCGATGACGTGGTCATTCACAGTGAGGATTGGGACTCACACTTACCAAAAGTTCAGGCTGTGTTGGATTCCATCTGGAAAGCTGGGTTTACAGCCAATCCAAAAAAATGTACCATTGGGCTAGAAGAGGCGAAGTATCTGGGGTATACCATTGGTAGAGGTCTAATCAAGCCCCAAATAAACAAAGTTGAAGCTATTAAGGATTGGCCACGTCCCACCAGCAAGAAACAGGTTCGTGCATTTTTGGGGATTGCAGGTTATTATCGCCGTTTTATTCCCCATTTTGCCTCACAGGCTGCTTCCCTGACCAATCTGACCAAAGGGAAGGAGTCTGTCATGATCAAATGGACTCCCGAGGCAGAAACAGCTTTTCAGGCTTTAAAACAGGCCTTATGTAGCCAGCCAGTTTTAAAGTCGCCTGATTTTTCACGAGACTTTGTGGTCCAGACAGATGCATCAAATGTGGGTTTAGGAGCTGTACTGTCCCAGATTATCAATGGGGAAGAACACCCTGTTATGTACCTCAGCCGAAAGTTGAAGGCCCATGAAGAGAATTATGCCACCATTGAGAAAGAGTGTTTGGCGGTGAAATGGGCCTTGGATTCTCTCCGATACTACCTCCTGGGTAGACAGTTTGAACTGGTGACGGATCACGCCCCATTGAAGTGGATGGCACAGAACAAGGAGACCAATAGGAGAATAAATAGATGGTTTCTGGCCCTTCAGGAATTTAGTTTTGTGGTAACGCATCGCCCCGGTGTTCAAATGGGGAATGCAGATGGTTTGTCCCGTGCACATGCGTGCCTGTCAACCTGTGTCCCAACCCTAGGGTTGAAACAAGAGGGGGGGGTATGTGACAGGAAGTCAGGAAAATCTATGGGTGTTGTCACTGACGGGAGATATATTTCTGCTTGGTTTAGACAATTCACTAATTGCTATCAGGTGTCGGCTGCAGAGGTAGGCAGGAAGGTGTACGGAAGTTGAGAACACTTTCAGCTGTTCAGAATGAGGCAATTAAGATCTCTATAACTTGTCCAAAGGGAGTCTATTGATTGCTGTCTCCTGAGGCTGTGTAAGCTGGGGAGAGCAGTCAGATGAGAGACTTCTAAAGGTGAGGTGTTGAATTTTTTTCTGTGTAAAGAAAACACAAATGGACATTTGAGTGTCTGCTGTAGAACCAGCAGGGTCTGCCCAAAGAGTAGGTTGGGAAGACTCCTTAGATAGGTTCCGGTGTGTGAGAAGGTAGACGCCCACAGTGGCCAGGATTTATTTTGTGTTTTGTTTTATTTTGATGTTTTTGCTGCATGCACTGTTTTGAAGAAATTGGACGAATAAACCATAAACTGTTGTTTTCAACCACTCCTCGGCTATCTCCCTGTGTGACGAACCCCCCCCAAAAGGGGTTATCCACACCCGCTACCGAGCTAATCCCTCACAGTATGTTTTGCTACAAGTGACAGGACGCTCAGATGGGAACAAGGGCTATTGAAAATAATAGGTTTTTACTTGTTGAGCTACAAGTTACAAAATGCTGAGGTGTGAATGGTGCCTTGGTGTGGAGGGAGAAGGGGGATTCAGTCTCACACCGCACCACATATATGGGCTAAAACTTCTTTCTTCATGTTGTACATTATATTACCAAAAGTATCGGGACTCCTGTCTTTACAAGCAGAATGAATTTTAATGGAATCCCAGTCTTAGTCCATAGGGTTCAATATTGAGATGACCCACCCTTTGCAGCTATAACAGCTTCAACTCTCCTGGGAAGGCTGTCCACAAGCTTTAGGAGTGTGTCTATGGGAATGTTTGACCATTCTTACAGAAGCGCATTTGAGAGGTCAGGCACTGATGTTGGACGAGAAGGCCTGGCTCGCAGTCTCTGCTCTAATTCATCCCAAAGGTGTTCTGTTGGGTTGAGGTCAGGACTCTGTGCAGGCCAGTCAAGTTCCTCCAACCCAAACTCGCTCATTCATGTCCTTATGGACCTTGCTTTGTGCATTGGTCTGAATCATTTAGTGGAGGGGGGATTATGGTGTGGGGTTGTTCTTCAGAGGTTGGGCTTTGCCCCTTAGTTCCAGTAAAGGGAACTCTTAAGGCACCAAGACGTTTTGGACAATTTCATGCTTCCAACTTTGTGAAAACAGTTTGGTGATGGCCCCTTTCTATTCCAACATGACTGAGCACCAGTTCACAAAGCAAGGTCTATAAAGACATGGATGAGCTTGGGGTGGAGGAACTTGACTGGCCTGCACAGAATCCTGACCTCAAGCCGACAGACAACCTTTGGGATGAATTACAGCGGAGACTGTGAGCCAGGCCCCAACATCAGTACCTGACCTCACAAATCTGCCTCTGAAAGAATGGTCAAACATTTCCATAGACACACTCCTAAACCTTGTGGACAGCCTTCCCAGAAAAGCTGTTATAGTTCCAAAGGGTGGGCCAACTCAATATTGAACCCTACGGACTAAGACCTGGATACCATTAAAGTTCATGTGCGTGTAAAGGTTGGGGTCCCAATACTTTTGGTAATATAGTGTATGGTTATACCTGATGTTTCATTGATCTGTCGTTGTCGCAGTAGCCGGTGGGGCTTTAATCCCACATCTTTGTCAATGTTATTCTCTTTAGTTATGTAACGGTAGTCTACCCCTCCTAAATTTTTCTTGGAATCTATGGACTAGCCGATATACTCTCTGTATGTCTTCTTGTAGAAAAAGCAACCTTAATTCAAATTAATGAAATAGAAAAAAAGAAACTATTTTTTTTTTTTTTGAATTTTTGGGCATTTGAACCCTTTGGCTGCCAGAGCCATTTTCACATTTTGTTTTTGCACATGCTTAAAAAATAATTTTAGCCTTGAGGATTGGTTTATATTTTCTGAAAAAAGACACATTGTAAAATAATATAGTGGTAGTTTTTTTTGTCTGTCACACAAAACTGCACAACAGTTTACCAAATGCAAAACGTCAGTAAGGCCCCTTTCACACACGCTGTCCCGTTTGTCCGTTTTTCATCCATCTGTTGAGGGATGAAAAACAGACATTGATGCATCTCTATGGAAAAATGGATGTAAATGGCTGATCATCCATTTACGGGTCCTTTCACACAGGCTTTCTGCCCAGGGGACTCCATTTTGCTTAGCGGGGATTGATCCACCGATCCCCGCTGAGCAGACGGATGACAGCTCCGTCTCCACTTACTGTGCAGAGACAGAGCTGTCAGATCCCCGCTTTCCTCTATGGAAGATCGGATGAAAACAGACCGCCTGTCCATTTTCATCCAATCCGATCCTCCAGACGGAGGGAAAATAGGGTTTCCATCAGTGGCAGCTGGTGAAGTTTTAAGATGGTGGGGCGCAAGACCCCGCCCTTCCATTTTGACCCCTCCCATTTCTCAGAAGTCACACCCCTTACAGACTCCACCCATTTTGTCCCCTGTATTTTTCTTGCGTGAACAAATTCTCCCAATATATCACATATTAAGCGGTCCATCAGTACTAGTATATCCCATAATAGGGGCCCTATTATGGGATATACTGTGAGAGACACCCTATTATGGGGTACACTGACTGACTGAGAGTGGCACAAACCCCACAGTACAAACCCCCCCAGCACAAAACCCTCAAGCACAAACACTGCACAAACCCCTCAAGCACAAACCCACAAGCACAAACCCCACAGTACAGACCCCCTAGCACAAATCCCACAGTAAAGGCCCCCTAGCACAAACCCCACAGTACAGACCCCCTAGCACAAACCCCACAGTACAGGCCCTCTAGCACAAACCCCACAGTACAGGCCCTTTAGTACAAACCCCCCAGTACAGGCCCCCTAGCACTAATCCCACAGTACAGACCCCCTAGCACAAACCCCACAGTACAGACCCCCTAGCACAAACCCCACAGTACAGGCCCCTTAGCACAAATCCCACAGTACAGACAGTACAGTGTGTGGGCCCCCCTGAGGCATCACTTCACTTACCTCACCCTGGTGCCGTCACCATGCCTGGCGTGCTGCTCGAGACTCGGGAGACTCGGTCTGACCTCGGACGTCTTCTTCCTCCTCAACCTGGATGCGTGCTGCTGCCCTCTTCTCCGGTCGGACCTCGGACGTCTTCTTCCTCCTCGATCTGGATGCGCGCCGCTGCCCTCTTCTCTGACGGCGGGCCGGAAGGTGACGTCGGGACGGTGCTTGACTAATGCACGCACCGCCCCACACGCAACGTCACCCAGGATGTCCTCTATGATTGGTCCAGGCTGGAGTCTGGACCAATAACAGCCAGGACATCACTAAAGTGGGGAGTGTCGGGGTGCATTGCTCTGCGCCCCGATGACCCCCAGAAGGTCGCCAATCGGCGCCTCTGCTGCACGCACGTGGGGGTGCAAAACCCCACCCTCCCCATAGCCACCAGTAAGTTCGGTGCCCCTAGTGGGCTGAAGATGGTATTTTTTTTTTTGATTTGGCCACAGATTGGGGGGGGGGTCAGCGCCCCTGCGCCCCCTATAGAGCGGCTGCCACTGGTTTCCATCATTCTGTATTTCATAGACAGGATCGAAGCGGATAGCAGTGGGCATCCGCGGCTCCATAGGGCTGCATTGAGCATCCAATCCGGTCCGTCTGAAAAACTGACAGGACCGGTTCAGAAAGCCTGTGTGAAAGGAGCCTTCATCAGTTTATATCTGCATCTATCATCATTCGTTTTTTGAAAGCTCTATTTTTCTTCTGTTAAAAAAACAGATCGGATGAAAAACAGATGTAGACTGACAAACTGTCAGCTTTTCATCTGTTTTTGCATGGGTAGTGGATGTAAAAAAAAAAAAAAACTGATGAAAAACTGATGATCACTGATAAATACTTCATCCATTTTGACGTAACTGAACTGATGAAATGAACAGCCCGCATATGTGAAAGGGGCCTAAAAAATATACTTATGTTCATTTTAGGGCAATATATTACAAAAAATAACAAAATAAATAAAAACAGGTTGGAGCCAACATATCAAGCTTTAAGTTTGATCACGCCCTTAAAAGGATGACAAACTCTTACATGTCACCAGTTTCAAGTAAAAGAATATGCCAACCCAACATTTCATGTTCCAGATATGAGCCTGCTGTATCATGTACTTGTATAAAAATGTATGTTCTCTTTGTATTTCTTCCTTTGTGTGAAATCCCTGGTGACCCTGCCACCCCCTCTGCTTTCCTTTTAAAAATTTACCACACTAGTCATGAGAGCACAGCGTGGTAAGTTCTCTAGCTGTGCTGAGAACTCAGCCTGCTTTCCTCCAATGATCAGACTAAGGCCTTATGCACACAGGATGTTTTTACAGCGGCTGTTTTTGGCTTCAGACGTTTTTTTCTGCAGCCAATGAACACCCCAGTATGTTATTCTATGTGTCCATGCACACACAGGCTGTTATCAGCAGTTTTTGGCAGAGGCGTTTTCTGGCTGGAAAAAAAAAAAAACCCAGAACTAGTGGGGTTTGAGAGAGGTTTTTCAGCTGTAAAAAGACTCTAACTCTAATAAAAGCTGAAAAACCTCACAAAACGCTGAAAACGCAGCTATTTGGCGTTTATCAATGTTTTTGAGCCATAAGCTTTTGTGGGAATATAAAAGCTAAAAATAAAAAAGCTAAGAAAATGCTACAACTGAAAAAAGCTAAAAAAAAAAAACGCTGAATAACGCTACTGCAAAAAAGCTGAAAAGCTACTTCTACAGCTACAGCATTCTACTGGTGTTTTGATAACATCCAGTGTGCATGAGGCCTTATGCTGACACCCCCTCCCCCCTGCTGTATAACCACTCACTGGGAAGATCAGTGTGCTGCTATTTCTCCTCCTCTCAGAGTTTCTTATGCAGTTGAGAACAGAGGATATGTGATCACTTATATAAAAGGGGAAAAATAGGTATTATATATTTTTTATGTGTGTGTATATACCTGTTTTGCTTTTTACTTCTATTTTAACTGTCATTTTGCAATAGACCAGCCGGGAGCCCTATTATCCTGGGTGGACTGGACATCATTTGATCTCCTCCCGGGATCGAGCTGCCCTCCGGCATGATCTGTCACCTGCTATGTCCACCTAACACAGTAGGTGACAGATCAGTGTACTGACCCGCTGCCGGTATCATGTGATGGCTGTGACCAATCACAGCAGATCACATGACATTTGTACACCATGATTGGATTTGATTTATGCCATTCATTGTGCACTATTGTGTTGATCTCAGTGATTGGTCACAGTGATCACATAGTACAGACAGGGCCAATCACAGCCTATCTGTACCATGTGATTAGCTGTGGCCAATCACAGCTAATTGCAACAATACACACTAAATTAATCTATTTCATTGAGCAAAAATGGTTGTTTAAAACAGTGATACTCACTGGTATAAGCAATCATAGTGTGTGATTAAAAAATCCTAATCACCTCCCAAGAGTATGGTCACACTGTATTCCTCTGGTCACAGTATGGTAAAAATAAAAATATAAATAGTTAAAAAGTTTGAAAAAATTATTTAACTTTTTTTTCTTAACATACTGTCACCAGTCAGTGTCCCTGATAACTGCCACACCAGTTATATGATGACACTGTACTGCACTGGTGACAATATGTAAAAAAAATAAAAAACAAATAGTGAAAAAACTATTTATTCAAAATGTCTTTATTTTTCAAAAACTTGTAACAAAAAATGAAAATTCAAAAAACTCACCATGCTCCTTACTAAATACTTTGGACTGTCTACTTTACTAAAAGCGGTCATTTGGGGGATATTTTGCACTGTTCTGGATTGATTGATTTTTGGATATATACAGTATATACCAAGATTTGTTAACTTTCCTACAGACTAAATAATGTACAATCATTTGGGTTATTTTCACCAAAGAAATGTTACAGAATACATTTTGGCCTAAATGTATGAAGAAAGATTATTTATTTGCAAAATGATATAACAGAAATGTTTGGTCTTTTTTAAAAAAATTTTTTATCAAAAAATAGAAAAAAAACAGCGGTAATTAAGTACCACCAAAAGAAAGCTCTAATTGTGTAAAAACAATAATAAAACATTTTATATGGATACAGTGTTGCATGACCGTGTAATTTTCATTCAAAGTATGACAGCACTGAAAGCTAAAAATTGGCCTGGGCCGGTCATGGTCTGTGGCTGCATGAGTGCTGCCACTACTGGGGAGCTACAGTTCATGGAGGGAACCATTAATGTACTGTGACATATTGAAGCAGAGCATGATCCCCTCCCTTCGGAGGCTGGGCCGCTGGACAGTATTCCAACATGATAACGACCTCAAACACACCTCCAAGATTACCACTGCCTTGCTAAAAAAGCTTAGGTCAAAGGTGATGGACTGGCCAAGCATGTCTCCAGACCTAAACCTATACTTTTATTGGAATTGCATTTTACCAAAAATATGTAGTAGAATACATATTGGCCGAAATTGATGAAGAAATTCGATTTTTTAAATTTTTTATTGGGTATGTTTTATAGCAGAAAGTAAAAAAAGTAATGATTTTTTTTTTTAAATTGTCTGGTTTTTTTTTGTTTATAGTGCAAAAAATAAAAACCACAGAGGTGATAAAATACCATGCCGTAGAGCAAATAATGGCCTGGTCAGAAAGGGAGTAAAAACTTCCGGAAGACAAGTGGTTAAGTGGTTTAAATATATAATTATACTACTTTCATGGGTTATATCACATTTCCACTGCTAGAAAAATAATGCTGCATTTGCATTAATGTTACACTTGCAAAACACATTATATTGCTGCGCACGCTGGAGTGAGAGCAATAATTTTAGAGACCATTACTCACAGTCAAAGTATATGTAAACTCTCACCTTGTAAAACAACCCATTCAGTTTACCCACTTCAACACCACCTTTGTTGAGAAAAAAACATTCCCCTCTGGGTGGTCTCTATACATTGCTGGGATTCTAACAAACTTTGTTGCAGGTTCCTATGTTTTGTAATTCTGAAGAAATCATCCTCTGTGCTGAGTGGATCAAATGGGAGTGGTTTCATAATTATCTATCAGCTGTGGCAGCTGCAGGGCTCTAATGAGCAAAGCTGCTAGGCTTGCATCCCTTTAGAAGTGTTCCTATTGGGAGTATCTCACCAAAAATTACATTTTTGTTGCAGGCGATGCCAGAAATCTGACTTGTATCTTGGGCAGACTTCTGGGAAAATTGGTGAGCCAATCACACAAGCAGGAAATTATGTTTCTGGGGTGTGGTCAGTATACGTTGTGTACAGAACAGCTCCAGGTAGCCATATTGCATTGCATTTTCAGAAAATTACAGCAGCTGCAGATTGAAAAGGAAAGGTCATTTTTAATAACATTCAATTACAATATGACTTGTGTCACAATTGAATATGCTATATAGTTTTTTTTTTTATTTATTTGCTGATTGTTTTTCCCCACGAAAGTGGAGATACCCTTTAAAATAATCCCTTCTAATCAAACCCATTTTGGGTTACGTGTCCTTGTAAAACTGTATTTGTAGTGCATTTAGAATCCAAGAGAAACACACAATACAGTTATATGCCACCTGATTGTGACCCAACCATCAGAACCCTTCATGGCCCATTTAATCTTGGTCACTTCAGAACATCCCCAGGGTTGATGGGCCAAGGGCTAAAGTTCAGCCTACATCCATATTCCAATAAATTGAGGAGCATGGGATATGGATAATTTGATTCATACAGAGCCAGTCTAACTGGTGAATTGCAGATGTTCTGACAAGCTCCTGTCACAGGATAAACCTTGGGCCCAATTTGAACATGTTCACTTAGGGGTGTACTCCCTTTTGTTGCCAGCGGTTTAGACATTAATGGCTGTGTGTTGAGTTATTTTGAGGGGACAGCAAATTTACACTGTTATACAAGCTGTACACTCACTAATTTACATTGTAGCAAAGTGTCATTTCTTCATTGTTGTCACATGAAAAGATATATTAAAATATTTACAAAAATGTGAGGGGTGTACTCACTTTTTTGAGATACTGTAATAGCTTAACCACTTTACCACTAGAGCATTTTGCTGTCTTAAGTCTAGGCCACTTTTTGCGATTCGGCGCTGTGCGACTTTAACTGACAATTGCGCGGTCGTGCGACGCCGTACCCAAACTAAATTGACGTCCTTTTTTTCCCACAAACAGAGCTTTCTTTTGGTGGTATTTGATCACCTGTGCGATTTTTACTTTTTGCGCTATAAACAAAAAAAGAGCGTTTATTTTGAAAAAATAACAATATTTTTAACATTTTTTTATATGAAATTCCCCCCAAAAAAGATGTAAAAACCAATTTTTTTTAAAATTTTTGGCCAATTTGTTTCCTGCTACCTATGTTTGGTAAAAAAAATCGCAATAAGCGTATTTTGATTGGTTTGCGCAAAAGTTATTGCGTTTACTAACAAAGGGAAAGATTTCTGTCATTTTTGGTGTTTTTTTTTAACGCGTAATGGCGGCGATCTGCGATTTTTTTGCGGGACTGCGACATTGCGGCGGACAGATCGGACCCTTGACTGACATTTTTGACACTTTTGGGGGTACCAGTGACATTACTACAGTAATCAGTGCTATATATATATGCACTGTTACTGTAAAAATGACACTGGCAGGGAAGGGGTTAATTTTATTGGAGAGGGAGGGGTTAATGTATGCCTGGTGCTTACTGACGTGTGGGGGGGGGGGGTGACTGTGTGAGACAGAGACAGATCGGATATCCAGCTATGCTGAACACTCCGATCTGTCACTCCCTGTCACTGAGGAGATCCGCCCGCTTGTGTTTACACAGGCGGGCGGATCTCCACACTAGTTCCCCGACGATCGGGGGAGAGCAGCGGGGATCGCCGCTGCTCCACCCCTGGCCCGACTCCCGCTGTGAATGAAAACAGCGGGAGCGCGCCTCCGGTGGCGCTCGAGCGCCGCCTACAGGGGAGGAGCCTGGCGACGTAGGTCTACGTCGTCAGAAGCGATCGTGCCACTTTGCCGCAGTACTATTCCAGTACTCAGCGGTAAAGTGGTTAAGAGGTGTCCCCTTTTTGTGGAGTGCTGCCGAACCACAACCACTGTGCCCATTGACAATTTCAGTGTCCATGAAAAAATCCAGATCCCTGCTTGTTCCTGTGTCCAGAGTAGTAAATGGCAGGAGTGGGAATTGAATGAGAATAACCAAAATAAAGATGTAGAAAGCAATCAAGACAGATTTTACAAATGAGGCAGAACCTTTTCATGCATCTAGGCAGAACCTGAAAGAGAAACTGAATACACAGAGCAAGAGCAGCAACAAGAGCCACATCTCCAGTCACCTTTAAGTAATAAACCACAAACAAGACTGAGAACACAATGTCACGTGAAAGTGAAACAGGTGCTGGAAAAAGAGAAAGGTGTAGTGCTATTTGTAAAACACATCTGCTACTCAAGTGGAACAACCCTAAAATACTTTGTCAGAACCTGAAAGAGAAGCTGAATTCACAGAGCAAGAACAGCAACAAGAGCCATATCTAATGTTCCAGTCACCATTGATTTATGAACCACAAACAAGACTGAGAATATATTGTCATGAGACAGCGGAACAGTTGCTGGAAAGAGAGAAAGGCGTAGTGATATTTGTAAAACACATGTAGTGCCCCCCTGATTCCCGGCATTAGGGAAGGCTGACATTTCACCTCTGGGTGCTGGTTCTTAGGCATAGTGGGTGTAGACTTTTGCAGAAAAGATGGGCGCCAGTCACTTTTAGGATGAACAAAAGTGAGTTTATTGCTCATAACAGAAAAATGTGGGAGAGAGGGTTAGGGAACAGGACACCTTTAAACAATATGCAGACGGATCAGCAGACTCCAAAAACAAAATAATCAGGTAGACAGCAATACAGAACAAGGGCCCTAGGCCTGCACCCCATGTTCTGTTCCTATGTAGCAACAGCTGTCTCCTATAGCAACAAAATCAACACTGTGCAGGGTTTCCTTGGATAAGTTCCCCTTCACGCTTTCCCAGCCTCTTCACAGTCCCCTGCTCATGAAGAGTAACTTCTGGTACTTCATCTCAAAACTCCATTCTTCTCCGCATGCCCCCAGGCAACAATAAGCTCAATCTGTGGTAAGCTTCCCCCAAGGCCCCAGGCAGAAGACATGCTCTCTCTGGCAGAGCCCCGAGCACGTGGCCGGGCCTCAGTCTCAAGGCCTCACCCAAAGCAGCTGTTCCTCACACATCCACAGCAGACCAAGGCCTGGACTGGAGGACCTCGATCAGATGACTTCCTCAAAAACTATACTCTCTTCCAGCATGCTAAGCGGCCATGAGACTCCTACTGATTGGCTAAAAGAGATATGCATATTCATAGCTTAGTCGTGTCACTGCAGCTCATCACACTAACGCCAAAGGCAACAGTGCCACTTATTGACAGAAGAGAGGAGCCACAGTTAAACCAGGCTTAGGAGATGACCCAAATGATCATAAAGACTATAAATCAGCAAGGTTAGTTACCACCTAGTACAGCTACAATTACCAGTAGCCCCTGTTTAAGACAAGGGTGCTACACACAAATGAGACTTAAGTGGAGCAACCCCAGATTACCTGAGCAGAACCTCAAAGTAAGAGAAGGGGAGAAGAAGAAAGTGAGGAGAAGAGAATTAGCAGTCACAGTTTAGATCCAAAGCAGTGAAAGGAGTCAGGAGTAGAAAGGACTCACAAGTCTTCTTGGGTGATCACACGAACACCTGATGTTTGAGTCAAACTTACGCTTGACTCGAACATCAAGCCCATCATTACTCAAAAGAGAAGGAGCCAAGATCTCCAGCAGGGGACCCCAGAAGAGGAGGTTCAGGGCCTATCTGTGCAAAACCATTGCACAGATTGAGTACGTATAACAAGTTTATTATTTGGATTTAAAAATATCCTTCACAAGCGGGGTTCCGGGCACAAAATCGACCTAATCGATTTTGTGCCCATCCGCTGGATCTTCTTCACCTGAAAAGGAATTGGATAGTTAGGTATATATTTTTATTTTTTTTACTCACCTTGTAATTCTAGATAGAAAATACTCACCTATTCTTCACTTCCTCCCTCTGTGCCGCGGCTCCGCCGTCACTTCCTGTCTTGCGATGATTCCTGGGAGCTGAACGTCATCGCTCCCAGGAATCAATGCGACGGCACCGGCCCCGCTCATCACTTCCGGGGCGACGCCGCATTCCCTGCTAAACAGCTTCTGGGCATGCCCAGAAGCTGTGGAGGAATGCGGCGCCGCACCGGAAGTGACGAGAAGGGCCGGTGAAGGCACATTCTGGGAGAAGAAGACACGGAAGAGGACGCAGAAGAGGATCTTCAGCTGCCCACAACAGAGATGGCAACGCTGGAGAAGAAATTTTATAAGTGAGTATTTCTTCTTGCAGGTAAGTGCGAACCGGGACAGATTAGAGGCTAGCCATTGTGGAATGTACTAGCCCTGACTGTCCCGGGGGTATGTTTAGTGAAAAAAACGTTTTCGTGCCCGGAAATCCGCTTTAACACTGCTGACATTGATGAAGGGATTGATATGTTGTTGGAATGTAGCAAACTGATTGTCATGAGTAACAATGTAAGTGCCGGTGGACCTGATGGTCTGCTTTATGTAATAGCTGAAGCTGGAAAATATTGAGAATGGTGAGTGATTACCAAATAATAAATCCCACAGTGCAAAAAGAGGTAAAAAACAATCTATGCAGCAGCTCACCTATAACTCAGATCCTCCAACGAGCAAACACAACAAATGCACTCACATTACTTCCAAAAATCATGCAAAACCTATGTAGAAATCTGCTGCCCTCTACTGTCTATAAGTGGCTGTGCTGCTTCATGTTCACAGAGTTATTTATGCACATACAGTATGTCACAAAAGTGAGTAGACCCCTCACATTTAAGTAAATATTTCATTATATCTTTTCATGTGACAACACTGAAGAAATTACACTTTGGGCCTAATTCAGTATAAGTTTGGAGTAGAGCTGCTCACTTCTCCAGAAATAACTCCAGCAAAAAGAAGACCTAAATGTTTGACCCCTAAAAAAATGTGTTTTTGTTTATGTAATAAAATTTGGTAAATCAATATGTTTTTGGTTGCACTGACGAGCATTGATGAGGCTGCGCTGGCAGGCACTGATGAGACACTAATATGTAGCACTGATGGACACTGATATGCAGCATTGATGGGCATTGATAGGTGGCACTGATGGGCAATGATTGGCACTGGTGGGCAGCACTGATAGATGGTAATGATGGGCAGCACTGGGGGGCGTGGCTTACCGGCTCATGTAGAAGGACGTGTTTCTCCTCGGCTCCGATATCCTGCTATTGTATCATCCTGTTAGTGGACCCTCACCCACCGGAAACATCGCCCGAGTGCTCCGCAGTCGTGTCTGCCTTTCCGAGGCACCATCCACAGCGTCCCGGACTGCATCGGTGGCCATGACGAGGCAGAAGGAGGGGAGCCTGCCGGCGCCCAAACAAATCCAACATGGCGGCGCCACGCTGCCACAGCGGGCGGGCAAGGACAAGGTGCCTGCGGCGCTCTCTAGACTGGAGCAGTTCACTCATGTCCCGGCATCACAGAGAGCGCAGCATCAGCAGACCGCAGCTTCGACGAGCAAGCAACCCGGCCACTCTCCTGCACCGCAGCTGCCTTCTCCCGGGAGGGATGATGCAGCCATGGCTTCCACTGCCGGCACAGTGAGTACCCCTGCGGGGCTCCGGAGGGAGGATGATATCCCTGGGGACTCTGACCCACCTGCCCCCACTATTCAAGATGTGCTAACGGCTGTGCACACCTATGGTGCATCCCTTGCTGACCTGACTGTGGAGGTGAAGAGTATGAAAGAGGGCCTGTTACACATGCGGCAGGATATGCAAAAAATCAGGGAGCGGGCCACGGCCTTGGAAGGCAGGGTTAGTGTGGTGGAGGATGAAATGCAACCCCTTATGCAAGATGTCAGAATGAACTCCTCTGGGGTCTCTGAGGCTATGGCCAGGCTGGAGGACATGGAAAACCGGCTGCGCCGCAGTAACCTTCGCTTGGTGGGCATACCAGAAAAGGCAGAGGGCAAAACGCCAGTGGAGTTCATAGAGCAATGGCTACTAACAACCTTTGGAAAGGATAGCCTTTCTCCTTTCTTTTCGGTGGAGAGGGCACATAGGGTGCCGTTCAGGGCTCCACCACCAGGGGCCCCTGACCGCCCATTTCTGCTGAAACTTCTGCACTACAAGGACAGAGACACTATCCTGAGACTGGCCAGACAACAACCTCGTATGGAGATTCAAGGGTCGCGGATCTCTATATACCCTGATTTTTCTGCGGCACTCCAGAAACAACGCGCACGATTCACGGAAGTTAAAAAACGAATGCGTGCCATACCGTTGGTGTACTCCATGTTGTATCCTGCCAAATTGCGAGTAGTGGCTAACGGTGCTGTCCATTTCTTCGAAAATCCCACCATGGCGGTTAATTGGCTGGACCGCCACGAACGCCAGCTGCGGGAGGCTGCGGCCTGATGATGCACGACGGCGTGAGCTTCGATGCCTTGCGTGGGGGTCCATACTCACCCTGTTGGGAGCTGAACGGTCTCCCCCTTGTTTGCAACAGTTTGCACTCTCAAGTTTGCCGTTCCGACTGCAGTTTTGTTTGGAATGGCCTTCTGTTCTGGACTGTGCGAGTCTGGGCCCTCTTCACTTCACCCCCCTGGGCCCTGTGGGCCAACGGACGTTTCCCTGCGGGGTCCGGATGGGAGTCGCCCTTCGGGCTCTCCGCCTAAAGTGTGCTCTCTCATCGTCTGTACTTTGTTTGCTTCTTCTTTTTTTTTGTTGTTCCTATCCTCATCATTTTTTTTCTGTTTTGGTGCAACTCCACGACCTATACTGTTAGGATATGCTGAGCACGACTCACCCGAGTCTCTGACGGACCTCCTTGAGACTTTGTCGCTGTCCCTCACCGGATTTCCTTATTGGCAAATCTCCCCCTGGCCTGCTGATGTAACGCAGGCAACTCCTCTAGTGCTAGATACCCATCATGGCTAGCCCACTTGGCACTTTGATATCCTGGAATGTCCGTGGCCTGGGGGACCCTCGCAAGCGTACTGCCATATGGACCTCTTTGTCACACCAGAGTCCTGCTATTGTCTGCCTGCAAGAAACCCATCTGACTACTGACTCTATGGGTTGTATTAGCACCTCTAAATACCCGGTGCAGTTTCATTCCTCTCATACCCAGTACTCTAGGGGGGTATCCATTCTAGTATCAGCTTCAACAAGATTTGAGACTCTTGCCTCTCTGGTTGATCCGCAGGGGAGATTTATTTTTCTTGTGGGGGTGTGGGATACTCTTAAGTGTATTATTGCTAACATTTATGTTCCTCCCCCATTCGCGTTCGAGGTGCTGGAGTGTCTGTCCCGGTTTCTTGGCGCACACCCCCAACTCCCGGTGTTGGCTGTGGGGGATTTCAATAATGTCCTTGACCCAACTCTTGACATACTTAAACGGTTCTGCCCGGATGGTTCCAGGACTCCCACTCCCTTTGCTAGGTTTCTGGGGGAACTGGGACTTCTGGATATCTGGCGTAGCAAGCACCCCTTAGAGGCGGGCTTTTCCTGTCATTCCTTGTCACACTCTACATTGTCCCGTATTGACTTGGCCCTGGGATCTGACCTACTGTTCTCTTACGCACCCGTGGTGAGCTATCTGGCGCGTGGGCTCTCTGACCACTCCCCGATGTTGGTGAGTCTCAGGTTGCCTGGTCCCAGTCTGCCTAGGCAGTGGAAGCTGAACCCCTTTTGGCTTCCACTCTTCCCTGATCATGCTCAAATCGCCACTCATCTTACTAATTTCTTTGCCGATAACGGACACTCCGCAGCTCCGGGAATGGTGTGGGATACCATGAAGGCCTTCCTTAGAGGTATTTGTATCAAAGAAATTTCGTCGGTTAAGTCACGGAGCAGGCAATGGGCTCGGGATGCCAGTGAGGCGGTGCTCCGGGCGGAGGCTGCTTTCCTGGCGTCTCCCTCCTAATCAGGGTTGTTGGCTGTTGGCTGGAGGCGCAGAGATTCTTTCGCTCCATCCAGCAGCAACAAGCTGAACACAAACGTTTTTTCATGTCACAGGCATACTTTGAGGAAGGGGAAAAGACTGGGCATATGCTTGCAACCATTTCACGGGCGCAGAGACCTCCCCCGATAATTCACAGATTGACGCTCCCCTCTGGGGATGTGGTTTCTGATACTCCGTCTATCCTGCAGGGCTTCAGTACATTCTTTAGGGATCTCTACGCTTCCCAGGTGTCTTACGACCCGAGTGACTTATTGGCATTCCTACATGACCTCCAGTTGCCGCAACTTGCCGCAGCGGATAGGGCTCTCCTGGACTCCCCCATTAAGTTGGAGGAACTCCAGGAGGCGCTGGCGGGTTACCCTAACTCGAAGGCACCGGGTGCGGACGGGCTCCCTATTGAGTTGTACAAGGCCTTTAGTGGGGTGCTGCTGCCGGAACTCCTGCGCACTCTTGAGTTCTCATCGGAGTTGGGGTCGCTTCCCCCCTCTATGTATGAGGTGGTGGTGGTGGTTCTATTGAAGCCCGGGAAGGATCCGACGCGCCCTGATTCGTATAGACCCATTTCCCTCCTCACGTCGGATCTCAAACTTTTTGCTAAGGTACTGGCCAACCGCCTTTCTAAGGTGATCTCTAAAATTGTACATGGGGACCAATCTGGGTTCATCCCAGGGCGTTCCACGGCGACTAACATACGCAGGCTGTACTTGAATATGCAGATTACTCCAGATAACTGTGGGAACAGGGCTATACTGTCACTCGACGCGGCTAAGGCCTTTGATAGTGTTGAGTGGCAGTATCTCTGGGTTGTTTTGGAAAGACTGGGGTTTGGGCCTCGGTTTATAGCATGGATCAAATTATTGTACAACGCCCCTACGGCGTGTGTGAGGGTCAACAATATGCTGTCTCCGGTGTTCCCGCTGCACAGGGGCACGCGGCAGGGCTGCCCATTGTCGCCCTTGCTGTTCGCCCTGGCGGTGGAGCCCCTGGCGGCAGCAGTTAGGGCCAACCCTGCCATCCATGGGTTCAGAAGGGGAGAGGGGGAAGAGAAAATCGCATTATATGCTGATGATGCTTTGTTGTTCCTTGGTGATACCTCGGGCTCTTTGGTAGAACTGATGACTGTGATAGCTAAGTTTGGATCCTTCTCGGGCTTCCGAATCAATTGGGACAAGTCGGTGCTGCTACCATTGGACCCGTTGGGGGCTGCTCTGCCGCCCCTGGCGTCTCAGGTCCAGGTGGTGTCCGAATTTCGGTATTTGGGTATTACTGTGCATCCTGATTTGAGAAAGTATGTCAAACTTAATGTAACCCCATTACTAGGAAGGTTCAAGGAGAAACTGTCCAGCTGGGTCCGACTACCGCTGTCAGTGGTTGGTAGGTGCAATCTTATCAAAATGATTTGGAATCCACAACTGTTGTATGCTCTACATAATGCCCCCGTATGGATACCGATCCACATTTTTAAACAGTTTGACACTATTTACCGGGCACTTATATGGAAAAAACAGTCCCCTAGGATCCGCCTGGAGACGCTACAGGAGGCTAAGGATAGTGGAGGCCTAGCGGTCCCCAACCCATTGTACTATTTTTTGGCTTCCCAACTACAGCATCTCACGGGCTGGTCCCGGGTTGACGACTGCGACCCGATCCGCAGGATACTTGTGGCTTATCTGGGGGGGGAGTCGCTGGTGGAATCGTTAGAGAGTGGGGAGCTGGGTACGTTTCCCCAGCACCCGACTCTGCTATTGATGGACAAGGTGTGGCGCAGGGCCCGAGATCACTTTACTTATAGGGGGTTCTCCAGGTTTTCCCGCATACTTCGTAATGCCAACTACCCAGAGCTGGATAGACTCCGGGATACCCTGAACTGGGCTAGCTATGGCATCCGATTCATTTTCCAACTGTATAGGGGAAATGCTCTCAAAGACTTCCAGGCACTTCGGGCTGAATTTGGGCTGCCTAACACATTATTCTACCAATACTTACAATTGCGACATGCCATCGCGGCACAAACCAGGGAGTCCCAGTGGGGTCTATGCCACCCGGTTATACTTATGAGCCTAGTAAACTCTACAGTGAAGAAGGGGCAAATTTCCTCCTTATACTCTTCCTTCATGGAACACGTGTCGAGGGCCATGACATATAGGTGCAGATCGGCCTGGGCGGACGAACTGGGATCACTAGCGTCGGAAGAGTGGACAGGTATACTTGACAATGTGCTCAAGGTGTCCCTGTCGGCTTCACAACGCCTTACGCAATTATTCATATTGCATCGTACATACCGGACTCCGCAGCGACTGCACAGCTGGGGCAGGAGGGATTCTCCGTTCTGTCCACGCTGCAAGACTCAGGAGGGAACACTAATCCACATGCTTTGGAGATGTCCAAAATTACACCGCTACTGGACTGAAGTACTTCGCTCCATTAACACTATATGGGGGCTGAAGCTCCCTCAGGACCCGAAGCTTTGTATTCTGGGCTGGTTAGACGAGGAATTGTATACCCCAGGGGTGTTTGAGGCGGTCCTCAGGACCCTATTTCTTGCCCGCAAATTGATAGCGAGGAAATGGATATCTCCATCTGCTCCCACACATGCGGAATGGACGGCTGAGGTTAAGTCTCTGTTATCCAGGGAACATTTGACTTTTTTACATAGGGGCAGCCACATGAAGTTTGAACGCATCTGGGGACCATGGTTGGACGTGCCAGGACTGGCCCCTCCGCACCTGGTCACTAATAGATTCCTGGGGGGGGTAGTTTCCTCAGCCCCTTGAACCTGTTGTGGATTTCATTACTTATTCTAGATTGGGCCTGGATAACTGTCTTGTGGGTGGGGGGGGACAGGGTCAGGCTACATACTCCCTTTTTACCTGGAGGGATGGTGGGGAAGTCGGTGGGGAGAGGGGATGGAATTCTCTGTGATTTTCCCCCTTATGACTGGAGGTTGCACCACCAAACTACTATCTTTTTGTCCTTTTTCTGATTCTGTGTTTCTATCTTTCCTCTCTATCTTTTTCTTTCTCTCTATATGTCCGATTATGCTTTTCCAATATGGTGAGGCCGGTTTCAAAGATCCTTGATTGGCCATGAATCAGAGTGCCGACAATGTTATGTGCACTGGTACATTCTCCTTGAACCTAGGGGGGACCCCCAATTTAGGGATGATTCCTACTTCATTCATTTATGTTTTTTATGGAATGGAGAATTTATGCTTGTTATTATTCCAATGTCTCTTGCTGTCTGCTGTTACGTGCTATTGATACCTGGCCGGAGTTCATTGTAATGGATGTTTCTTTTTCTTTTTGTTTTTCTGTTGTTTGTAATGAAAAGTGTTTTCTAAATAAAAATTATCTGATTTAAAAAAAAAAAATGATGGGCAGCACTGATGAGGAGGGCACTAACAGGTTCCCTGAGCACTGATTGGCATCAATGGTGGCATGGGTGGGCATCCCTGGTGGCCATGGGTCAGCAATCCCTGGTGGCTCTAGTGGCATCCCCCTGTAACACTCCTGCGTTTTATGTATGATGTGGATTTTCAGCTGCAGAAATATTCCACTTCAGTAGTCATGTAGAGAAACTCTGAGACACCATTCCCAACTCTCAATGACTCATCATGTGTGGATGATCTCAATTCAGCAAGTAAATACACACACTCAATAAGATGTTTCCTAGAGTGACTTATGTATATAGTAACACAGTGATGATAGGCTGAAGAGACAGGTTGGGTAGAGATGGTAGATGACAGACACTTGAAAGGAAATGTTCTTGAAAGTAAGATAGTAGCAGATGGGATGCAGATAGGTTTAGCAATCATGTATGGTAGTAGATGACAGAGTAGCAGGTGGACATACAAGAGAGATCAACCCAGTGCAAGAACAGGTGGTAGTAGGCTCAAGAGCTAGCAATCTTAGATAATGCAGATGTAGTAATAGTCCTTAGTATGTAGAGCTAGATAGTGTAAGCTTTAGTATAAAGGTTATAGAGGTTTCCCCTGTGGGGTACTTATCACTAATAGCAATGTAGCAGAGGAGAGGTTCGGCAAGAGCGGATGATCCGGTAGCGGGATACAGGGATCAGCGCAGCGTGGTTCCGACAGCGAGGTATGCTTGCAAGCCTGTGAGCTTCAAGACAGGTTAGCATCAAGGCACAAAGCAGTTTGAACGAACACATGTGAGTGAGATCAAAAATAGGTGCACTCCTTAAAAGTATTAAAATAATATTAAATTAATAAACTCCTCTAGAGTCCACTAGCGGCGCTGCAAGTATAAGTTCACCATATACTGTGTATAAGTAGATAGACCATAAAGTCCAACACCAAAAGTGTAAGGGTAATCCAGGAAATAACAGTCCAGTCGACAACCAATTAGAGTATGTCTGAACTCCTGAGGGTAATAAGGATAAAGGACCTCCACCTCACCACGGTGTACACCCCGAAGGAAATGCACTTACCAGAAGTGGCTGAACCACAGGCTCATAGTAATAAGACCCTGCCAAGTCCTCCTCATCCCGAGTTTTCTCCAACTAGCAAGCAGGCTGGTATCACCACTCACAAGGTGTACATGTGAAAATAAAGCGTCATAGGCACATAGCGTAACCCCGTTTTCACTTTATTTAAAACTTCAACATAACACCAAACTCTTTAAGAATTACACTCACATGTTAAAACTTGATCAAAAGCATAATCATCATGGGTAATATCTGTTACCGTGCAGTCGTTCTTCCAGCACCGATCATGTAACACCGCCGGGTACCGAGGCGGGGAACTTCCGGGTGCGGTGTCTGACGTGTACCGGTAACCATGGAAACCGCGTGCTCACGCCCTAATGCATTTCGTCACTGCGGACTTCTACCGAGGGCGTGAGCACGCGGCGTACTCGCTCCCCTTTATCTCTCCAGGTGGAGGCGGATCCAGGTTATCATCATTACAGACACCTGAATCATAGTGCACGCCCCCTCCACCCGGAAGAGACAGAGAAAGTCTCGGAGCCCTCTGAATGAAAACACAGAGAACATCCTCTCACGGACTGTTATCCATATGCAAACCACAAACGGCCTATGCAAACCGGGTCTGTAAGCTCCGATCATTGAGTCATCATTCTCTCCCAGTAATGGTTACACTCAAAAGGCTCAGTCATTCAAAATGAATTATTAAACATAAGTAACAAGACATATATAGTGAACTTAATCAATACACATGCCAATCAGAACATATACACTTATAATCACTCAACAATGAAAGTGACAGTGTGGATATGAACCCATCCTCTATAATTAATGACACTAATAAAATCTAAAATATCTAAATAAAAAATATGCAGATAAAACAGGACATTAAATATAGGATAATGCACCCAAAAAGGTAAAAAATATTAATTTAAAGGGACAGACACAACCTTTAAATAGCATTAAGATACACTTTGCGTGAACTACTTCACTCAGAGACCGAAAATGGGATTGGCTAGAATTCCAGCCCAAATAAATGAGCATGTCCAAATAGCCTTCATACAATTAGAATAAATAAAATTAGAATTAAAGTTAGACTTAAAATTAGACATAGGGGATGAACAGACTAGTAATTGCTGATAAAGCAGTTAATATCTAGATCGATATTCAATCCCCCAGGATGTAAGGAATTAGTTAAAAAAATCCACTGCGTTTCCCGTTTCGAGATCTCTCTAACCCTATTTGACCCCCTCCAGGCCGGATCCACTTTTTCTATTCCCCAAAATTTTAGGAGGGATGGATCCTGATTATGATGCAATTTAAAATGCAAGGACAAATTATGTTCCTTGAATCCGTTCCTTATATTAGTTAAATGTTCCGAAACGCGAATGGACAAGGTTCGTTTGATACGTCCAATATACAGAAGCCCACAAGGGCATTCCAGGCCATATACCACGTGTGTGGAATTGCACGTTATGAGATCTGTAATTTCAAACTCTTGTCCATTTGCTGAAGAACGGAAGGAGGTCAGTCCTCTAAAGTGATTGCGTACTTGTTTGCATGTCTTACATCTACGGCATGCAAAAAAGCCCGTTCTATTATCCCAGAACATTTTTGGCTTCACTGGTGGGTCCAAAACTTTTTTCACCAGCCTATCACCAAAAGAAGGCGCCTTCCTATAAATAAAAGAGGGTCGGGAGGGTAAGGCTTTGCCCAAAATTTTATCATGGCAAAGAATCCCCCAATGTTTTTTAATGATGTCCTCTACTTCCCTATATTGGGAGTTGTATTGTGTGAGGAAACTCCATTCCTGTTTATTATCTGGAACCCGGATTTGATCTTGTAGACATTCGATCTGGGAGAGTGTAGCTACTTCCGCTATATCCCTGTCCAAGCGACCGCCATCATATCCCTTTTCCACAAAACGTTGTTTGATAATTGAGGCCTGTGATTGAAAATCGGAATCGGTGGTGCAATTCCTCCTCACCCTGAGGAATTGCCCCTTAGGAATATTCTTCAACCACTGGTGATGGTGGCCACTATAGACAGGCAAATAGCCGTTTCTATCCGTAGGTTTGAAGTAAACTTTTGTCTCCAAACGACCTTCCCTCAGCATGATTTCAACGTCCAAATAATGAATGGACAGTCTACTCCAGTTAAAGTCCAATCTGATGTTGTTCTTATTAGAATTCAATTGCTTCGCAAAGTCCACTAGGGATGACTCAGACCCCTCCCACACGAAGAAGAGGTCATCTATATATCTCTTATATATTTTTAGTTCAACTCTCTGCATCGCATAGATCGATCGGTCCTCCCATTCCCCCATGAAGAGGTTCGCAAGGCTGGGGGCAAATTTGGCGCCCATAGCTACCCCTCGTTTTTGGCTATAGAACAAACCATTAAACCAAAAATAGTTCCGCGATAAGCAGAATTCCAAAGCCTGCTTGAGAAACCTCTTCTGGGGGTCCGGGAGGTCCGATCTTCTACTAAAGGCCCAATTAAGAGAAAGCAACGCATCCTCATGCTGTATTATCGTATACAGAGAGGATACGTCTGCTGTTATGAGGAAAGTCTCCTCCGTGTTGGATATCTGAATATCCCTAAGGGAATTTAACAGGTCCTTGGTGTCCCTCAGATACGATCTCAGACTGACCACACTACCCTGTAGGAAGTGGTCCAAGTACTCTCCCATACGTGAAGTAACAGAATTAATTCCGTTAACTATAGGTCTCGCTGGGGGGTTATGAGGGTCTTTGTGGATTTTCGGTAAGGTGTATATCGTAGGGATACGGTTAAAACTGGGCTTGAGATACCTTTGTTCATTTTTTGTTAGAATTCTCTCATAATACCCATGGGTAACCAAATCATATAATTCCCTACGATATACAGATGTAGGATCACCACCCAATATCGTATATGTCTCAGTATCCGACAACATGGCGTTTAATTGATCCAAATAAAAACTTTTATCCAATATCACAACCCCCCCGCCTTTGTCGGCCGGTCTTATAATTACCTCCTTCCTCTTCTCTAGGGCTTCTAAACCCTGTTGAATATGGCGAGGATTGACCGATTTTTTTGGGACTAATTTTCCCACATCCTTCAAAACCAAGTTTTTAAACACATCAACGTATTGGTTCGAGGGTTGGGGGGGATTGAACAAAGACTTGTTCTTTAGGCCACTATCCACACCTATAGTTCCTGTACTATATATATCTATCTATATATCTATAATCTAGCTAATGTATTGTTGTCCCAAAAAGAGGTCAACATTTTGAACGCAGGTTTAAAGTGTGCAAAACACAGACCTCTTAATAAATTTGAGGTATATGTGGACATACATAGATACATGCGTAAGATCAATTTGAAGAGGCATTTCCTATTATGAGAGAATTCTAACAAAAAATGAAAAAAAGGTATCTCAAGCCCAGTTTTAACCGTATCCCTACGATATACACCTTACCGAAAATCCACAAAGACCCTCATAACCCCCCAGCGAGACCTATAGTTAACGGAATTAATTCTGTTACTTCACGTATGGGAGAGTACTTGGACCACTTCCTACAGGGTAGTGTGGTCAGTCTGAGATCGTATCTGAGGGACACCAAGGACCTGTTAAATTCCCTTAGGGATATTCAGATATCCAACACGGAGGAGACTTTCCTCGTAACAGCAGACGTATCCTCTCTGTATACGATAATACAGCATGAGGATGCGTTGCTTTCTCTTAATTGGGCCTTTAGTAGAAGATCGGACCTCCCGGACCCCCAGAAGAGGTTTCTCAAGCAGGCTTTGGAATTCTGCTTATCGCGGAACTATTTTTGGTTTAATGGTTTGTTCTATAGCCAAAAACGAGGGGTAGCTATGGGCGCCAAATTTGCCCCCAGCCTTGTGAACCTCTTCATGGGGGAATGGGAGGACCGATCGATCTATGCGATGCAGAGAGTTGAACTAAAAATATATAAGAGATATATAGATGACCTCTTCTTCGTGTGGGAGGGGTCTGAGTCATCCCTAGTGGACTTTGCGAAGCAATTGAATTCTAATAAGAACAACATCAGATTGGACTTTAACTGGAGTAGACTGTCCATTCATTATTTGGACGTTGAAATCATGCTGAGGGAAGGTCGTTTGGAGACAAAAGTTTACTTCAAACCTACGGATAGAAACGGCTATTTGCCTGTCCATTGTGTCCACCATCACCAGTGGTTGAGGAATATTCCTAAGGGGCAATTCCTCAGGGTGAGGAGGAATTGCACCACCAATTCCGATTTTCAATCACAGGCCTCAATTATCAAACAACGTTTTGTGGAAAAGGGATATGATGGCGGTCGCTTGGACAGGGATATAGCGGAAGTAGCTACACTCTCCCAGATCGAATGTCTACAAGATCAAATCCGGGTTCCAGATAATAAACAGGAATGGAGTTTCCTCACACAATACAACTCCCAATATAGGGAAGTAGAGGATATCATTAAAAAACATTGGGGGATTCTTTGCCATGATAAAATTTTGGGCAAAGCCTTACCCTCCCGACCCTCTTTTATTTATAGGAAGGCGCCTTCTTTTGGTGATAGGCTGGTGAAAAAAGTTTTGGACCCACCAGTGAAGCCAAAAATGTTCTGGGATAATAGAACGGGCTTTTTTGCATGCCGTAGATGTAAGACATGCAAACAAGTACGCAATCACTTTAGAGGACTGACCTCCTTCCGTTCTTCAGCAAATGGACAAGAGTTTGAAATTACAGATCTCATAACGTGCAATTCCACACACGTGGTATATGGCCTGGAATGCCCTTGTGGGCTTCTGTATATTGGACGTACCAAACGAACCTTGTCCATTCGCGTTTCGGAACATTTAACTAATATAAGGAACGGATTCAAGGAACATAATTTGTCCTTGCATTTTAAATTGCATCATAATCAGGATCCATCCCTCCTAAAATTTTGGGGAATAGAAAAAGTGGATCCGGCCTGGAGGGGGTCAAATAGGGTTAGAGAGATCTCGAAACGGGAAACCCAGTGGATTTTTTTAACTAATTCCTTACATCCTGGGGGATTGAATATCGATCTAGATATTAACTGCTTCATCAGCAATTACTAGTCTGTTCATCCCCTATGTCTAATTTTAAGTCTAACTTTAATTCTAATTTTATTTATTCTAATTGTATGAAGGCTATTTGGACATGCTCATTTATTTGGGCTGGAATTCTAGCCAATCCCATTTTCGGTCTCCGAGTGAAGTAGTTCACGCAAAGTGTATCTTAATGCTATTTAAAGGTTGTGTCTGTCCCTTTAAATTAATATTTTTTACCTTTTTGGGTGCATTATCCTATATTTAATGTCCTGTTTTATCTGCATATTTTTTATTTAGATATTTTAGATTTTATTAGTGTCATTAATTATAGAGGATGGGTTCATATCCACACTGTCACTTTCATTGTTGAGTGATTATAAGTGTATATGTTCTGATTGGCATGTGTATTGATTAAGTTCACTATATATGTCTTGTTACTTATGTTTAATAATTCATTTTGAATGACTGAGCCTTTTGAGTGTAACCATTACTGGGAGAGAATGATGACTCAATGATCGGAGCTTACAGACCCGGTTTGCATAGGCCGTTTGTGGTTTGCATATGGATAACAGTCCGTGAGAGGATGTTCTCTGTGTTTTCATTCAGAGGGCTCCGAGACTTTCTCTGTCTCTTCCGGGTGGAGGGGGCGTGCACTATGATTCAGGTGTCTGTAATGATGATAACCTGGATCCGCCTCCACCTGGAGAGATAAAGGGGAGCGAGTACGCCGCGTGCTCACGCCCTCGGTAGAAGTCCGCAGTGACGAAATGCATTAGGGCGTGAGCACGCGGTTTCCATGGTTACCGGTACACGTCAGACACCGCACCCGGAAGTTCCCCGCCTCGGTACCCGGCGGTGTTACATGATCGGTGCTGGAAGAACGACTGCACAGTAACAGATATTACCCATGATGATTATGCTTTTGATCAAGTTTTAACATGTGAGTGTAATTCTTAAAGAGTTTGGTGTTATGTTGAAGTTTTAAATAAAGTGAAAACGGGGTTACGCTATGTGCCTATGACGCTTTATTTTCACATGTACACCTTGTGAGTGGTGATACCAGCCTGCTTGCTAGTTGGAGAAAACTCGGGATGAGGAGGACTTGGCAGGGTCTTATTACTATGAGCCTGTGGTTCAGCCACTTCTGGTAAGTGCATTTCCTTCGGGGTGTACACCGTGGTGAGGTGGAGGTCCTTTATCCTTATTACCCTCAGGAGTTCAGACATACTCTAATTGGTTGTCGACTGGACTGTTATTTCCTGGATTACCCTTACACTTTTGGTGTTGGACTTTATGGTCTATCTACTTATATACACAGTATATGGTGAACTTATACTTGCAGCGCGGCTAGTGGACTCTAGAGGAGTTTATTAATTTAATATTATTTTAATACTTTTAAGGAGTGCACCTATTTTTGATGTTATTACTTTTATAGTGGCAGCTATTTGATATATATTGTCCCTCAGTTTAGTTGAGAGTGCATTTATGTACCTAGTGACAATATTTTTATATCGTTTTCTGTTTGATTTTTTTGTGCGCTGGGTGAGCAGAATTTTATTCTTCTCCTAGTACATTACATGTGAGTGAGAGCCGGCGATCTAAATAGCCATCCAGTCCGGCGCTCAGTGATGACAGCATCAGTCTTAAAGGTGTATGCGCACCTTAACAAAAGAGAATGGTGGGGCGCATACACTTATGAAAGAGTAATTAGGGTACCCAAAGGTACCAGAAAATTACACCCCCAAGGGTCTGCACTGGTAATCAATGCTCTAATTACAAGCACAGACCCCCCCCCCCCTCACACACACACACACTTACTTTGCATATGAATGCCATTTCTTCACAGCTGAAAGTGGCCCTCACCATGATTATCCAGTTGATTGTGACCACTTGCTGGAATGTGTGCAAGCCAATTTGGTGTCATTTCTGGTCCAGGGCGAACGCCAATGTGCTATTTGTAATTTATTGTAAAGAGATTTTTCTTTATTTTAAAAATGGCGCACACAGACAACTAAAATGTATTGGAAATGTTTTACCTAGGCCAGTGATGGTAACCCTTAACCCCCCCCCAGATGTTTTTGCCCTACATTTCTCATAATGCTCATGTACTCTACAGTGTAGGTGAGCATCATGGGAAATGTTACAAAACACCTATGTTGCCAAGGTTCATCATCACTGACCTAGGCCAACTAAAAAGGTGAGTGAGCGCTGTAGCAATCTTTTATTTAGTAATAATTTTTAGTGATTTTTTATTAAATGTTTTAGTTACATTCATCCACATGTATATACATACACACTTTAATTATTTCTTACAATTTAGCCCCCCCACCCCCACCCACACACACAAACTCCTCCCCCCCCCCCACACACACACACACACACACTCCCCCCCCCACACACCTCCCCCCCACACACACACACCTCCCCCCCACACCACACACACTCCCCCCCCAACACACACACTCCCCCCCACACACACACTCATCCCCCCCACACACACACCTCCCCCCCACACACACACTCATCCCCACACACACTCCCCCCCCCCCACACACACACACTCTCCCCCCCACACACACACACACTCTTCCCCCCACACACACACACACACACACACTCTCCCCCACGTGTGAGATCCACCTTTCCAAGTTTTTGGGGTTCATCTCATACTTCTGAAGATTTGAGGGTGCTGCCTGTTCCAAACTCCTCCTACTCCTCATCCTGCCTTTAGGGGTACAAACAATAGTAATTGGGGCCTAGTGTGCTTCTGTACGTGTGAGATACATACACTTTTTTGATCATATTTTCTATTCCGCTATTCAATAAAAACCTTTGGGGATCAATTAAATTGCGGGATAGTCTGTGTTGGTACGTGTGAGATCCACCTTTCCAATTTTTTGGGGTTCATCTCATACTTCTGAAGATTTGAGGGTGCTGCCTGTTCCATACTCCTCCTATGCCTCATCCAGCCTTTTAGGGGTACAAACAATAGTAATTGGGGCCTAGTGTGGTTTTGTACGTGTGAGATACATACACTTTTTTTGATCATATTTTCCTATTCCGCTATTCAATAAAAACCTTTGTGGATCAATTAAATTGCGGGATAGTCTGTGTTGGTACGTGTTAGATCCACCTTTCCAAGTTTTTGGGGTTCATCTCATACTTCTGAAGATTTGAGGGTGCTGCCTGTTCCAAACTCCTCCTACTCCTCATCCTGCCTTTAGGGGTACAAACAATAGTAATTGGGGCCTAGTGTGGTTTTGTACGTGTGAGATACATACACTTTTTTTGATCATATTTTCTATTCCGCTATTCAATAAAAACCTTTAGGGATCAATTAAATTGCGGGATAGTCTGTGTTGGTATGTGTGAGATCCACCTTTCCAAGTTTTTGGGGTTCATCTCATACTTCTGAAGATTTGAGGGTGCTGCCTGTTCCATACTCCTCCTACTCCTCATCCTGCCTTTAGGGGTACAAACAATAGTAATTGGGGCCTAGTGTGGTTTTGTGCGTGTGAGATACATACACTTTTTTTGATCATATTTCCTATTCCGCTATTCAATAAAAACCTTTGGGGATCAATTATATTGCGGGATAGTCTGTGTTGGTACGTGTGAGATCCACCTTTCCAAGTTTTTGGGGTTCTTCTCATACTTCTGAAGATTTGAGGGTGCTGCCTTTTCCATACTCCTCCTACTCCTCATCCAGCCTTTTAGGGGTACAAACAATAGTAATTGGGGCCTAGTGTGGTTTTGTACGTGTGAGATACATACACTTTTTTTGATCATATTTTCTATTCCGCTATTCAATAAAAACCTTTGGGGATCAATTAAATTGCAGGATAGTCTGTGTTGGTACGTGTGAGATCCACCTTTCCAAGTTTTTGGGGTTCATCTCATACTTCTGAAGATTTGAGGGTGCTACCTGTTCCAAACTCCTCCTACTCCTCATCCTGCCTTTAGGGGTACAAACAATAGTAATTGGGGCCTAGTGTGGTTTTGTACGTGTGAGATACATACACTTTTTTTGATCATATTTCCTATTCCGCTATTCAATAAAAACCTTTGGGGATCAATTAAATTGCGGGATAGTCTGTGTTGGTACGTGTGAGATCCACCTTTCCAAGTTTTTGGGGTTCATCTCATACTTCTGAAGATTTGAGGGTGCTGCCTGTTCCATACTCCTCCTACTCCTCATCCTGCCTTTAGGGGTACAAACAATAGTAATTGGGGCCTAGTGTGGTTTTGTGCGTGTGAGATACATACACTTTTTTTGATCATATTTCCTATTCCGCTATTCAATAAAAACCTTTGGGGATCAATTATATTGCGGGATAGTCTGTGTTGGTACGTGTGAGATCCACCTTTCCAAGTTTTTGGGGTTCATCTCATACTTCTGAAGATTTGAGGGTGCTGCCTGTTCCATACTCCTCCTACTCCTCATCCTGCCTTTAGGGGTACAAACAATAGTAATTGGGGCCTAGTGTGGTTTTGTACGTGTGAGATACATACACTTTTTTTGATCATATTTTCTATTCCGCTATTCAATAAAAACCTTTGGGGATCAATTAAATTGCGGGATAGTCTGTGTTGGTACGTGTGAGATCCACCTTTCCAAGTTTTTGGGGTTCATCTCATACTTCTGAAGTTTTGAGGGTGCTGCCTGTTCCATACTCCTCCTACTCCTCATCCAGCCTTTTAGGGGTACAAACAATAGTAATTGGGGCCTAGTGTGGTTTTGTACGTGTGAGATACATACACTTTTTTTGATCATATTTTCTATTCCGCTATTCAATAAAAACCTTTGGGGATCAATTAAATTGCGGGATAGTCTGTGTTGGTACGTGTGAGATCCACCTTTCCAAGTTTTTGGGGTTCATCTCATACTTCTGAAGATTTGAGGGTGCTGCCTGTTCCATACTCCTCCTACTCCTCATCCTGCCTTTAGGGGTACAAACAATAGTAATTGGGGCCTAGTGTGGTTTTGTGCGTGTGAGATACATACACTTTTTTTGATCATATTTCCTATTCCGCTATTCAATAAAAACCTTTGGGGATCAATTATATTGCGGGATAGTCTGTGTTGGTACGTGTGAGATCCACCTTTCCAAGTTTTTGGGGTTCATCTCCTACTTCTGAAGTTTTGAGGGTGCTGCCTGTTCCATACTCCTCCTACTCCTCATCCAGCCTTTTAGGGGTACAAACAATAGTAATTGGGGCCTAGTGTGGTTTTGTACGTGTGAGATACATACACTTTTTTTGATCATATTTTCTATTCCGCTATTCAATAAAAACCTTTAGGGATCAATTAAATTGCAAGATAGTCTGTGTTGGTATGTGTGAGATCCACCTTTCCAAGTTTTTGGGGTTCATCTCATACTTCTGAAGATTTGAGGGTGCTGCCTGTTCCATACTCCTCCTACTCCTCATCCAGCCTTTTAGGGGTACAAACAATAGTAATTGGGGCCTAGTGTGGTTTTGTACGTGTGAGATACATACACTTTTTTTGATCATATTTCTCTGTCGCTCATTGACAGACATAGTCTTCTTGATTCACAAGAACTGGGTTATGTTGTCTCCGCAGGAGTAGGATTAGGCAGAAAGAAAAAACGTTCTGGCTCCACCCTAGGGGCAGTCCCAGAGGGTATATCCTCCCTCTCTCTGCTACAAGGCATCAGTTTTTTTCTGGTGAATGGGTGTGTATACTGCGCTAACCTTATAAAAATTAAACCCAGAAAAGTGCACGTGCTGTCATGTGATTAACCTTCAGTGATAATAAATATTAAATATTAAATATTAAATATTAAATAAATTGTTGAATATATAAACAAAGGACTCCAAATATGATATGTCTTCCACTAAATTACATGTGCAAACTTAAAAAATAGTGCAAACATATGACTGAATAAAAAATGACATAAAAAATTCCATAAATTTTCAATAAATAAACATCAGATGATAGTCCGTGGAAAGTTCTTTAAAGTGCAATAAACGTGCTCAAAAACAGTCTCTATTGTGCTGGATGGGATCGTGCGTGACGGTGATTCTTACAGGTTCTACCACTCTGTGCCGGGTGGAGTAAGGTATCACACTTACCGGACGGTGTGGATTCCAATGGCGTACGCCTAGTGGAATCTAAAGCGCTTAATTGCTGCTGCTCCTCTATATGGATACCAAGGTGGACGTTCTCTTTATGGATGAAGGATGGACACTCAGCATGGAAGAAAGAAAGATATGCTTCTCATAGTGCAAAAAGGTTTTCCTTTAATTGAACTTGCATAAAAATCTCACATCAATCTTCACAAACACAAACACTGGTAAAAAACACTCCAAATAAAACGTAGGTGACACAGCAAAAAAAACAGCACCAATGATCCCCAACAAGTATACCGGGGTAAAGTGCAAAAGGATAAATCGCTATTGAGCTCCTAGTTCCGCCTTACGGCTGGGTAACCATGGGCGCTGGTTCTCTCCGCTCTCCTCGCCGAACCCGGAAGTAAGAGTCTCGGCGTGCGGTCCAGCTCCTGGCTCAAAGCGAGGCAACGTGCGTGCCAACTTGACGCGTTTCGTCAGAGTGTGACGTCTTCGGAAGTGGCACGTACGTTGCGTTCCAGCTTGGTTATATACACGGATATGGACTCATTTCCGCTCTTTTACATCTGCTTGTTTGTCCTATTCATTACCCCAGCGAAACCGGAAGCAATTCACTGAGTATATGGCCTGTTATTGCGCAGTGGTCTCTTTGCAAAAATATATTGTAACAATATATTTTATATAACTATAAATCGCCAATTAATTGTTGTTCCATGGGTTCAATTTAAATATTGCAATGTAAAAAATGTGTAATCGGTCATTAACCAATTAATTTTATTCCCAAGTGTCATTCCTGCTCACTTTAGGATGATAACTGCGCTAAAATTAAGGTGCTAATTTTCTGTGCAATTTTGGAAAAATATATGGCCGATAAAAATAAACAAACTAACTGCATATTAATGCAGTTAAATTGTTGCCATATTATATAATGCCTAATTTTAAAAAATATATATTTTCTTAATGATATTATAATATACAGAACCATGAACGGATGTTTTGCTTCCATAGAGCTTGTATTCCCTCAATGAGGTGCATACCATTAGATTTATTAACCCCTTACTGTATTAAAAACATTTAGGATAATAATAATTTGATCAGAATCCAAATATTTTTGGATTCTAGTATCTCACCACATAATAATCATAGTATAATGAACATGTTACAAACCTATAAGAAACCTCCAGGTAATAAATAGAAAATATTAAAAATATTAAAATATTAAAAATGTAAAAATATAAACATATTTAAGCCAATAATCAATAGTTGGTTAAGAAACAATTAATATCCAAATCTTTGTTCATTCCCCTCGGCTGTAGTGTATCTAATTCACATATCCAAAAGGTTTCGTTCTTTGATATAGCTATTTTTCTGTTTCCCCCTCTCCAATGTGGTTCAACTGTGTCTATGCCACAAAATTGTGCTAATGTGGGGTCTCTGTTGTGATGGGTTCTAAAGTGCATAGAGAGGCTGTGTTTTTTATAGCCCTTTCTGATATTGTTTAAATGTTCCCCTATTCTAATACTCAATTTTCTGGTTGTGCGGCCCACATATTGTAGGCCGCATGGACAAGAAATAATATATGTTACATGTGTGGTGGCACATGTGATGAGTTTTTTAATTGAATATTCTTTAGATGTAGTATGGGATTTGAAAGATGTCAATTTTCTATTTTTTATTTTTACTGTATTGCATGCTTTGCATTTTTTGCATGCATAAAAACCTTTAAAATCTAGAAATGTTGAGCCCAACGTCTTTGGAGGGTCTGGGATATTGTGAACTAATTTATCTCTTAGATTTGGTACTCTACGGTAGATGAAGACAGGTTTTGGGGGCATTATTGATTTGAGAGTGTTATCTCTCATCAATATATGCCAATGTCGTTTGATTATTTTCTCTAATTGTTTGTGATTTCTATGAAATTGTGAAATAAATGCTAAATTAAAGTGACTAGTGCTGGATTGAGTGCTCTTGACCTTGTCTGCTAATATTGTTGTTCTATCCATATGTGCAATGTTGTCTCTCAATTTCACTAACGCTTTATTGTTATACCCCTTATCTACAAATCTTTCTATTAGTGTGTTGGCTTGTTGCACGTAATCTTTATCATCTCGGCAGTTCCTCCGCATTCTCAGCAGCTGTCCCTTCGGAATAGCATTTATCCATCTAGGGTGGTGGCAGCTGTGAGTGGGTATGTACCCAATGCGGTCTGTGCCTTTAAAAAAACTCTTAGTGTAAAACTTTCCTTCTTTAAAATTGATAGTGAGGTCTAAAAAGTTTACTTCATTTTTGTCATAAGTCCCCGTAAAATTAATTTTGTAATTATTAATATTCATATCCTGCATAAAAACTTTGAGGGCTTCCTCTGTTCCTGACCAAATAATAAAAATGTCGTCAATATACCTTTTATAGACAACTAAATCCTTGATGTTTTTTTGAAAAATTTCTTCTTCTTCCCATTTACTGAGGAATATATTGGCTACACTGGGGGCATACTTAGCCCCCATAGCTACGCCTCTGTGTTGTCTATAATAATAGCCCTCGTGCCAGAAGTAATTACTTCCCATGGCGAGGTCCAACATTTCACCTAGCAGGATTTGTTGGTCATGTTTTAGGTCCGTTTTTCCTTTTAAAGCCCACATGACAGCTCGTAGGGCATCTGTTTGGTCGATGTTGGTATATAACGACTCAACATCTATTGTAGCCATCATTAAGTTGGGGGTGCCTTGTATTTCATTTAAAATGTTTATTAATTGTTTGCTATCTCTCAAGTAGGCCGGATAGGTCTGTGCTAGAGGCTGTAGATGGAAATCCAAGTACTCGCCTATTCTAGAAAAAATGGAATCTATTCCATTAATGATGGGTCTGCCTGGTGGTGCTGTGGCACACTTATGTATTTTGGGGACTTGATAGATAACGGGAAGTCTAGGGTGGTCAGGGATAAGATATCTGTATTCTTTTTTATTCAAAATTCCTCTTTTATGTGCCTTTTTCAATAGTAGTTTGCATTTACTTATGTATTTAGTAGTGGGGTTACTTTTTAGTTTCTCATATGTCGCTGTGTCCTGCACCAGTCTATTTAGCTCCTGTTTGTACATATCTTTGGTTAAAATGACTATCCCTCCCCCCTTATCCGCAGGACGGATAACTATGTTTTTTCTTTCCTCTATTAATTTAATACCTTCCCAGATGTCTTTTTTGGTTCTACCTTTTATTTTTACTACATCTTTTAGGTCTTGGGCCACCATATTCTTAAAAGTTTCCGTGAAATGATTATTCGGGGGTTTGGGATTAAAAGTGGATTTATTTTTAAAATGACTATGTTTAAAATCACTGGAGGGGGTAGGTATGGAATTTGTGTCTGGGGTTGGGTCATTTTCTTTCAAATGGTAATGTTTTTTAATATTAATCTTTCTTATAAACTTTTGCAAGTCTATAAAAGTTTGGAACTCATTAAATTTATTGTCTGGGGCAAATTTTAGTCCTTGGTCCAGAACCATGAGCTCTTTCTCAGTAAAGGTTTCACTGGTCAGGTTAAAAATTCCCTGTCCTAGTGTTCCCTTTTTCTTTTTGAGGCGGCTCCCCCTGCATCCTCTCCTTCTGTGCCCCCCCTTCCATATTCTGGATAGGGGGGAGGAGGTGGAGGTTGGTAGTGTGTGGGTGGATACTGAGGATATGGGTATGGGTGGAACCAGGGTTTCCCCCTCCCCCCCCCTGCCTCTTCCTCGATAGTTGGGGTTCCAACCCCTGTTTCCTCTGTAGTAATGGGGAGGGCCTGGAGGATTGCCGTATCCCCTGTGTTGAAAATCCCGTGGGCCGGATTGGGCAGGTTTCTGTGGCTGTTGGTAGTTTTCCTGTCTCTCATTCCTATTATACGGGCTGTTATAATAGCCATTAGTTGATGGTTTTGGGGTTTTAACTGGTTGTGCGCCCCTTGGTGTATTATTATTTCTTTGTAGGCTTGGGGTTATTGGTCTAGCAGGAGAATTCCTGCTGACTTCTTGTAATTCCTGTTGGTCCCTAACTGGAGATGAGTCCCTGGAAGTGACCTGTGGTTCTTCCAGCAATTCCTGCCATTTGTAGACTAATTTATTCTGATAGTCTTTAATGTCCCTTTGATATTTTTTAATTTTTTTATTTTGTGTGTCCCTATCCAATTTATCTAAAAATTCTTTGAGGTGTTTGTATCTCTCTTTATATTCCATTGATTGCGCATGGGGTTCTAGTTGTCCTTTTATATTTTTAATTTTTTCTTTAATGACTCCCAATTTATTCTTACGTCTAGTTACAATTAATTCTAGGAGTTTGGTTTCACTAGCTTTAAAAAAGTTATACCAATCTTCTTCTAGTTTTTTATCTTCAATTCCATCATTGGGGGCCAGATCCCACCTTAAACGTCTGGGTGTAATGTCCTCTTTAATGTATTTTTCCAATGTGGTAATGTCCCACCAAGTACGAATCTGCTTATCCATATTATTTTTTAGTGTTTTAAACAATTGTTCCAAATTCGGAATTTTTGTTTCGACTTGTCCTCCTGAGAACAACAAGTCCACATCTATTTTTTTAGTGTCAGCATACTCAAAGATGCAATAAGTATCCATGGCTGCGTGTATCAAAATAGTCCCCCTGCACTAGGGGGATCTAATATGAAAAATGTGTGATAAAAATACTCGCGCCAAGATGTAAAAGGTCAGATATGGGAAAGCTGCAAGTATTCAAAAGACACTAACTGAACAGGTAGTAGTCTCAAAATTGATAGGTGAATGGATGTGTATACTGCGCTAACCTTATAAAAATTAAACCCAGAAAAGTGCACGTGCTGTCATGTGATTAACCTTCAGTGATAATAAATATTAAATATTAAATAAATTGTTGAATATATAAACAAAGGACTCCAAATATGATATGTCTTCCACTAAATTACATGTGCAAACTTAAAAAATAGTGCAAACATATGACTGAATAAAAAATGACATAAAAAATTCCATAAATTTTCAATAAATAAACATCAGATGATAGTCCGTGGAAAGTTCTTTAAAGTGCAATAAACGTGCTCAAAAACAGTCTCTATTGTGCTGGATGGGATCGTGCGTGACGGTGATTCTTACAGGTTCTACCACTCTGTGCCGGGTGGAGTAAGGTATCACACTTACCGGACGGACCGGACCCTCCAAAGACGTTGGGCTCAACATTTCTAGATTTTAAAGGTTTTTATGCATGCAAAAAATGCAAAGCATGCAATACAGTAAAAATAAAAAATAGAAAATTGACATCTTTCAAATCCCATACTACATCTAAAGAATATTCAATTAAAAAACTCATCACATGTGCCACCACACATGTAACATATATTATTTCTTGTCCATGCGGCCTACAATATGTGGGCCGCACAACCAGAAAATTGAGTATTAGAATAGGGGAACATTTAAACAATATCAGAAAGGGCTATAAAAAACACAGCCTCTCTATGCACTTTAGAACCCATCACAACAGAGACCCCACATTAGCACAATTTTGTGGCCTAGACACAGTTGAACCACATTGGAGAGGGGGAAACAGAAAAATAGCTATATCAAAGAACGAAACCTTTTGGATATGTGAATTCGATACACTACAGCCGAGGGGAATGAACAAAGATTTGGATATTAATTGTTTCTTAACCAACTATTGATTATTGGCTTAAATATGTTTATATTTTTACATTTTTAATATTTTAATATTTTTAATATTTTCTATTTATTACCTGGAGGTTTCTTATAGGTTTGTAACATGTTCATTATACTATGATTATTATGTGGTGAGATACTAGAATCCAAAAATATTTGGATTCTGATCAAATTATTATTATCCTAAATGTTTTTAATACAGTAAGGGGTTAATAAATCTAATGGTATGCACCTCATTGAGGGTATACAAGCTCTATGGAAGCAAAACATCCGTCCATGGTTCTGTATATTATAATATCATTAAGAAAATATATATTTTTTAAAATTAGGCATTATATAATATGGCAACAATTTAACTGCATTAATATGTAGTTAGTTTGTTTATTTTTATCGGCCATATATTTTTCCAAAATTGCACAGAAAATTAGCACCTTAATTTTAGCGCAGTTATCATCCTAAAGTGAGCAGGAATGACACTTGGGAATAAAATTAATTGGTTAATGACCGATTACACATTTTTTACATTGCAATATTTAAATTGAACCCATGGAACAACAATTAATTGGCGATTTATAGTTATATAAAATATATTGTTACAATATATTTTTGCAAAGAGACCACTGCGCAATAACAGGCCATATACTCAGTGAATTGCTTCCGGTTTCGCTGGGGTAATGAATAGGACAAACAAGCAGATGTAAAAGAGCGGAAATGAGTCCATATCCGTGTATATAACCAAGCTGGAACGCAACGTACGTGCCACTTCCGAAGACGTCACACTCTGACGAAACGCGTCAAGTTGGCACGCACGTTGCCTCGCTTTGTGCCAGGAGCTGGACCGCACGCCGAGACTCTTACTTCCGGGTTCGGCGAGGAGAGCGGAGAGAACCAGCGCCCATGGTTACCCAGCCGTAAGGCGGAACTAGGAGCTCAATAGCGATTTATCCTTTTGCACTTTACCCCGGTATACTTGTTGGGGATCATTGGTGCTGTTTTTTTTGCTGTGTCACCTACGTTTTATTTGGAGTGTTTTTTACCACTTGGGAGTTTTAGCATCAGCTGCAGCTTTTGATCGGGGGACTTTTTATGGTGTTTTTACATGGACAGTGTTTGTGAAGATTGATGTGAGATTTTTATGCAAGTTCAATTAAAGGAAAACCTTTTTGCACTATGAGAAGCATATCTTTCTTTCTTCCATGCTGAGTGTCCATCCTTCATCCATAAAGAGAACGTCCACCTTGGTATCCATATAGAGGAGCAGCAGCAATTAAGCGCTTTAGATTCCACTAGGCGTACGCCATTGGAATCCACACCATCCGGTAAGTGTGATACCTTACTCCACCCGGCACAGAGTGGTAGAACCTGTAAGAATCACCGTCACGCACGATCCCATCCAGCACAATAGAGACTGTTTTTGAGCACGTTTATTGCACTTTAAAGAACTTTCCACGGACTATCCTCTGATGTTTATTTATTGAAAATTTATGGAATTTTTTATGTCATTTTTTATTCAGTCATATGTTTGCACTATTTTTTAAGTTTGCACATGTAATTTAGTGGAAGACATATCATATTTGGAGTCCTTTGTTTATATATTCAACAATTTATTTAATATTTAATATTTAATATTTATTATCACTGAAGGTTAATCACATGACAGCACGTGCACTTTTCTGGGTTTAATTTTTATAAGGTTAGCGCAGTATACACACCCATTCACCTATCAATTTTGAGACTACTACCTGTTCAGTTAGTGTCTTTTGAATACTTGCAGCTTTCCCATATCTGACCTTTTACATCTTGGCGCGAGTATTTTTATCACACATCAGTTTTTTTCTGTCTAGTCAGGAGTAAGGACCTAAGTTCCTTGCTGGGATCTCTGGTCCTGGCAAGATTTTTTTTTAGAAAAAATATTTTTTAGGTAGTTTTTTCTCCAGTGTTTTTTCCTGTGAGATCTTCAAGCAAATACGCCGGACTGGGCGACACTAGTGGTCACCCCAGCCGGCCTACGAGTGCGTGCAGACCATTGCATTGCGCTTGGTCGGCCACGACACATTCAAGTAAGTATGCGGGGCCGGGCGACGGGCTGGATGTTGAGATCCAGTGGTCACCCCGGTTTCTGCCTACGAGCGCGTGCAGACCAGAGCTCCGCGCTGGGTCGGCCGCGACGGAGTCCCATTGGAGGGACTGACCTTGCGAGTTAAAAGTCTCGCTTGGACGCCAGGAACCAGAGAGTCGAGGCGTCCGGAGTGGTCCACAACCCCCCACCCCGGTGGAGAGGGTATTGTGAAGAGAGGGTGCCTGTCAGTTCGGTATGGTGAGTAAACGTTCCCTTTTTTCCTCGTTATGAGGCAGTATGAATTATGGGCCCCTCCATACATGGTCAGTATCTGTCTGACACTAAAAGTCCCCCTTGTAAATACAGCATGTGTTTGGTGGGAAGTGGACTTGGTTTGAGAGCTAACACTCTACCCAGCAGACTGTAGTATTACAGCAGACATAGGAGGTATAATCCTACCTTAATTGTAGTGTACCTCCTGCAGATCGATAAACCGCCATTTAGCAGAGATGCAGGTGGATGTGCTGGGAAAAACGATTTCGGCAGTCCGCCGCCATTTTGCCGTAGACCGGGTGCATGAATGTCCTCAGGTCACGCCGACCGCCATGTTTTTGGAGTCTATTGTCTCCTGTATGGGGGCGGCCATGTTTGATGAGCCCAGCTACCTCGTGGAGAGCTGGGAACGCCGGAAGGCGTAAACAGGGGGCGGAGCCACGTCCTTCTACCCGGGAAAACTAACACAGCTCTATCCAGTCTGTAAAAGACAGACGCTGACTGCAGTTGGTTGGAAACTTCTCTGCATCGGGTGGTGAGCCTTGAGGGTCCCTCTCTCTCTCTCTGGGGATCGAGAAGAGGTACTCTGAGGGGCGCTATTGCGCTAGGGGGATACACATAAAAAAAAAAAGAAAAAAAAAAAAAGAGGTATTTTTTATTTAAAAAAGAAAAAAAAAAAAAAAAAGAAAGTTTTTGTTTTTTCTGGCAGAGGTGTCCTGAATTAACATGGACCCTGCCACTCATGTATCTCCACCGGATCCCCTCGAGGTGTCTGCAGGATCCTCCAGCACCCCACTGACGGTTGAATCATTGTCAGCTATTATGGAAACTTTTGTGTCCCGGGTGGAAGTGGCTTGTCAGGGACAGGGCGCAAGAAAGCGACCCCCGCCTAACCCCTTATTATCTGAAACTTCGGATTCAGAATCTGAGCCTATTTCTGCAGTTGCAGGTACTTCATCTGGGATTGGTGTCTCGGGTACTGTCTCTTCAGACAGTGAGGAGGATGTTTCGGCATCAGCCATAGCCCGAGAGGAAGCGTTGGTAAACGCACTCATTGTATCTGTTCAAGAAACCTTAAGATTACAGGGTATTCCGTCGGAAATAGCTGAAACTGAAATCTCTTTTGGGACTAAAAAACGCATCAAAGTAGCGAAGGTTTTTCCATTGCCCAAATGTTTTGGCAATCCAATCAAAGAAGAATGGAGTCTGCCAAAACGCACTTCTGCTATTTCTAAACGCATTAACAGGCGTTATCCGTTTGAGGAAACCCTCATTAAGAAATGGACAGAACCACCTGTGGTGGATTCACCAATTGCTAGATTGAATAAAGCCACGGTTATTCCTTTAGAAGACGCTCCGTCTTTTAAAGATCCAGTGGATCGCAAGATAGAAGCTATGTCTCGCACTGTTTTCCTTGATTGGATCAGCTTTCAGACCAATAATTGCTATTGGACTGGTTTCGCAGACTGTAACTGAATGGGCCAAGTGGTTGCGCCGGGACTTAGAAGAAGTCCCTCAGGCGGTATCAGATTTGTTGGAACAAATGATACAGGGGTTACAGTTTGTGTGTGATGCGGCGTTAGACGCCACTCCATTATTGGCGCGAGCATCAGTTTCAGCAGTGGTTCTCAGGCGTACACTGTGGCTAAAAGGTTGGTTAGCCGACCAAGGTTCCAAAAAAGCATTGGCTAATATCCCCTTTTTAGGAGAGCGTCTATTTGGAGCCAACTTAGATGAGATCATTAAGGATCTCACGGGAGGAAAGAGCACCTTTTTACCGCAAAATGTTAAAGGTAAAGGACCTCGTCAAAGACGAGGGCCTTCTTTCTCTGCTCACAAAAAGTTTTTTCGTCCCGCGGGTGAAAAAATTAAGTCCTCCAAAGCTCCTTCAGGAGGCTTCAGGGGACGTTGGTCGGGCAAGCAAAAGCCCGCCCCCTCCAGACCTGAAGATAAATCGTCCAAAGCCTGAAGGTGCGCCCCCACCCATAACTGGGGTGGGGGGACATCTTCGCCGGTTCCCGGATCCATGGCTTTCCAGAATCCCGGACAAGTGGGTTTGCGAAGTCATAAGGTCAGGGTACAAGATCGAGTTTCGATCTCTCCCATCGGCGCGATTCTTCCCTTCCAATATCCGACTATCCCCGGATCGTCTAGAAGATCTACGGAGAGCAGTCACGGATTTACTACAACAAGGAGTGGTAGTCCACGTTCCTTGGACAGAACGTTTTCAGGGGTTTTATTCAAACCTATTTACAATACCCAGGAAAGAGGGCAAAGTGCGTCCAATTCTGGACTTAAGGGCACTCAATTCCTTTCTCAACATAAGAAAATTCAAGATGGAATCCATTCGCACAGTAGCAGCCTTCCTGCATCCAGGGGATGTCCTAGCGTCCATAGACATCAAGGACGCCTATCTTCACATTCCCATTTTCGCAGGACATCAGCGGTTTCTACGCTCTTCCGTAGAAGAGAACCACTATCAGTTTGTGGCGTTACCTTTCGGTCTCGCCACGGCTCCTCGGGTCTTCACGAAGGTGTTGGCCCCAATGTTGGCACTACTGCGCCAAAGAGGCATATCGATTCTAGGTTACCTAGACGATCTCCTACTTCATGCAGAGTCTCCTCAGACCCTGCTACAAAACATAGAAATTACTATAATTTCTTTACAGGAATTCGGGTGGCTGGTGAACCAGCAAAAGTCATTTCTGGTTCCCACCCAGAGGCTCGAATATCTGGGTCTAATTCTAGACACAGTCAGGACAAGAGTTTTCCTTCCGGTAGGGAAACTCCGGAAGATTCAATCAGCAGTCCAGCTGTTACTATCCAACAGCTGGTCTTCTCTTCGAACTTGCATGAGGGTTCTGGGGTTGATGGTGGCTTCCTTCGAAGCAGTCCCATTTGCCCAGTCCCATACCCGAATTCTTCAGCAAGAGATTCTTCTCAGATGGAATCGGAATCCGGAATCCCTGGACAATCGGATCCGATTGAGCAAACAGACCAGAGAGTCTCTGGTCTGGTGGCTTCGGTCTCCGATGCTCAGCCAGGGAAAGTCATTTCTGCCAATATATTGGACGATAGTGACCACGGATGCCAGTCTATCCGGATGGGGAGGAATTCTCGGTCAGTTATCTGTCCAGGGACTTTGGTCCCCGGAAGAATCCAGGTTGCCGATAAATGTATTGGAACTGAGAGCGATCAGACTTTGTCTGATTCACTGGACCGAGCAGCTCCAGGGCAGCCCGGTTCGGATCCAGTCGGACAACGCCACGGCCGTGGCTTATGTCAATCACCAGGGGGGCACCAAGAGTGTCCGAGCGGCCAAGGAAGTGGCTTGCATTCTTCGCTGGGCGGAACGATTTGTTCCAGCGATCTCTGCGGTGTTCATTCCGGGGGTGGAAAATTGGCAGGCAGATTATCTCAGCCGTCAGACTCTGGATCAGGGGGAATGGTCCCTCCATCCAGAAGTTTTCCACCAGTTGTGCCTACGTTGGGGCACCCCGGATGTGGATCTGTTGGCATCACGATTCAACAGGAAAGTACAGAGATTCGTGGCTCGCTCCCGCGATCCTCTAGCAGAGACCGCAGACGCACTGATCGCCCCGTGGGGGCAATACCAGCTAATGTATGCCTTCCCTCCTCTCGGGTTACTGCCAAGACTTCTTCGCAGGATAGAGGAGGAAGGAATTCCAGTAATCCTGGTAGCTCCGGACTGGCCTCGCCGAGCGTGGTACGCCGACTTGGTCAGAGTGGTGGCGGACGTCCCGTGGAGACTTCCTCTCAGGGAGGACCTACTGTCTCAGGGACCGATCTTCCATCCTGCTTTACGATCGCTGGCTCTAACGGCCTGGCTATTGAGACCCAGGTGCTGAAGGACAAGGGATTGTCAGCTTCAGTTATTCCTACTTTAGTTAAAGCAAGGAAAGCGACTTCCAGAAAGATTTATCATCGCACATGGAAGTCCTACATTGCATGGTGTGAACCTCTGGGGTTCCGTCCACTGTCTTATTCGGTTAGTCGAATATTAGCTTTTCTGCAACAAGGGGTTGAGCAGAAACTGGCCTTGAGTACTATCAAGGGTCAGGTCTCAGCATTAGCTATCTTCTTTCAGAAGCCTTTGGCTACTCATTCCTTGGTGCGGAATTTCATCCAGGGGGTGCGACATCTGGCTCTGCCAGTGCGCGCGCCGTTACCACCCTGGGATCTTAATTTAGTATTGTCGGTTCTTCAGAAACCTCCCTTTGAAGATATTAGGGAGATTCCTCTACCTACGTTGTCCCAGAAGGTGGCCTTCTTGGTGGCTATCACTTCTGCACGCAGGGTGTCAGAACTGGCCGCATTATCTTGTCGTTCCCCATATCTGGTGGTTCATAGAGATAAGGTGGTTCTTCGTCCGAATCCATCCTTCCTACCAAAAGTGGTTTCAGAATTTCATCTGAATGAAGAAATTGTATTACCTTCCCTGTGTCCTAAGCCCAGTCATCCTCGGGAGTTGCTTTACACTCCTTGGATGTGGTCCGGGCGATCAGGGTATACTTGAAAACGACAGACTCGTTTCGCAAGACGGATTCACTTTTTGTGATCACGGATGGACCCAAAAAGGGGTTGCCTGCATCTGCCGCGACTATTTCCAAATGGATCAGACAGACGGTGGTACAGGCTTATTCTATTAAGGGTCGGGAGCCCCCGTTCCCTGTTAAGGCGCACTCCACTCGGGCACTTAGTGCGTCATGGGCCTTTCGCCATCAGGCGTCAGTGGTCCAGGTGTGCAAGGCGGCTACCTGGTCGTCGGTGCATACCTTTACAAAACATTATAAAGTTGATGTAATGGCATCGTCTGATGCCTCGTTTGGCCGCAAGGTTTTGCAGGCCGCCATTTGAGGAGACCGGTGGTCTACCTCGAGGGTTTTTTTCCGTTGGAATTTTTATTTGAGTCTCATTCTTTGTTTATAATGAGCCTTTAAAACTTCTAGTTTGGCACCGGTTGGGCCTTCTAGATTGGATTTTGATTTCTGTCAATCCCACCCCTCATTTGTGGCACTGCTTCTGGATGTCCCAGTTCTTGTGAATCAAGAAGACTACGTCTGTCAATGAGCGACAGAGAAAATCAAATTTTTGTAAGATCTTACCGTAAAATCCTTTTCTCTTAGCTCATTGACAGACGTAGTACCCGCCCCTCTATCATTGAGTTGGGTTGGGTTAAATTCTCTGTTGCTGCTTTGTGACAGAACTGATGCCTTGTAGCAGAGAGAGGGAGGATATACCCTCTGGGACTGCCCCTAGGGTGGAGCCAGAACGTTTTTTCTTTCTGCCTAGTCCTACTCCTGCGGAGACAACATAACCCAGTTCTTGTGAATCAAGAAGACTACGTCTGTCAATGAGCTAAGAGAAAAGGATTTTACGGTAAGATCTTACAAAATCCGATTTTTCTATTCCGCTATTCAATAAAAACCTTTGGGGATCAATTAAATTGCGGGATAGTCTGTGTTGGTATGTGTGAGATCCACCTTTCCAAGTTTTTGGGGTTCATCTCATACTTCTGAAGATTTGAGGGTGCTGCCTGTTCCAAACTCCTCCTACTCCTCATCCTGCCTTTAGGGGTACAAACAATAGTAATTGGGGCCTAGTGTGCTTCTGTACGTGTGAGATACATACACTTTTTTTGATCATATTTTCTATTCCGCTATTTAATCAAAACCTTTGGGTATAAACAATTAAATTGCGGGATAGTCTGTGTCGGTACGTGTGAGATACACCTTTCCAATTTTTGGGGCGCATCTCATACTGCCGAGGATTTGAGGGTGCTTCAGTCTGCCTCCTGCCTGTTCCGAACTCCTCCTACTCCTCATCCTGCCTTTAGGGTACAAAAAATTGTAATCGGGGCCTAGATTGTGTTTGTACGTGTGAGATACACCGTTTTGTAAAATTTGTCCTATTCCGCTATTCAATATACACCCTGTTTGAGTGTAAAAAATTAAATTGCGGGATAGTCTGTACCGGTACATGTGAGATACACCTTTTTAAATTTGTTTGGCGCATCTCCTTCTACCGCCGAGGATTGCAGGGCGCTTCAGTTTGGCTCCTGTTCCCAACTCCTCCTACTCCTCTTCCTCATCCTGCCTTTAGGGTACAAAAAATTGTAATCGGGGCCTAGTTTGTGTTTGTACGTGTGAGATACACCGTTTTGTAAAATTTTTCCTATTCCGCTATTCAATATACACCCTTTTGGAGTGTAAGAAAATTAAATTACGGCATAGTCTGTATCGGTACGTGTGAGATACACCTTTTAAATTTGTTTGGCGCATCTCCTTCCACCGCCAAGGATTGCAGGGCGCTTCAGTTTGCCTCCTGTTCCCAACTCCTCCTACTCCTCTTCCTCATCCTCCCTTTAGGGTACAAAAAATTTTAATCGGGGCCTAGTCTGTGTTTGTACGTGTGAGATACGTTTTTTTATCCTTTTTCCTATTCCGCTATTCACTATACACCCTTTTGGGGAAAAAAACATTAAATTGCGGCATAATTTGCATATTTGACTGTCAGATACACCCGTGCGATACTGTTGTTGTTTTGTTCCGCTATTCAATAAACACCTTTCTAGGGCAAGATCATAAATTACAGAAATATGAGGAGACCGTCAAATAGGGGCCGTGGCCTGGGTCGTGGTGCTGCTGGTAGAGCTCCTGTTGCAAGGAGAGGACGTGGTCGATCTGTGCCAGCTACACGCACAAGTGAAATACCTTCCACAAGTGTGAGTAGGCGACAGAACCTGCAGCAGTATTTGGTAGGGCATAATGCACCTCTAGACGTGATGAGGCCTGAAGAAGTACAGGCGATAGTAGATTGGGTTGCTGACAGTGCCTCCAGTTCCTTCACATTGTCTCCCACCCAGTCTACTGCAGAAAGGTCAGAGTTGGAACCTGCAGCCAATGTCCAACCATCTTTCACCTCACCCCCTTGGAAATCAGGCAAGCAGTCTGAGCCCCAATCCATACAGCAGTCTCTCTGTCAGCAGGGTTTCCCAGGGCCATCCACCTAGCCCTGCCCCAGAAGTGGAAGAGATTGAGTGCAGCGATGCCCAACCACTTATTTCTCAAGATGAGTACATGCAAGGACCATCGCAGCACGTCTCCGATGATGACGAAACGCAGGTGCCAACTGCTGCGGCGTTCAGAATTGTGGAGACCGACAAGGAGGGCAGGGGTGAAGACTGGGTGGAAGATGATGTGGAGGACGATGAGGTCCTCGACCCCACATGGAATGAACGTCATGCAGGTGACCTGAGTAGTTTGGAGGAAGAGGCGGTGGTCGCACAGAGCCACCAGCACAGCAGAAGAGGGAGCAGGGTGCAGAAGCGGAGCGGCCGTGCCCTAGACACTACGCCTGCTACTGCCCAACGCAGCAAGGGAACGAGCGCACCAAAGTCAGCTCAAAGGAGTTCTCTAGCGTGGAAGTTCTTTAGAAAATGTGCTGATGACAGGACACGAGTGGTTTGCACCCTGTGCAATCAGAGCCTGAAGCGAGGCATAAACCTTCTCAACCTGAGCACAACCTGCATGATCAGGCATCTAAGTGCAAAGCACGAGCTGCAGTGGAGTAGACACCTTCAAAACCAAGAAACGTCTCTGGCTCATCCTGCTTCCTCTTCTGCTGCAGTCTCGGCCGCTCCAGCCACATCTGTAGTGATACTGGCACCTGCCACCCCGCAAACAGAGGATCTGTCAGCAACACCCCCACCTGGGTCACCAACCATCTCCACAATGTCCCGTGGAAGCGTTCAGCTTTCCATCTTCCGAACACTTGAGAGGAAGAGGAAGTACCCCCCTACCCACCCGCGATCCCTGGCCCTGAATGCCAGCATTTCAAAATTCTTGGCCTTTGAAATGCTATCATTCCGTCTGGTGGAGACGCACAGTTTTAAAAACCTTATGTCGGTGGCTGTCCCACAGTGCGTCGTGCCCAGCCGCCACTACTTTTCCAGGCAAGCCATCCCTTCCCTGCACAACCAAGTGGGGGGAAAAATCAGGTGTGCACTGCGCAACGCCATCTGTGGCAAGGTCCACCTAACTACCAATACGTGGACCAGTAAGCACGGTCAGGGGCGTTATATCTCCCTAACGGCACACTGGGTAAATGCAGTGGCGGATGGGCCTGAGGCGGATAGCAATTTGGCGCATGTCCTTCCACCACCGAGGATTGCAGGGCGCTTCACTTTACCTCCTGTTCCTAACTCCTCCTACTCCGCTTCCTCATCCTCTACCGCCTCCTCATCCGGACAGCGTAACACCTTCACCACCAACTTCAGCACGGCCAGGGGTAAACGACAGCAGGCAGTTTTAAAACTTGCCTGTTTGGGGGACAAACCACACACCGCGCAGGAGTTGTGGAGGAGCATGGAACAGCAGACAAATGAGTGGTTGCTGCCAGCGAGCCTCAAGCCCGGCCTGGTGGTGTGCGATAACGGGCTAAATCTCATAGCAGCTCTGGGCCTAGCCAGTTTGACGCACATCCCTTGTCTGGCGCATGTGCTGAATTTGGTGGTGCAGAGGTTCCTTAAAAACTACCCCGATATGTCAGAGCTGCTGCAGAAAGTGCAGGCCGTCTGTGCGCACTTTCTGCGTTCTCACCCTGCTGCTGCTCGCCTGTCAGCGCTGCAGCGTAACTTCGGCCTTCCCGCTCACCGCCTCATATGTGACATGCCCACAAGGTGGAACTCCACCTTGCACATGCTGCAAAGACTGTGCGAGCAGCAGCAGGCCATAGTGGAGTTTCAGCTGCAGCACGCACGCGTGAGTCGCTCTGCGGAACAGCACCACTTCACCACCAATAACTGGGCCTCCATGCGAGACCTGTGTGCCTTGTTGCGCTGTTTTGAGTACTCCACCAACATGGCCAGTGCCGATGACGCCGTTGTCAGCTTAACTATCCCACTTCTATGCCTCCTTGAAAAAACAATTCGGGCGATGATGGAAGAGGATGTGGCACAGGATGAGGAGGAGGAGGAGGAGGATGAAGAGGTAACATTTCAAAGGCTTTCAGGGCAGTCATTCGCAAGGGGCTCCGAGGGTGGGTTCCTGCACACACAAAAGCCAGGGACACAATTGTCCAGCAGGGGCACAGTTCTGGAGGATGAGGAGGAGGAGCTGGAGGAGGAGATGGAAGCATGTTCACAGCAGGGTGGCACCCAGGCTCATGGCCATCACTGGTGCGTGGCTGGGGGGATACAGAGGACACGGACGATACACCTCCCACAGAGGACAGCCTTTCGTTGCCTCTGGGCAGCCTGGCACACATGAGCGATTACATGCTGCAGTGTCTCCACACGACCGCCGAGTTGCTCACATTCTAACTTGTGCTGATTACTGGGTGGCCACGCTGCTGGATCCCCGTTACAAGGACAACGTACCGTCCTTAATTCACTCACTGGAGCGCGATCGCAAGATGCGCGAGTACAAGCGCACGCTGGTAGACGCGATGCTGCTGGCATTCCCACCTGACAGCGGGGCCACAGTGGAAGCACAAGGCAGAGATGGAGGAGGAGGAGGAGGAAGAGGTCGCCAACGCAACCAGGGCACCGCCAGCACCTCAGAAGGCAGGGTTAGCATGGCCAAAATGTGGAAAAGCTTTGTCAGCACGCCACAACAAACAGCAGCACCAGCAGCTCATATGGAACGTCTTAGCAGGGGGCAGCATTTCACCAACATGGTGGAGCAGTATGTGTGCACACGCCTAGACGTACTGAATGAGGGGTCTGCCCCCTTCAACTTCTGGGTCTCCAAGTTGGGCACATGGCCTGAACTTGCCCTTTACGCCTTGGAGGTGCTGGCGTGCCCTGCAGCCAGTGTATTATCTGAACGGGTATTTAGCACGGCTGGGGGCGTTATCACAGACAAGCGCAGCCGCCTGTCCAGAGACAATGTGGACAAGCTCACGTTCATTAAAATGAACCAGGCATGGATCCCACGGGACTTTTCCGTACCTTGTGCAGAATAGCGATGGATACCGACCTTACCCAGCCATTGTTCCATTTTTGCTCTTTCTCACTCTTTTGGGGTGTACCCTCATTTAAAATTTGTGAAAAGAAGCAGTGTTGGCTACCTCGTCCTCCTCAGGGCCAGATTAACGTAGGGGCTATTGGAGCTGCAGCTCCAGGCCCCTACCTTTTATATAGGCCCCGGGTTGGCCATATTCACTGTTACCGCTCTTCTGTCACTTGTAAACACAGAAGTCTGGCTTCTATGTTCGCTTCCCCAGGCAGCTCCCTCAGAACCTCCCCACACAGCACGAAGGCCGGACAAGGAGGGACAGTTGCCAATGCATGGATGTGTTTATGGGCTTCAGAGACAGCATCCCATGTTGAATTAGGCATGCATGGCTGCACCCTTCCTCCTCTGGGTGCATGCCAAGGCACGGCCCTTAAGGCCCTTCAAAATCCTCAGCACCAAACCCATGATGCTCTTAATCCGGCCCTGGTCCTCCTCCACCGCCGCTTCCACCTACACCGCCCATAGGTGTGCGCAGCCTATTGCATTAGGGTGTGCACCCCAGAGTTTAAATACACATGCATGTGTTTGCCTACATGTACATGGCCCCGATACATTACTCTCCCTGCTGGCAAAGTGAAATAGAGCAGAGCAGGTCCGAGGGAGATCTTTCCCATCTCCTCACTGGCAAACAAAGCGATAATGCTATGTGCCCTAGGTGATTAGAGTGTGCCCAGGCACATCCGGCACACCCTGTGCGCACGCCTATGAGACCGCCACATCCAGCACACCACCTCAACCTCCCTCCTACTCCATATGGGCCTCGTCCTTCAGAGATGAAGAACATTGTTTTATTTTTCAGTTTTTTTTTGTTGTTTTAAGTTATTTCCCTATCCACATTTGTTTGCAGAGCACTTGCCATGCTCTTAACTACGTTTTGCTGCCATTTGCCTTTCCATTGGTGTTTTAGAGCCATTTTAGTGCCTGAAAGTTCGGGTCCCCATTGACTTCAATGGGGTTCGGTGTCCGGGAAAAGTTCGGCAAAAGTCCGGGACACGGACCCGGACTTTTTTTTAAAGTTCGGCCGAACCCGCCGAACAAGGACATCCAGGTGTCCGCTCAACTCTAGTTATAATAAAATATTTACAAAAATGTGAGGGGTGTACTCACTTTTGTGAGATACTGTAATTTCCTGTTTCTGTGTGAGAGTTAGGAAGCCCCAGAAGAAGGAAGTGGGGGAGAGAGAGCGAAACTGAGACCACAGGTCCCAATGGAAGAACTGTTGCTATTCCAGACCAGAGGCAGGGGTATTAGGCAAGTGTTCCTATGGTAAAGTGATTGCAAAGCTAACCTGTTTTCTAAAAAAAAAAATAAACATGTTATATTTACCTGTTCTGTGCAAAAGTATTGCATAGAGCGGTTCCCGAACCTCCTCCTCTGGGGTCCCCCTTCAGCACTCTAGGCTTCTCTTCTTTTCTGAGTGCCTCCATGTCCTGGCATACAAACACAAGGGTCCGAGTCTGCAACAGCCTGTAACAGCACGCAAATGATTCTAGTCACAATTTAGCAACAAAAGGTTAATTGAAACCAGTTGTTGGCATGGTACCTGGTAGGGTGACAGGTTCTCTGGTATCGAGGGGGTCCATTGTCATGGCTCCCTCCCTATCTGTCTGTTTCTGTTAGTCCTCAGGAGTGGACTAGCGCCACGGCCTGGTCACTTTGTACAGAACATGAACGCTTAAGTGAGCACGCATAAGGTCCGCACTATGTGCTCAGTGGGACCCCATTCTGTTACTGGGAGTGAGCTGGCAGAGAACGCTGACTGGTGGAGTGGGCATAGGCTCTGCATGTCCCTCTAAATTCAACACCTACACCTGTACAAATGTGTAGCATACAGGACCACACCCTCAGGAAAGGAATCCACATAGCACTGTATAGAATTGGCTCATCTATGAGTGAAAGGACTGCTTTGATGCTGGATTATTTGCATGACCGCAGCCCTTGTCACATCCTGGCAATGATGAGCCATGCCCTTGGGCAAGGTGTAAATCAGCTGTTACAACAGTAAATCCTTCTGGTCATCTGGCATAGCCCAGTAGAACCCATTCAAGAGATAGGCCTCATATGTGAGCCTTACATTTGGCAGCCGTCAAGTTAATAGGGAACACATGGAGGAGAGGTCACCTGTCTATCACAAGACGTGCACTCTGCCCTTACAAGCGCGTTAAAAAAAACATGCTTCCTGCACAAAAATATAATGTGCAGGAACATGCAAAAAAGTACTCATGTTTGAACACACATATTGGTGTGAATGAGCCCTCAGACTGGGGTGCCTCAAAATTGTGCACAATTCTAAAAGGTACCTTGACCGAAAAAAAAACTGAAAGATTGGGAAACGCCACCCAGTGGTTAGGGAACAAACTGCAAGTGGATTCAAGCAGGGTCAAGAGAGGAGAGAACGTATAGTATACGCCAGTCTCATGGCTGTGGGTACTCCTGTGTATAACCCAGCAGTGGCGGAGCTAGACTTTTAAAACAGGGGTGGCAAGGTATTATTTTGGGGGGTCAATATACAAAGTGTTCAATTACACTAAAAATAAGTTCATTTCCACAAAATGTATATAGATTAAATTAAAGTTGTGCATTGAATGCCCCCATTCAATGCAGAGTTACCACAGCGTGCCCCCATTCAATGCAGAGTTATCACAGCATGCCCCCATTCAATGCAGAGTTACCACAGCATGCCCCCATTCAATGCAGAGTTACCACAGCATGCCCCCCATCAATGCAGTGACCAGCGTGCCCCCCATCATTGCAGTGACCAGTGTGCCGTGACCCCATCTATGCAGTGACCAGCGTGCCGTGCCCCCATCAATGCAGTGACCAGCGTGCCGTGCCCCCATCAATGCAGTGACCAGCGTGCCATGCCCCCTTCAATGCAGTGACCAGCGTGCCGTGCCCCCATCAATGCAGTGACCAGCGTGCCGTGCCCCCATCAATGCAGTGACCAGCGTGCCATTCCCCCTTCAATGCAGTGACCAACGTGCCGTGCCCCCATCAATGCAGTGACCAGCGTGCCTTGCCCCCATCAATGCAGAGAGACTTACATGCAGCCGCCGAGTCTCCTCGAGTCCTCCCGCCTCCTCCTCGGCATGCGTTTGCCTTTCGGCCAATCAGGAGCGGGTCTCAGACCGGCTTCCTGATTGGCCAGGAGGAGGATCCATGTGATAATAGCGAATTTTCATTCGCTATTGTCACACAATGGGTGGGCTCGGGGTGCACTGCTCTGCGCCCCGGGTCCACCCTCTTCTGAAGCCTATTAGAGCCTCTGGCTCTAATCAGGTGACAAAAAAAAAAATCCCATTGAACTCCATGCGTCCGACGCCCTGCATGCAGATTAGGGGGCCGGACGCATGGATAGGGGGTGGCGCCCCTGCGCCACCCCCTATCCACACGTCAAACAGTGTAATGTTTTCAGCGGGGTGGCAACAGGGGTGGCAAGGACTTTGTCTGGGGTGGCAATTGCCATCCCAGCTAGCCCTCTGGCTCCGCCACTGTAACCCAGCTCAGAGATTACATCTAAGGGAGTCTCCCCTACCAAGGTAAGGTCACTTCTGGCTACAAATTTCGATGTCTCCAATCGAATGAAGCCCTGGATAGTAGTAAAAACCCAAAAGAAGATCTAATCCTTACCTACTCCATCCAAAAGTGGGAAAAAAAGATGTTGGCTCTTTTCAAGCACATATAAAGCTAAATGCCCATCAAAAATTACACTGTCCAGATGGTGACATAATAATTTGCATAATTATACTGCAGAATAGGGATGGCCTTGCGGTTCGCCCGGCGGTCGGTCCACGGCGAACTTTGCTCTTTCGCAGCCCGCCGATTTTGCGAACATATGGCGTTGTTCGCGCCAGCCATATTAGTCTACATTGGGAGAACTTTGACCCATGACACAGCCATTAGGTGGAACGGGACAGCCAATTGAAACATTTCAGCATATGGACATACCCCCTACCTTATAAATAGACCTGACGTGGCGGCCATTTCACATTCTGCTTTTTGTCAGTGTAGGGAGAGGTTGGCTGTGTGCACCAGGGACAGACTGTCAGTGACACAAATTGCTCTGTTAAGGTCCACAAAAGTCATTTTAAGGGCTGGTATTTGGTATAGGTGTACTGTCTCATTTTTGTCAGTGTAGGGAGAGGTCTGCTGTGTGCACCAGGGACAGATTCGTCAGTGACACAAATCGCTCTGTTAAGGTCCACAAAAGTCATTTTAAGGACTGGCATTTGTTATAGGTGTGCAGTGCACTATATAGGGGATGTAATCCACTTATAATATACTTTCTAATATAGAAAGCATATTATAGTGGATTTGTATTGTGCACTGTGCAGCATTGTGACTGGTGTGGTGAGCATTTCTGCAGCAATACTACAAACAGTGACAAAAGCACTTTTAAAGAATTATAACTGGTGTGATAGACCAGTGGCCCCCCAATACACATATTGAAGTGGGGTGTTATCTGAGTATACTTTTATAAGTGTATTTGTGTCCTGCAACAATATTGCCTCTTTTGCTGCGTTAACTCTTCTACACACAGTGCTAAACGTACTGGACATTTTTTTGTACAACTGGTGTGATAGACCAGTGGCCCCCCAATACCACATATTGAAGTGGGGTGTTATCTGAGTATACTTTTATAAGTGTATTTGTGTCCTACAAAAATATTGCCTATTTTGCTGTGTTAACTCTGCTACACACAGTGCCAAACTTACTGGCCAATTTTTTGTACAACTGGTGTGATAGACCAGTGGCCCCCCAATACCACATATTGAAGTGGTGTGTTATTTAACAGTATACTTTTATAACAGTGTATTTTATTCCTGCAAAAATTTGGCCTCTTTTGCTGCGTTAACTGTGCTACACACAGTGACAGCAGTTACTGGCCAATTCTTTGTAGAACTGGTGTGATAGAACAGTGGCCCCCCAATACCACATATTGAAGTGGGGTGTTATCTGAGTATACTTTTATAAGTGTATTTGTGTCCTGCAACAATATTGGCTCTTTTGCTGTGTTAACTCTGCTACACACACAGTGCCAAACTTACTGGCCAATTTTTTGTACAACTGGTGTGACAGACCAGTGGCCCCCCAATACCACATATTGAAGTGGTGTGTTATTTAACAGTATACTTTATAACAGTGTATTTTAGTCCTGCAAAAATTTGGCCTCTTTTGCTGCATTAACTGTGCTACACACAGTGACAACAGTTACTGGCCAATTATTTGTAGAACTGGTGTGATAAACCAGTGGCCCCCCAATACCACAGATTGAAGCGGGGTGTTATATACCTTGTTCCACATATACTGTGCTTCTCTAGAGACTTTTGTTACAGGCTAATTTAAAAAATGACAGGCAGAGGAAGAGGCAAGCCCTTACGCAGGGGTGGCAGGGGTAGGGCAGGAGCAGTAGGCCGGAGCCAAAGTGTGAAGTTTCAGAAGGTGCGTTCAATTACGTCAAAGGACGCACCAGACTTGGTTGAGTGGCTCACTCAGCCTTCCTCTTCTGCACCCTCCTCATCCTCTCTATGTGCACCTTCTTCACTCACTGCTGTGTGCACCCCCAAAGACACCACCACCGACACCACCACCACCATATACCCTCCGCTTGAGTCACTAGAGTTATTTTCCGATCCATCACAAGACATTTGCGATGCGCAGCCATTGTTGGCATCGGATCAGGAAGAGGAGGTAGCAACAGCCGCCACTCAACAGTCAGACGACAGTACCCAGATCAGCCCAAGGAGGTTGGTCCCCGCATTTGCTGCCTACTCCGAGATCTTGAATGTTAGTGGTGGGGAAGGCTGTCAGAACCCACAAAGCCACACTCCAGGCTCTCACTGTTTAGCCTCTTCTCCTTCTCCTCACAATTGTCCTCCACTCCACCTTCCATCATGCCGTCCTCACGTTGTTCTGGAAAAAGGTAGGCTTCCGTGGCCCAAATGTTGGAGCGTAACAAAATGATCATGCCAGATATCCCTCTTGCCCAATGGTTGACTGCTGGCTTGTCGGAACTGATAGCCCGCCAACTACTGCCATATCAATTGGTGGACTCAGAGGCCTTTCGTAAATTTGTGGCCATTGGAACACCACAATGGAATGTCCCAGGCAGGAAATATTTCTCGCAGAAGGGCATTCCAGAGCTGTATGGCCATGTTCAGCGGCAAGTGAATGTATCTCTGGCAAACAGTGTCAGGACCAAGATACATCTGACCACAGACACATGGTCAAGCAAGCACGGGCAGGGAAGGTATATAACTTTTACTGCCCACTGGGTGAACCTTATGACGGCCGTTAAGCATGTAAACCGTGGAACCCGTGTAGAATTGGTTTTACCGCCACGGAGTGCATGCAGGCCTGCCTCTTCTTCTCATCCTCCTACTCCATCCTCCCTCTCCTCCTCGGCTGACTCCACCTTTTCTGCTGCTACCGTCTCTTCCGCTGTGCCACCCAAGATCCCCAGAACCTATTCCACATGCCAGGTGAGACGTTGCCATGCTGTGCTGCGTCTGTTGTGCCTGGAAGCCAAGAGCCACACTGGTTCTGCACTCCTTTCAGCTTTGCGTTCACAGGCAGATCAGTGGCTGATACTGTTCAATTTGACAGTTGGTAAAGTGGTGTGCGACAACGGTGCCAATCTGCTGAGCGTGCTGAAACAGGGCAAAATAACACACGTGACATGCATGGCACACGTCCTGAACTTGGTCGTGCAGCGATTCGTTGCCAAATACCCTGGGGTCCAGGATGTCTTGCGGCAGGCCAGGAAAATCTCGGGCCATTTCAGAAGATCTTACACAGCCATGGCTCTCCTTGCGACACAACCTACCCATCAGGCGTCTTATTTGTGACTGCCCGACGCGATGGAACTCAAATTTGCATATGCTTCATAGGCTGTTCCAGCAGAAACATGCAGTTAACGACTACCTGCACGAACTCTGCGGCAGGACAGGTTCTGGGGAGCTTGGGGTTTTTTCACCTCACCAGTGGCTGCTCATGCGCGACGCATGCAGACTTCTGCGGCCATTTGATGAGATCACCAAACTGGTCAGTCACGGCCAGGGCGCCATCAGTGACATCGTACCTTATGCCTTCTTTCTGGAGCATGCATTGCGTTGTGTCATTGATCAAGCCATCGAGGAATGAGAAATGAGAAAGTCGCAATGTTGGATGAATTCCCAGGGGGTGCTACTCCATCTGAGACAAGTCAAAAACAGGAGTTTGAAGAGGAGTCAGAGGAGGATGGTGCCGAGGCAGATGAGGAGGAGCAAGAAGAGCATGCTTTAAACCTGTCTGGGATCCCTGGTGTTGTCCGTGAATGGGGGGAGGAGAACGAGGACGACATTATCCTGGATGATGAGCTAGAGCCAGGCCACTACACCGCAATCCAGTTTAGTGCGAATGGGGGCCCTTAATGCTCCAGTGTTTTAACGGGGACCCCCGTATAAAAAATCATGAAAGGGCAAGGACCAGTACTGAGGGCAACGTACTTAGACCGCTGTTACAAACAAAAAATGGCGGAAATGTTACCACCATCACAGAGGGCGGTCAGAATACAGCACTTCCAGGCCTTGCTGCCAGAAATGCTGCATTGTGCTTTTGCGTGCCCTGGCAGAGGAATTTCAAGTCACAGAGAGACAGTGGCGGGTAGCAATCCAACAGGGCCTGCAGGAAGAGGATGGTTTGAAGATGTGTTGGTCACTTCAGATATGAGATCCTTCTTTCAGCCGACCCATCGACAGCTGTACTGCCAGCATCAGGGAACGCATAGACCGACAGGTGTCCGACTGCATCGGGTTAATGGCCGATGTGGACGCTCTGAGGAGTATTGAACCCCTGGACTACTGGGTGGGCAGGCTTGACCTCTGGCCAGAGCTTGCACAATTTGCAATGGAACTGTTGGCTTGCCCCCTATTCAGTGTCCTGTCCGAAAGGACGTTCAGCGCAGCAGGGGGGATCGTGACCGATAAGCGCACTCGCCTAGCTCATGACAGTGTTGACTTCCTCACATTTATAAAAATGAATGAGGCATGAATCTCTGAGGAATTCAACACATGTGACCAGTATACCATGTTTCATAGAAATTCCTCATGACAGGCCACAAATATCCGCCAGACTGCCATCCACCCACAATAATTCATGGTCCTTGTCTTCGTTAAATACAGCGGCATAAAAGGCATTTCATGTCCATTGAATGCCTAATTTTTGGGGCCTTTCATGGCCGACAATTATTTTTTCTGTCAATGCCTACTGTACCTCCAGCCACAGAATACAACGTTCTTAGCTGTCAGGTAAACCCATGTAGGCTAATTTTTGGGGCCTTTTATGGCCAACACTTACTTCTGTATCCTGTGAATGCCTAATGTACCTTCAGCCACAGAATACAATGTTCTTAGCTGTCAGGTAAACCCATGTGGGCTAATTTATGGGGCCTGGAATGGCCGACACTTACTTCTGTATCCTTTGAATGCCTAATGTACCTTCAGCCACAGAATACAACGTTCTTAGCTGTCAGGTAAACCCATGTGGGCAAATTTTTGGGGCCTTTTATGGCCGACACTTACTTCTGTATCATGTGAATGCCTAATGTACCTTCAGCCACAGAATACAACATTCTTAGCTGTCAGGTAAACCAATCTGGGCTCATTTTTGGGGCCTTTTATGGCTGACACTTACTTCTGTATCCTGTGAATGCCCAATGTACCTTCAGCCACAGAATACAACGTTCTTAGCTGTCAGGTAAACGCATGTAGGCTAATTTTTGGGGCCTGTACTGGCCGACACTTACTTCTTTATCCTGTGAATGCCTAATTTTTCAGACTGGAATTGAAAATCAATGGGTCTGTAAATGTTCCACCAAATTGTGGAATGGATGCGGACCCATTTTACAGATGTGTGAATGGACCCTATATGTATTTGACATGTATTTACCGGCTGCTGTCAGTTCTGGCTGATTTATGAAAAAAAATTTTTTTTTGCTGTAAAAAAAAAACAAAACAAAAACCTTTCCAATTGCAATACTTCTGTTATGACATTGTCCATGTGGTGGGTCTATTTGTGAACAGCTAGTAAGTCTTTTATGGCTGCAAATATGACCTAAAGGTTTTTAAAGTTCGCCTCCCATTAAAGTCAATGGGGCCCGCCGCGAACTTGGGGTTCGCGGACATTTGTGAAAATTTGCGGCTGACGTTCGCGAACCGCCCCGGGCCGATGTTCGTCCATCACTACTGCAGAACAAACATTGTTCTCACACTCTTAAAGGAAGTGGATAGAATTGCAATCAACAGGAAATAAGACTATTAGTTACAAGGGACTCAAAATGAATAAAGAGAGTAGCATACAGTAAACCCCTCCATCGCGGTTCAGTTTTTGCGGTCCCGGTATATTGAGGTTTTTTTTGTAATGTGTATCTAAATAAATCCGCGCTAAGGATGTCAAGGGATTGATGAGGTGTATGCACGGATAAGCTGCAGCCTCCCTTAAACTATAGCCGAAGGCTATAAAATAGATAAGTAAAATGGAAGGTGATGGCGCTGCTTAGTTTGTAAAGTGCAGATGAATATAAGATGTTCGAATATGCAATGTTAAAACATAAATATGATTGAGGAAATGAAAAATCAATACCTGAGTAAAAAGATCAAACGTATGGTGTTGTAAGAAATATAAAATAAACTGGAAATGTTTTTAAGAGAAACAACCACCAGAGGGCGTAATAAATTGCAAAATATAACAGTGAATCTGCTTATATATACCAATAATAAATATAATTATATGACAATACCAAATGAGTAGGTAAAAATTTCTAAAAAATGTTAGATCCGCAAGTGATAATATAAATAGTGATGGATAATAAATAAATAGTGAAAAATGTGCAAGGAAAGAGATAAATGTGCGGGAAACTTATGTGCTCAGGATGGGTGTGCAAAAGAGCAATTAGTATAAGGTGCAACAAAAGGTGATCTCAGATCGATAAATCTATCAAGGTGGATAGAAATTATTGGATGAATGTGCCAAAAAGATAATAAATATACGGACGGATAAAAAGGTGCGGGAAATCTATTTGTGCAAAGTGCAAAAAAAGTGATATTAAATCAGTCCATATAATGAAAATGAGTCCATAAAATAGTGGTAATAACCAAAAAATTAGGTGAACGGGATGTCTTACGGTGACCCCCAAGGTGGGTGACTGGCGAGTGGTGAGGTGGCCCCTGGTAAAAAGACCTACTCACCAGATGTACCCACCCCACACAGGGGTATAGAGCGGGTACTGCAGAGGTGTCTTGTTTAATCCTGGCTCTGTGTAGTAGTTCCCTTCCTGGGGGAGATGTGATATGGGATCCGGAGTATCCTAAGTGGGATCCGGTAGTGGGGTCCTGTGTTAGTGTTGTAGTATCCAGAGCCTCGTGGGTAGATCGGATGTGGCCAATCAGGGGTATATGGATGGAAGGATCATGGAAAAAGAGAGCTCGATAGTGTGATATCGTTTTGCTAAAAAGTTTAATAATATTCCAGCAGCAAAATGGGTACTCACATGTACAAAGTAAAAAGACAGCGAGGTATCGGCGTCCCGGAACGCAATGCGTTCCAACTAGAGACCGGAACCGGAAGTGACGTGACGGCGCTGTACGCCTTTCGTCATGTGACGTCTTCTGCAGCGTCCTATCACTTCCAGCGTAGGCCCTTTTGTACATGGTGGTTACTAGGCAACGAAGTTCGTTGGCGGAACTTAACGAAGGAGAAAAAATTGGTGCCGTGGGTCGTAGTGTAAGGAACATGGCGTAGGCTAATCTTAGCCAAATACAAATCAGATGGTAAGTATAAAAGAAAAAAGACCCAGGCTCACCGTTGTTGAATAATAATCGGATGGATATATAATATGTCAATATACGAAATGTAATGCTCCGTGCCTAATAATTGAACCACCATGTATACATACAGGGAAGGATATCTCGTACATAATATAAAAACGTGTACAACAATATTTTATTAACAAATTGAACTAAAAATATTATTAGAGTGAAAAAAAGTATATAATGGATTGAATTATATTGCGCCATCTGGTGGATAAAATGAATAAGATACAATTGATTTAAAAACGCAGAAGTTGCGCCATCTAGTGGATAAGTGGTTAATTATATGAGTTATTCTTTTGATATAGAAAGTATATAGTTTAGAACAAATCCAATATAAAATTAATAATGCTGTTGACATGAATATAATGGTGTGAGATAAATATCAATATATGCTAATTGGTAAAAAACATCGTGGATGAAAAATTATGAATAAAATTATTTTAGGAGGACATCTGACAAATACATATTGATATATGCTATTTTATAGGAAACATCAAGAATGAGATTAATATCAATATATATTATTTTATAAAAAACCATATTGGAGTAAAATATATATTTTAGGAGGACTTCTGATAGATGGTACATCTACTGTTTGGAAACGGTATATATATGATGATTAATGGAAGAATAAGTCAAAATCTATATATAAAATAAATAAAAATGTGTGATTAAAAAATGTAATTAGGAAATGTGGAAGGAAAATGACACTAGTGTGTGTCGAATCTTAGAATCCAGTAAAATATATTGAATTTAATAAATATGGATATGGATTAATAAAGTGTAGGAGTATAATAAATATGATAATTTGATAAAGTGAGAAGTGATATAATAAATAAAAAATTGTATATAAAAATAAAATATAAAACTATGTTATAATGATAGGGTGGGTACTGTTATCATATATAAATGTTATATATAAAATTACATATAAAGGATCGTTAATAGTGAGAAAAAAGGTTAAAAATTAGAAATAAAACAGTTAAGATCTATGTCTAGGTTTAGTCCCCTGGGCTGGAGTGTATTGAGCCGATATATCCAGCTAGTTTCATTTTTGGAGATTTTAATTCTTTTATTTTCGCCTCTCCAGTGTGCAGTAATAGAGTCAATTCCAACGAATGTAAGTCCCCTGGGATCCTTATTGTGTGCCTCTGCGAAGTGCCTAGAGAGGCTATGTTTCGGAAATCCCTTTCTTATATTCTTGATATGTTCTCTAATACGCACGAAAAGAGGTCTGGTGGTCCTACCGACGTACTGGAGACGGCATGGACACTCTACAAGGTAGGTGACATGGGTGGTCTGACATGTGATTAGTTTGTTAATCTTGAATTTCTCTCCGCTCCATCTAGATTTAAACTGTAACGTCTTTCTGGGTTGCTTGTACGTTGTTTTACAGGGTAAACACCTGTTGCATCGGATAAACCCTTTTAAGTCAGGAAACAACTTCACTGGCTTGGGGGGATCAATAGCATTGTGTACCAGTTGATTGCGTAGATTAGGGGCTCTCCTATAGATAAATCTCGGTTGCCTGGGTAGTAATTTGGACAAAGTCTTGTCGGATTTTAGGATAGGCCAATATTTTTTCATAATCTTTTCTGTTTGTCTGAAATTCTGATGAAATCCCGTGATAAAAGCTAGTCCATTAGATTTTTTGTTGGGGATATTTGTCTTGTGCAAAAGTTCTTCTCTATTAATATTTAATGTTTTATCTCTTGTCATCATTAGTTTTTGTCTATCATAACCTTTTTCCTCAAATCTGGTTATTAAAACGTCCGTTTGTGATATATAGTCTTCCACATTGTCACAATTTCTCCTGATCCTGACAAATTGGCTTTTTGGGATTCCTTCTTTCCATACAGGATGGTGACAGCTGTTGATAGGTATGTATCCATTCCTATCTGTAGGTTTAAAATGAGTCCTACTTTTGAGTATGTTATTGTCTTTAAAAATATTAAGATCCAAAAAATTTATTTGATTAAAACTCCAATCTCCTGTGAACTTAATACCATATGGATTCTCATTCATTTTTAAAAAGAAATTGTTTAAAGATTCTTCAGTCCCTTCCCATAAAATGATAATATCGTCTATATATCTTCGGTAGAATGTTAATTCTGGTATATCCTGAGTGTAAATCATCTTCTCCTCTAACATGTCCATAAATAGGTTCGCTACGCTAGGTGCGTAGCGAGCTCCCATTGCAACTCCCTTTGTTTGTAAGAAATAATCATTTTTATGCCAAAAGAAGTTGCTACTCATAGTGAGTTTTAAACCCTCCAGGATGTATTTGATTTGTGTTTGTTTTAACTTGGTGCGTTCATGTAAGGCAATCTCTACCGCTTTTAATCCATCACTTTGTTTTATGCTGGTATAGAGGGAATTAGCATCTATTGTAGCCAAGATACATCCTTCTGGTAACTGTACTTCTTTGAGTGCTTTGATCAGCTCTGAACTATCTTTGAGGTAAGATTTCCCCATTTTTACGGCTGGTTGGAGGTATCCATCCAGATACTCGCCTAATCTAGAGAACAAGGAGTCCACCCCACTTACAATGGGTCTCCCCGGGGGTTTAACAGGGTCCTTATGTATTTTGGGTAAGTAGTACAATACTGGGATCTTACTCGAATCAGGTATCAGATATTGTGCCTCCTTTTTATCCAATATTCCTATTTCTTTACCTTTATTAATGAACTCTTTAAGTTTCTTCCTATATATCTTGGTTGGATTGCTTTTCAATTTTTCATAGGTGCCTTCCACTCTTAGTAGATTGTTCATTTCTTCTTCATAGTCATTTTTATTCAGAATCACTAATCCTCCTCCTTTATCTGCGGGTCGAATAATAATTCCTTTTCTATCTTCTAGTTGTTTAATTGCAGATTTAACCTGATTGTACTTTTTGTGTGGTTTTTTAATCTTCCTCAGGTCCTCCTCCACCATTTTCTTGAAGGCGCTGATACACTCCCCACCAGGTACTTTTGGGTTAAAAGTTGAGTTATTTCTAAGACCTGAATGTACAAAATTGGGGTCCGGAGTAGAAGGTATGTGTCCTTTTAATTTAAAAAAATTTTTAATATTCAATTTTCTTAAAAATTTGTGAAGATCAATAAAAATTTCAAAGGGGTCGGCATCCTTGGTGGGAGCGAATTTAAGGCCAAGATCTAAAAGCTGTAGTTCATCATTGTTAAAAACTATATCTGTGAGGTTAAAAATGCCTTGACCTAATATTCTCGTCTTCGTTTTCTTCCTCCCACCTCTCTCACCCCTCTTACGTCTTCTTCTTCCCAGTAATGGTTTTGTTGATTGGGTCTCATGTATCCTCCTGGGGGTGGTGGTCCCCTCCATTGATTCTGGTAGTCTCCTCCTCTGTATGTATTGGGTCTTCTGTCTTCGTGATAGTTGTGATTCCATCTCGTCTGCTGGTCTTGTGGTCCTCTCCATCTCGTTCCTCCTTGTGGCCTGTACCACCCTTGTTGTCTGTAAGGAGGTGGTGGTCTTCTTTGGTGGCCTCCGCGGAAAAAATCCCTTTGCATATTGTAGTTTGGTCTATCTCTGTAGTCCCTGCCTGGAGTATACGTGTCCATCCTGGCTAATGGGGAAAACCTGTTGTGCATAGGTAAATTAAAATTCCTTAGATTGGGTGTATTAATTCTATTAGAATCTCTGGGTGGTGTGCGTGGTCTTTCTTGTATTCTGGGTGTGTTCCTGAGTGGTATGAATCTATTTTCTTGGGTAGTTGGTCTGGTGTCTTCTATGTCTCTATTAGGTCTGAAGGTGAATACTTGTGGGGTCCTAGGAGCCGGAGTGGCTATGGATTCTTCATATTCATCTTCATCTACTGATGTATCTCTGGACTCGAAAGCATTAGGAGTGGTAGGAATTTCCATTTCTTCTTCTGCTGTTTGCCATTTGTACACTTTGGAACTTTTATAGTCAGTGACGTCTCTACTATACTTTTTTTGCTTTTTCTGTTGTATAGCTGAATCGTATTTGGCAATATATGTTTGGAGTTCTTTTTCTTTGTCTTTATATTCCTTATGCAGTGAAAATGGAATAAGTGCCGTTTTCAAGTCTGTTATCTGTGTTTCAATATTCCTTAGTTTGGTCTGTCTCCTTTTGATGATGAGTGTAAGAAGATCTGTTTCGCACCGATTAAAGAATATGTACCATTCTTCTGTTAAGGTGATGTCATTAAGACCATCATTGGGGTTGACATCCCACCTTAATCGTCTGGGGGTAATTTTATCTTTGATGTACATTTCTAGAGTAGAGATGTCCCACCAGACCCTAAGACCCTCTCACTATTAACGATCCTTTATATGTAATTTTATATATAACATTTATATATGATAACAGTACCCACCCTATCATTATAACATAGTTTTATATTTTATTTTTATATACAATTTTTTATTTATTATATCACTTCTCACTTTATCAAATTATCATATTTATTATACTCCTACACTTTATTAATCCATATCCATATTTATTAAATTCAATATATTTTACTGGATTCTAAGATTCGACACACACTAGTGTCATTTTCCTTCCACATTTCCTAATTACATTTTTTAATCACACATTTTTATTTATTTTATATATAGATTTTGACTTATTCTTCCATTAATCATCATATATATACCGTTTCCAAACAGTAGATGTACCATCTATCAGAAGTCCTCCTAAAATATATATTTTACTCCAATATGGTTTTTTATAAAATAATATATATTGATATTAATCTCATTCTTGATGTTTCCTATAAAATAGCATATATCAATATGTATTTGTCAGATGTCCTCCTAAAATAATTTTATTCATAATTTTTCATCCACGATGTTTTTTACCAATTAGCATATATTGATATTTATCTCACACCATTATATTCATGTCAACAGCATTATTAATTTTATATTGGATTTGTTCTAAACTATATACTTTCTATATCAAAAGAATAACTCATATAATTAACCACTTATCCACTAGATGGCGCAACTTCTGCGTTTTTAAATCAATTGTATCTTATTCATTTTATCCACCAGATGGCGCAATATAATTCAATCCATTATATACTTTTTTTCACTCTAATAATATTTTTAGTTCAATTTGTTAATAAAATATTGTTGTACACGTTTTTATATTATGTACGAGATATCCTTCCCTGTATGTATACATGGTGGTTCAATTATTAGGCACGGAGCATTACATTTCGTATATTGACATATTATATATCCATCCGATTATTATTCAACAACAGTGAGCCTGGGTCTTTTTTCTTTTATACTTACCATCTGATTTGTATTTGGCTAAGATTAGCCTACGCCATGTTCCTTACACTACGACCCACGGCACCAATTTTTTCTCCTTCGTTGAGTTCCGCCAACGAACTTCGTTGCCTAGTAACCACCATGTACAAAAGGGCCTACGCTGGAAGTGATAGGACGCTGCAGAAGACGTCACATGACGAAAGGCGTACAGCGCCGTCACGTCACTTCCGGTTCCGGTCTCTAGTTGGAACGCATTGCGTTCCGGGACGCTGATACCTCGCTGTCTTTTTACTTTGTACATGTGAGTACCCATTTTGCTGCTGGAATATTATTAAACTTTTTAGCAAAACGATATCACACTATCGAGCTCTCTTTTTCCATGATCCTTCCATCCATATACCCCTGATTGGCCACATCCGATCTACCCACGAGGCTCTGGATACTACAACACTAACACAGGACCCCACTACCGGATCCCACTTAGGATACTCCGGATCCCATATCACATCTCCCCCAGGAAGGGAACTACTACACAGAGCCAGGATTAAACAAGACACCTCTGCAGTACCCGCTCTATACCCCTGCGTGGGGTGGGTACATCTGGTGAGTAGGTCTTTTTACCAGGGGCCACCTCACCACTCGCCAGTCACCCACCTTGGGGGTCACCGTAAGACATCCCGTTCACCTAATTTTTTGGTTATTACCACTATTTTATGGACTCATTTTCATTATATGGACTGATTTAATATCACTTTTTTTGCACTTTGCACAAATAGATTTCCCGCGCCTTTTTATCCGTCCGTATATTTATTATCTTTTTGGCACATTCATCCAATAATTTCTATCCACCTTGATAGATTTATCGATCTGAGATCACCTTTTGTTGCACCTTATACTAATTGCTCTTTTGCACACCCATCCTGAGCACATAAGTTTCCCGCACATTTATCTCTTTCCTTGCACATTTTTCACTATTTATTTATTATCCATCACTATTTATATTATCACTTGCGGATCTAACATTTTTTAGAAATTTTTACCTACTCATTTGGTATTGTCATATAATTATATTTATTATTGGTATATATAAGCAGATTCACTGTTATATTTTGCAATTTATTACGCCCTCTGGTGGTTGTTTCTCTTAAAAACATTTCCAGTTTATTTTATATTCCTTACAACACCATACGTTTGATCTTTTTACTCAGGTATTGATTTTTCATTTCCTCAATCATATTTATGTTTTAACATTGCATATTCGAACATCTTATATTCATCTGCACTTTACAAACTAAGCAGCACCATCACCTTCCATTTTACTTATCTTTTTTTGTAATGTAATTTTACTATATAAATCATTAAAAATGAAATATTTTTGTGTTTTCCATAGCTCTTGCTATGTCTCTCAGTATCTTTTATGTGTTTAAATGAGTTTCTATTGTTTTAAAAGTGTGTTTAAAGACCTTAAAATGCTTTTACACGTACAGTGACAGTAAAAAAACATGCCTACAATGCATTTTAATAGGGTTTTTCTATTTCGCGAATTTTAGCTTTCCTCATCAGAGGGTCCATTTATATCAGGTGGCCATATCAGGGGGTCCCCTTACATCCAGTGGCCACATCAAAGGGTCTTTTTACATTCGGTGGCCACATCAGCGTGCCTACTTACATCAGGTGTGTCCATTAGTGTGTTCTCTTACAATAGGCATCCCTATCAGTGTGCCCCCAAACATCCCGTGCCTCCATTAATGTGCCCCCTTACATCAGGTGTCCCCATGAGAGCCTCTCCTTACATCAGATGTCCCCATCAATGTGCCCCTTTACATCAGGTTTTCCGATTAGTGTGCCCTCTTACTTAAGGTGTCCCCATCAGTGTGCCACCTTACATTAGGCATCGCCATCAGAGTGTCCCTTATATCAGTTGTCCCAATCAGAATGAGCCTTTACATCACGTGTCTCCATCAATGTGCTCCCTTACATCAGATGTCCCCATGAGAGCATCCCCATACCTCACGTGTCCCCATCAGAGTGCCCCTTTATATCAGGTGTCCCCATCAGAATGTCCCCTTATTTCAGGTGTCCCTATTAGTGTGCCCCCTTACATCAGGTGTCCCCATCATTGTGCCCCCTTACATCAGGTGTCACCATCAGTGTGCCCCTTTACATCAGGTGTCCCCATCAGTGTACCACTTTACATCGGGTGTCGTCATCAACGTGTCCCTTTATATCAGGTGTCTTAATCAGAATGCCCCCTTACATCATGTGTCTCCATCAATGTGCCCCCCATACATCAGGTGTCCCCATCATTGTGCCCCCTATACATCAGGTGTTTTCATCAGTGTGCCCTTTACATTAGGTGTCCCCATCATAATGCCCCATTACATCAGGTGTCCCCATCAGTATGCTACCTTATATCAGGTGTCCCCATCACAATGCCCCCTTACATCAGCTGTCCCCATCAGTGTGCCCCTTATGTCAGGTGTCCCCATCAGAGTGCCTTCTTATTTCAGATGTCCCCATCAGAGTGCCCCCTTATATCAGGTGTCCCCATCAGAGTGCCTCCTTATATCAGGTGTCCCCATTAGACTGAAGTCGACACCTGATATAAGGGGGCACTCTGATGGGGACACCTGATATAAGGGGACACTCTGATGGGGACACCCGATCTAAGGGGGCAAACTGATGGGGGACACCTGCTATAAGGGGACACTCTGATGGGGACATCTGATGTAAGGGGTCACTCTGATGGGGACACCTGATATAAGGGGGCACACTGAAGGGGACATCTGATATAAGGGGGCAAACTGATGGGGGACACCTGTTGTAAGGGGACACTCTGATGGGGACACCTGATATAAGGGGGCAAACTGATGGAGGACACCTGATGTAAGGGGACACTCTGATGTTTTTGGACACTCGCATGGGGACACCTGATATAAGGGGGGCACACTGATGGGGGACACCTGATGTGACACTCAGATAGGGACATCTGATATAAGGGAGCACACTGATGGGGGAAACCTGATATAAGGGGACAATCTGATGGGGACATCTGATATAAGGGGACACTCTGATGGGGACATCTGATGGAAGGGGACACCTGATATAAGGGGGCACACTGACGGGGACACCTGATGTAAGGGGGCACACTGATGGGGACACCTGATGTAAGGGGACACTCCAATGGGGACACCTGATATAAGGGGGTAAACTGATGGGAAACACCTGATATAAGGGGACACTCTGATGTAAGGGGACAACTGATATAAGGGGACACTCTGATGGGGGCATCTGATTTAAGGGGACACCTGATATAAGGAGGCACTATGATGGGGACACCTGATATAAGGAGGCACTCTGATGGGGACACCTGATATAAGGGGGCACACTGATGGGGGACACCTGATTTCAGGGGGCACTCTGAATGGGACACCTGATATAAGGGGGCACTCTGATGGGGACACCTGATATATCAGGTGTCCCCATCAGAGTGCCTCCTTATATCAGGTGTCCCCCATCAGTGTGCCCCATTATATCAGGTGTCCCCCATCGGTGTGCCCCATTATATCAGGTGTCCCCATCAGAGTACCCCCTTACATCAGGTGTCCCCATCAGATTGCCCCCTTACATCAGGTGTCCCCATCAGATTGCCCCTACATCAGGTGTCCCCATCAGTTTGCCCCCTTATATCAGGTGTTCCCATCAGAATGCATCCTTATTTTAGGTGCCCCTTTACATCAGGTGCCCCCATCAGAGTGCCCCCTTATATCAGGTATCTCCATCAGAGTGCCCCCGTACATCAGGAGTCCCTATCAATTTGCCCTCTTACATCAGGTGCCCCCATCAGAGTGCGCCCTTATATCAGGTGTCCCCATCAGAGTGACCCCTTATATCAGGTGTCCCCATAAGAGAGTCCCCTTATATCAGGTGTCCCCATCAGTTTGGCCCATTATATCAGGTGTCCCCATCAGAGTGTCCCTTTATATCAGGTGTCCCCATCAGAGTGTCCCCTTATATCAGGTGTTCCCATCAGGGTGTCCCCTTACATCAGGTGTCCCCATCTGAGTGTCCCCTAAATCAGATGCCCCCCCTCAGTGTGCCCCTTTACATCAGGTGTCGCCATCAGAGTGTCCCCATATATCGGGTGTCGCCATCAGTGTGCCCCCTTATATCAGATGTCCCCATCAGAGTGCCCCCTTATAAGATGTCCCCATCAGAGTGCCCCCTTACATCAGATGTCCCCATCAGAGTGTCCCCTTATATCAGGTGTCCCCGTCAGAGTGCTCTCTTATATCAGGTGTCCCCCTCAGAGTGTCCCATTATATCAGGTGTCCCCACCAGTGTGCCCCATTATATCAGGTGTCCCCATCAGAGTGCCCCCTTATATCAGGTGTCCCCATCAGCGTGTCCCCTTATATCAGGTGTCCCCATCAGGGTGTCCCCTTACATCAGAAGTCCTCAACTCAGTGTCCCCTTATATCAGATGTCCCCCCTCAGTGTGCCCCTTTACATCAGGTGTCACCATCAGAGTGTCCCCATATATCACCCTATATCAGGTGTCGCCATCAGTGTGCAACCCTATATGAGGTGTCACCTTCAGAGTGCCCCCTTATATCAGGTGTCCCCATCAGTGTGCCCCATTATATCAGGTGTCCCCATCAGAGTGTCCCCTTATATCAGGTGTCCCCATCAGGGTGTCCCCTTACATCAGATGTCCTCATCTGAGTGTCCCCTTATATCAGATGTTCCCCCTCAGTGTGCCCCTTTACATCAGGTGTCGCCATCAGAGTGTACCCATATATCACCATATATCAGGTGTCGCCATCAGTGTGCAACCCTATATCACGTGTCCCCATCAGTGTGCCCTCTTACATCAGTTGCCCCATCAGAGTGTCCCCTTACATCAGGTGTCCCCATAAGAGTGTCCCCTTATATCAGTTGTCCCCATCAGTGTGGCCCATTATATCAGGTGTGCACATCAGAGTGTCCCCATCTGAGTGTCCCCTTAAATCAGATGTCCCCCCCTCAGTGTGTCCCTTTACATCAGGTGTCACCATCAGAGTGTCCCCGTATATCCGGTGTCGCCATCAGTATGCAACCTTATATCAGGTGTCGCCTTCAGAGTGCCCCCTTATTTCAGGTGTCCCCATCAGAGTGCCCCCTTATAAGATGTCCCCATCAGAGTGCCCCTTTACATCAGATGTCCCCATCAGAGTGCCCCCTTATATCAGGTGTCCCCATCAGAGTGCCCCCTTATATCAGGTGTCCCCATCAGAGTGTCCCCTTATATCAGGTGTCCCCATCAGTGTGCCCCATTATATCAGGTGTCCCCATCAGAGTGTCCCCTTATATCAGGTGTCCCCATCAGGGTGTCCCCTAACATCAGATGTCCTCATCTAAGTGTCCCCTTATATCAGATGTCCCCCCTCAGTGTGCCCCTTTACATCAGGTGTCGCCATCAGAGCGTCCCCATATATCACCATATATCAGGTGTCACCATCAGTGTGCAACCCTATATCAGGTGTCACCTTTAGAGTGCCCCCTTATATCAGGTGTCCCCATCAGAGTGCCCCCTTATATCAGGGGTCCCCATCAGAGTACCCCCTTATATCTGGTGTCCCCATCAGTGTGCCCCATTATATCAGGTGTCCCCCATCAGAGTGCCCCCTTATATCAGGTGTTCCCATCAGAATGTCCCCTTACATCAGGTTTCCTCATCTGAGTGTCCCCTTATATCAGATGCCCCCCCTCAGTGTGCCCCTTTATATCAGGTGTTACCATCAGAGTGTCCCCGTATATCCAGTGTCGCCTTTAGAGTGCCCCCTTATATCAGGTGTCACCATCAGTTTGCAACCTTATATCAGGTGTCGCCTTCAGAGTGCCCCCTTATATCAGGTGTCCCCATCAGAGTGCCCCCTTATATCAGGTGTCCCCATCAGAGTGCCCCCTTACATCAGGTGTCCCCATCAGAGTGTCCCCTTACATCAGGTGTCCCCATCAGTGTGTCCCCTTATATCAGGTGTCCCCATTAGAGTGCCCCCTTACATCAAGGAATGCCTCGGCTGCTTATAATTGGTCCAGTACAGATGACGGCTTCCTGGTGGGATTGCTCAGGATCCAAACACACCTTAGCTCCGCCCTACTGGCTAGCAGGTAAGTGTGCTGGTAAGAACATTTTGTTTTTTTACAAACACCTAATTATGTATGCCACTGACACATGTGAAGACACAAGATATGCTGAATAGCAGCCTAAATGTATTAAGATTGTTTTAATTTGAGACTCAAAGTTTTTGTTTAGAAGTGATATGCGCCTGCCATCTAGTGGACATTTTACAGTAGTACACCTTCTGTAAATGCTCCCACTTGAATAAGAATATAAAAGCAAATGAAGTCTCTAAATCCGTGGTGGAAACTCTAGGAGGGTCTCTCCATGCTACCACAAGTTGCAAACCCTGACCGGAATGGCAGGTAAACAGGTAGGTATATGCATCTTTTTTCACAGGTTAGTAAGCACAGGTGCCAGGAAGGGGAGGGAGTATTTTCAAGATTAGAAAGTCATATCTAAGAATTCTACTTTAAATTCAACTTTTTGCTTCCAAATTGCAAATGCGTCACATAATTCTATGTATAGGTTCTCAAAATCAAGTTTTTGGAGAATTTTTCAGGATGTTTAGGTCAGTTGTAAAATGTCCAGTTGTTCCCAAATAATTGTCAGCAGTGTTTTCTTTCTCTGAGCAGTCCTGTGACAACAATACATTTTCTTGGCAAAGCTCAATATCCTCTAAGGCAGTGATGGTGAACCTATGGCAGGCATGCCACATCCGACACGCAGAGCCCTCTCTGTGGGCACGCGAGAGCCGCCGCCACTGCTAGCACTGTGACAAGGGGAGAAGCCAGCGTGGGCTGTCCCACGGCCCCCGTATATTTCCCCCGCTCGCCCCCTTCTTCTGTCAAAGCACCATGGGACAGGGACAGAATGGTGCTTGCAGGGATCGTTGTCCACTCTGATTCCTCCTGCCTCCCCACTGGCTGAAGCCGGGGACCAATGAGGAGCCAGGACAAGTACACCATGGGATATGTAGTCCCGGAAGACTCAAAATCAATTAAAGAAAAACTACAGCCCTAGCATGCCCCGAAGAAATAAAAGGAGGGATAGCCTGGAGCCTGGGGGAAAAAAAGGGCTGAGACAGAATGGAGAGCAAGTGTGAGAGAAGTGTGGAGACAAGAGTGAGAGGAGGCTGAGGTGGTTCAGGAGGGAGAGAGAGCCCAAGCCACAACAACACCTGGAGTTGATCCAGCCAGAGAGGAGCAAGAGGACGGTGCTGAGAGGACACCATCAAGAGTGAGGGGGGGGGGGTGATCGAACTCACCAACAAAAGGAGAAGCTGCTTCCAGGTACACTGACACTGGACGCCGGAGCCGGGTGAGTACTGAATTGACTACAATCCCTCTTGGAGTGTGCGATCATCACCTGGGTGGCTGGTCGTCTGCAGTTTAATTGCAGTGTTGGCACTTTGAAAAAGATAAGTTGGTTTTGTGATAAAGTTTGGGCACTCAGGCTCAAAAAGGTTCGCCATCACTGCTCTAAGGCTATACAAGGGTGAACCTCTGCAATTTTGGCATTCTTTCAAATTTTTATTTGCCTGCTGTAATAATCTCCTGGGAATCTACGTATCTCCCCATAATAGTGTAACTACATGGACCTAACAAAACATTACCGACACAACTTAGAGATAGAAGGTTCCTGTGCTGATGTCAGGAACATCTGGTCCAGTGTAAGAGAGATAATGCGAGCCGTTAGGCTCATGCTCAGACGCATGCGCATAAATGTGCATGGTTCAGGCATGGGAACCTAACTAAGCCATACTGGTACCAAATGACCTATTTAAATCTGGGCCCTGCAAGGAATCATTGCTGTGTGGTCTTTCAGCATAAAGCTGTTATTTTTTATCCTGAATCTGCTTGACTCTGTTACTGACCGGGCCCAGTGCCATCTTAAGAGCCTTATTGGCCCCCGGGCAATGCAGTGCACTCGGACCCTGCCTACACAATCACCCACGAGGCTAAAAATGCAAATTATCAATAAGGCTATATTTATTGGTAGATCTACGTCGGTCACGCGCGGGAAGCTAGGGGCGAGCGCGCGCCGCCTCTGGCGGGCTCCCGCCCCCAGTCGGCAGCGGGAAGCCGGTACGCGGATAAGGCGGCTCCGAATGCCACCTGACACTCACGATCGTTCCCCGCTGAGAGAGAAGGACAGTCGGCTGTTGTAAACACAGCTGACCATTCTTCTCCCTGGAATAATCATAGAGGCCCTGTGATCCTTCTATATAGGATCACATGTCTCTATGGTAATTTCAGAAGCCCTGCCCCCATACAGTGAGAATCACTCCCCTAGGCTCACATTTAACCCCTTGATCACCCACAAGAGTCATTATTACAGTGACAGTGCATATTTTTAGCACTGATTTCTGTAGTAATGTCACTGGTACCCCCCAAAAGTTTTAAAAACATCAGTTAGGGATCCGATCTGTCCGCCACAATGTTGCAGTCCCGCAAAAAAAAAAATCGCAGATCGGCCCCATTACTAGTAAAAAAAAAAAAAAATAATAATAAAAATGACATAAATCTTTCCTGTAGTTAGTAGACGCGATAACTTTTGTGCAAACCAATCAAAATATGCTTATTGCGATTTTTTTTTTTTACCGAAAATATGTAGTAGAAAACAAATTGGCCTAAAATGTTAAAAAATTTTGATTTTTAAATTTTATTTTTTTGAGAATGTCATATAGCAGAATGTGAAAAACATATATATCTTTTTCAGAATTGTCACACTTTTTTTGATTATAGCAAAAAAAAAAATCGCACAGGTGATGAAATACCACCAAAAGAAAGCTCTATTTGTGGGGTAAAAATTACATAAATTTTATTTGGGTACAGCATTGCACGACCGCGCAATTGTCCGTTAAAGTAATGCAGTGCCGAATCGCAAAAAATTGCCTGGTCATTAAGGGGGGAAATCCTTCCGGTCCAGAAGTTGTTAAATAAAACGCAGAGAGGGCTGGTTGGGGGGATATGGAGTTAATTAGGAAGACCCCATCCAGAAACATAGAAACAAAGAGGGAAAACCCCCAATGGGACTTTTTAGGTCTTAAATAGTAGTTCAAATGCTAATAGAAGCAATGAGGTGATAATCTTTATGTAAAAACTTGAATTTTATTTTACAAAGGTATAAAAGAGGAAAATGGGGAATACAAAAGATGACATAAATATACAAGACAACATGTGGGTGGCTAGCCCTAAAATGACCTCATCATATAAGTATATAGGTACAAAAGCAAGGAAACATATGATAATAATGAATACACCCGACGTGTTTCTGGAGGTTATCCGTCTTCAGGGGTGTTGAACATATTTTGTGGAGTACAGAGTACCTATAATGATGGTAAGTCAATTAGATAAAGCCAAACATAAAAATCAAATATGCACAGTCCGGTCTCTGGATAATTGGAGGAAGATGAAACATGATCCCAATCAGGGGCGGACTGACCATTTGAGGATTAGGGCACTGCCCGAGGGCCCAGGGTCAGTAGGGGGCCCCATGAGAGGTTACACACTACAGAAAGAAGCCAGGAACTTCCATGCAGGCTATGCTGTGGTGGATATTTAAATGCCCACTCTATGTGGCTGAGCTGCAATTTGTAGGTGGGGCTTTGTGTGGCTTGAGTGTGGACACAGGGGGCCCCATGATCTCTGATTGCCCGGGGGCCCCATGAGTTGTCAGTCCACCCCTGATCCCAATTGCGACAAAGGGAGGAGGACAAACCGAGAGGGTCAGCAAGGCCACCCAACAGACGGCAGGAATAAACTCAGGGCCAAGGATGTTAATAGGCAAGGAATTTTAACTGTAGTCAGATGGCAAGAAAAAACGCACAGCCATGGAAGAATTCATGGGAAAGAAAGATAAATGTGTAGACCTCCTGCAAAGTGTTAATCAAGACCAGCCCGTAAGTGTGACTTGAAGATTATCACCTCATTGCTTCTATTAGCATTTGAACTACTATTTAAGACCGAAAAAGTCCCATTGGGGGTTTTCCCTCTTTCTTTTAACCACTTGCCGACTGCTCACAGTATATTTACTGCGGCAGTCAGCCCCTCACAGGCAGAGCGATGTAAGTCTACGTCGCTAGCCTGTGAGGCTCTGGGGAGCGAGTGCGTGCCGCGGAGGCGCGCTCCCGCGCCCCCCCGCGCGTGTGACCGGCGGACCCGATGTCCGCCGGTCACTCGGCGATCGTCGGGGGAGAGGGAGAAAGTCAGGCGGCTTATGTAAACAAGCCACCTGTCATTCTCCCCGGTGTAGAAACACTGATCACACGGTTCTACAATGTAGGACCGTTGATCACTGTTCCTACAGCTCAAGCCACAGCCAATCACAGTAAGAATCATGTCCCTAGGGACACACACATCCCCTCCCTCTCAAATAAAGTTAACCCCTTCACTACCAGTGTATTTTTACAGTAACAGTGCATATGTATAGCACTGATTACTGTAGAAATGTCACTGGTAACCCCAAAAGTGTCAAAAATGTCAGTCAAGGGTCCGATCTGTCCGCCGCAATGTCGCAGTACTGCAAAAAAAAACGCAGATCGCCGCCATTACGCGTTAAAAAAAAAACAACAAAAATGACAAAAATCTTTCCCTTTGTTAGTAAACGTGATAACTTTTGCGCAAACCAATAAAAATACGCTTTTTGCGATTTTTTTTACCAAACATATGTAGCATAAAACAAATTGGCCGAAAATGTTAAAAAAATTTGATTTTTAAATTTTTTTTTGGAGAATTTCATATAAAAAAATGTGAAAAATATTGTTATTTTTGCAAAATTGACGCTCTTTTTTTGTTTATAGCGCATGACCAAAAAATCGCACAGGTGATCAAATACCACCAAAAGAAAGCTCTGTTTGTGGGAAAAAAGGACGTCAAATTCGTTTAGGTACAGCGTCGCACGACCACGCAATTGTCCGTTAAAGTCACGCAGTGCCGAATCGCAAAATACCCCCTGGTCTTTTAGCAGCCAAATCCTCCGGGGCTTAAGTGGTTAAAGAAAACGCATGACATGGGTTAATCACTAAGGCATAAGCATTGTTTTCTGTTTGATAAACCCCACCAATCAGAATTAAGGCTCCCGCACACAGTCACCCACATCATGGTCGTATCTGGTTTTATAGCGTAAATTGACTTATATAGGTGGATATTTGCAGCACCTGTGTACTCCCTGGCTGGGATAGTCACCAGAATTTGCACTATATGGTCAGATTTAGGATCATGCACAAAATCCTTAATCCTGATTGGTTGGTGGGGGTCATCACAAAGCCATTGGCTTCTTTAGGGACTGTATGCAGCACCTGTTGGCTCCCTGGTGGGAAGATGTAAGGGAAATACCGGGGTCATCACAAAGCAATTGGCTTTAATAGACGACTGTACGCAGCCCCTGTGGACTCCCTGGCTGGGATAGTCACCAGAATTTGCACTATACAGTATGGCCAGATAGGATCGTGCACAAAAGCCTTAATTCTGATTGGTTGGTGGGGTCATCACAACCCAATCACAACAATCATTGGCTTCTTTAGGTGACTGTACGAGAGAGAGAGACAGAGAGAGAATGAATCAACTAGCAGCAGTCTCGTTACCTTCCACAGCAGCCGCACACAGAACATGAATGGAGGAAGTGGGTGGAGCGATTCTGGGCACGGAGGAGGATGAGGAGGATCCTCCTCCACTGTGCACGCTGGGTCCTCTCCTCCACACCTCACTGGTTGCTAGATGCCAGCAGAGCCAGAAACGACAGCAGCCGGCGCCAGCAGAGGAACAAACTGGTCTGGGGGTAGGGGAATAGACCACCAGGTAACTTAAACTGGGGGGGGGGGGGCAGATCGGGGTAAATTGCCACCCTGCGAGGGGCCCCTTGGCAAGTGGGGCCCCTGGGCATGCCCATTCGGAAAGACGGCCCTGACCGGGCCTCTATCTGACCTGCCAGCTTATGGCTGCTACCTGCCTGCTTATGGCTGCTGCCATTTGTACTCTTCAGTTCTTAGAGTTTAAGTGCTGCCTCCCCATCTCACAGGCTAGCGCAATCATATATACACTATATGGCTGCTGTCTGCCTACCTGTGTGTTGCTTACCTCGACACGAACTCTTAACCACTTTAGGACCGGATGATTTGGCTGCTTAATGACCAGGCCCTATTTTGCGATTCAGCACTGCGTTACTTTAACGGACAATTGCGCGGTCGTGCGACGCTGTATCCAAACAAAATTGAAGTCCTTTTTCCCCACAAATAGAGCTTTCTTATGGTGGTATTTGATCACCTGTGTGATTTTTTATTTTTTGTGCAATAAACCAAAAAAGAGCGACAATTTTGAAAAAATAACAATATTTTTCAAATTTTTTTATATGAAATTCTCAAAAATAAAAATGTAAAAATCAAAATTTTTTAACATTTTAGGCCAATTTGTTTTCTGCTACATATTTTTGGTAAAAAAAATCGCAATAAGCGTATTTTGATTTGTTTGCGCAAAAGTTATTGCGTTTATTAACTACGGGAAATATTTATGTCATTTTTATTGTTTTTTTTTTTACTAGTAATGGCGGCGATCTGCGATTTTTTGCGGGACTGCGACATTGCAGCGGACAGATTGGACCCCTAACTGACATTTTTGACACTTTTGGGAGTACCAGTGACATTACTACAGTAATCAGTGCTAAAAAAATGCACTGTTATTGTAAAAATGACACTGGCAAGGAAGGGGTTAACTGTACTGGTGATAAAGGGGTTAAATGTGACCCTAGGGGTGTGACTCTAACTGTACAGGGGCGTGGCTTGTGAGATCATCACAAAGACATGCGATCCTTTATAGCAGGATCACATAGCCTCTGTGATCATCTAAGGGAGAATGACAGTGGCTGAACTCTGTCAGCGGCGGGAGATTGCGAGTGGCCAGCAGCCATCGGAGCCGCCGGTCACACGCACTGGCTCCCCAGCTGACGAGCGGGGGCGGGAGTGCGCCGCTGGCAACGCACTCGCCCCCTAGAGTCTCCTGGGCGAGCGACGTAGTACTACGTCGCTTTGCCCAGGAGCGATTGCCTGCCGCAGTAAAACTGCGGTGGGCAGTTGCTAAGTGGTTAAAGAGGAAGTAAAGTCTTGGGGAAAAATAAGTATTTTTGTTTACCTTCAAAGCAAATGAATAATCTGCCGCATCCTTCTTTAACTGTCTTCTTTCTGGGTCTGCAGACTTCGGCTCTGTGACTGGCCGGAGCCACGTGTCGTCACTCCCATGCATGTGTGTGGGCAGGGCCGCTGATGAGGGGGGACCACCAGCCCTCTTGTAGGGGGCTCGAGCACACAGGGGGGCCCACACAGAGAGGGGGATTAGTGATGGACAACAAATACAGAAATCTTCCTCCAGCACCTGAATCTGATCTGTCCCTCTCCCTGCTTTTATCTGCTGAGAAAGAGACAGTCATCCCTCACTAATCCCCCTCCCTGTGTGGGCCCCCCTCCCAGCACTTATCTCTGCTCAGGAGTTTATTTGTAAATTGTAACTTTGTTTCTCTCTCTCTGTCTCTCTGATCACTGAGCTCCAACTGCCCAGCCTGTATATTTTTCTCATCTCATCTTCTTTTTTATTTAACGTAGTTTTTTTTTTTTTTAGATTTAGCAGGAATTATATGAGTTATGTTATATTTGTGTCTGCTAATAGTGATTTTGTTGTAATTTTAGCTAAATATATCTTTAATATTTTCTTGGGAGGGGTGGGGCCCTGCCAGGTAGTCTGTACGGGGCCCCGCGATTTCTAACAGCAGCCCTGTGTGTGGGAGCTGCCGGTCACGGCACAGGGCTCTGAAGAATCTACACGGGTGGCTGTTCTTTCAGAGCGCTTGCGCCGATAATGTCATCGGCTGCATGCAATGTAAATATCTCCTAAACGGTGCAAGTTTAGGAGATAATAACAGATAATTAACATTTACTATAGGCTTACCTATAGGTACAAACCGTACCCAGGGGTTTACAACCACTTTAAGCAAGATTTTGCCTACCAATTCTATATCTCATTGCCTTCATGTTGACAATCCCTGCTTGTCTCTGACCTTGATACTAGTGATCGACCGATATCGGTTTTTCATTGCCGATACCGATACCGACATTTTGGCCATCGCATATCGGTATCGGCCAATATTGGCCGATATTTTTGCATGTTTAACCACTTGCCTTCTGTGCACTTAAACACCCTTCCCATCCAGGCCAATTTTCAGCTTTCAGCGCTGTCACACTTTGAATGACAATTGCGGGGTCATGCTACACTGTACCCATTTGAAATTTTTATCATTTTTTTCACACAAATAGAGCTTTATTTTGGTGGTATTTAATCATCTCTGGGTTTTTTATTTTTTACAAAAAAAAAGAATAAAGACAAAAAATGTTGAAAAAAAAAAAAAAGTTTTTCTTATTTTCTGCGAGTAAATTTTGAAAATAAATTTTTCTCCTTCACTGATGTGCGCTGATGAGGCGGCACTGATGGGCACTGATGAGGTGGCACTTATGGGCACTGATGAGGTGGCACTTATGGGCACTGATGAGCAGTGTTGGAAGTAACTGCGTTTAAGTAAACGGCGTTACTTAACGCAGTTACTTTTCAGGGTAACGAGTAATCTATCAGATTACTCGTTCACTCCCTGTAATGCCGTTGCCGCTACTTCCGGCTGCGTTACCGCAATTACATCTACCGCCACTAGATGGCAGTAGATGTAATTGTATTCCCCCTCTCCTCTATGACCGCTGTCCGCGGTACTGGAGAGAGAAGAGGAGGAGACTCATCGAGTGAGTCACGTCACGCGGCGCCAGGACAGGACTCGGAATGGGACAGTCACAGCCTCATGCTCACACAACAGCAGCAGAACAGCGCGCCAGGAGGACAGGGGAGAGGGCATAGAGTCCGGCGATCCGACCCAGCCATTGCCGCCCACAGTGAGTGCCAGTCTGCCAGTGCCTGCCACCACACACTAGTAGTAGACACAGTGTCAGTATATAACTTGTGTTGTGTGACTACTGACTTTAGCAGCAGAACATCGCGCCAAGAGGACAGGGGAGAGCCCAGCCATTGCCGCCCACAGTGCCAGTCTTCTGCCAGTGCCACCCACCACACTAGACACTGCAGTATGTAACTTGTGTGACTGACTAGTGACTACTGACTTACTTAACTTTTGCCTGGCAAAATATAATATAAATATTATAACAAGTCAACCAGTGGCAGTTACTTTACTTACAGTTACAATTACTAAACAATATAGTCCAGGCCAGGAGGAGACTCCACCACCAGTCCACCACCACCAGCCAGGCAGCCGCCCACCACCAGTGTGCCGCCCACGTCACCACCAGTGTGCCAATGCCCACGCCACCACCAGTGTGCCACGCCACCACCAGCCAGGCAGCCACCCACCACCAGTGTGCCACACCCACGTCACCACCAGTGTGCCATGCCCACGTCACCACCAGTCCAGTGTGCCACGCCACCACCAGTGTGCCACGTCACCACCAGTGTGCCAAGCGCCCACGCCACCACCAGCCAGGCAGCCACCCACCACCAGTGTGCCACACCCACGTCACCACCAGTGTGCCAAGCAACCACGCCACCACCAGTGTGCCACGCCACCACCAGCCAGGCAGCCACAGAACGTAATTGCATTATAGAATATTAAAAAAAAAGTCAGTTACTTTGCTGAGTAACTAATTACTTTTTCAATGTGGTAACTGAGTCAGTAACTCAATTACTTTTTGGGAGAAGTAATTTGTAACTGTAACTAATTACTTTTTTAAACTAAGATGAGCAACACTGCTGATGAGGAGGTACTAATATGCCGCACTGATGAGCACTGATAGGCGGCACTAATAGGCGGCACTGAGAGGCGGCACTGAGAGGCGGCACTGCTGGGCACTGATAGGCGGCACTGCTGGGCACTGATAGGCGGCACTGCTGGGCACTGAGAGGTGGCACTGCTGGGCACTGACAGGTGGCACTGCTAGGCACTGAGAGGCGGCACTGAGAGGCGGCACTGATGGGCACTGATAGGCGGCACTGATGGGCACTGGCGGATGGCACTGGACACTGACGGGTGGCACTGATGAGCGGCACTGATGGGCAGCACCATCAGTGCCCACACTCAGTGCCCATAGTGCTGCCAGTCAGTGCTCATCAGTGTCTAGATGAGCAGGCACTGATGGGCACTGACTAGCAGCACTATGGGCACTGATTGTGGGCATTGATGGGGGGCACTGATGGCGGGCACTGTGGGCACTGATGGGGGGGCACTGTGTGTGTGTTTTTACCTTGTGTAATCAGGGCACTGGTGATCGGTGCCCTGATTACATTCTCCTGTGTCCCCGGCGCTGTGAGGCTCCCCCTCCTTCCTCACACTGCAGGCTCCGTGTGAGGAAGGAGCGCCGGCGATGAGAGATGATCTCATATGTTTACATATGAGATCATCGCTCATTGGACGGCCAGATCACGTGGTGAATGGCCGCTGTGATTGGCCATTCACCACGATCTGTGATCGGCCGTGTCCAAGGGACACGGCCGACACAGATTTTCCCCGCAGCGCGCTTGCGGGAGCGCGCTGGGGGCGTGTCACTGGGAGGCCGTTTAAAAACGGCCTCCCGAAAATTCGAGTCCGCGCTGCAGCCGTATATAGGCTGTATCGCGGATGGGGGGTGGTTAAAATTTTGCAAAATAAACACAAATTGTGACACAAATCTGTTACTGAACATGTTAATCTTTATTTATTAACATTTTTAACATTAAGGGCTCGTTCTTCACACCTTAACTGCATTAAAACTGATAGGAAAAGTGCACTTGCAGGGACATCAGTTTCACATCATCTGATTGTGCATTAATGCATAATAAACTGCTGCAGTAGTGCACTCACTCACTGCAATAATTTTAAATCACTACTGCAGTGCAGTCAGTGCAAAACTGCAGCTACACAGTGGATTGGACTGGAGTCAGTGGACTACCTCTGCAGTATGACACTCAATGCAACTACTGCAGTCAGTGCAAAACTGCTAGAAAAAAAGCTAGGCAACAGCTAGACAGTTGATTGAACTGGGGTCAGTGGACTACCTCTGCAGTAGGGCACTCACTGCAACTACTGCAGTCAATGCAAAACTGCTGGGAAAAAAGCTGGGCAACAGCTAAACAGTGGATTGGATTAGAGTCAGCGGACCACCGCTGCAGTAGAGCACTCACTGCAACTACTGCAGTCAGTGCAAAACTGCTAGAAAAAAGCTAGGCAACAGCTAGACAGTGGACTGGACTGGAGTCAGTGGACTACCGCTGCAGTAGGGCACTCACTGCAACTACTGCAGTCAGTGCAAAACTGCTAGAAAAAAACTAGACAGTGGATTGGATTGGACACTACTCTTTTCAATACTCCCAGTTAAGTAGAACAATATTATACTGCAGAAAGCAGAATATTTCAGCATGTCCATGGTCACCTGTTAAAGGGCTTCTGTTTTGTTCATATAATGCTGCCACTTCATAAACATGCTCAGGAGGAGAGGAGGACAGAGGAGCAGAGAGAGTGGGGTATCTTCTAGCATGGAAAGCAAGTCTTTTGTAGCGTACCTCATTTTCTTTCCACCACTGAAGAGGATGACTTCTTCTGTCAATTGCTGGTTAATTCAAATAGAGATGAAGTTCAACATCCAGGCTCATTATTGCAGAAATTGAATCCTCCACATGAGGCCCCAATAAAACACTGAAAATGTCCTGATCAATTCGACCACGATGCTGCTCTTTCATATTATAAAAATAGTGATCTGAAATTGTCTTTTCGGCAGGAACCTCTTGTTGAATATCTTCTGTCAGCCATTGTTTTGACTTTGCCAATACATCTTCAGAAGAGAAAGCATGGTTCTTGTATCGAGGATTCAAAAGATTTGCAAGCACAACATTTTTAATCTCGTCATGCTTCTCAAAACATATATTATTCAAAACTCTTTGGGGATGACAGACCATCATTTGAAAGTTGGAGGGTTTTGTGTGCCATGACACTGAGGTATGACATATCAGCAAGCCTCATTCCTTTCTGCATGTTTGCTCCACTGTCTCGAAGTAGCACAAGCATCACTCGGTCTTTGTTGATTCCCCAGTCATCAAGCATGCCTAGAAACATTTCTCTACTGTACTCAGTGTGGGATCCTTGTTTTACTTTTGTATTCAACACTGATTGCCTTTTTTTCCATCCGCTGTGAATGAAGTGGCATGTAAGAATGAGTAGTGACTCTGACTCTGTTTGTCCTGACCAGCAGTCAGTCGTGAATGAGAGTGAGTTGCCTGTATTCTCTGGTTGCAGCATAGCCTTTACTTTGTCAACGACCTTTTGGTGAATCTTTTCCAGCATTTTGGTTCGATAACACTTCTGTTAGGATTGAGTTCACCAGCTGGTGGCACTGTGTTGCCCTGGGCTAAATGCTGCACTTCCAGTGTCCACCAGCAGATGTCTCCCAGAAGCCAGAAGGCTTCTATGATCACTTACAACTGTGTTCAGCTGCCAGGTGGCTATTTAAGGCTGCTCCTCCCTTTCCCAGGCGCGTCACTATTTTGATTGCCTCCCTGCTGCCAGAACCAAGTGTCTCTGATCCTGATTCATACCCTGATTTATCCTGCACCCCTTGCCTTGCTCCTGTTCTCTGCCTAGTATCCAGTCTTGTTTGCCCTCTTCCTTGCTTCCCTGTTCCTCTTGTCCAGTATACAGGTCCCTCTCAAAAAAGTCCCTCTGTGATAAAGTTCATTATTTTCTGTAATGTACTGATAAACATTAGACTTTCATATATTTTAGATTTGTTACACACAACTGAAGTAGTGCAAGCCTTTTATTGTTTTAATATTGATGATTTTGGCATACAGCTCATGAAAAACCAAAATTCCTATCTCAAAAAATTTGCATATCATGAAAAGGTTCTCTAAACAAGCTATTAACCTAATCATCTGAATCAACTAATTAACTCTAAACACCTGCAAAAGATTCCTGAGGCTTTTAAAAACTCCCAGCCTGGTTCATTACTCAAAACCGCAATCATGGGTAAGACTGCCGACCTGACTGCTGTCCAGAAGGCCATCATTGACACTCTCAAGCAAGAGGGTAAGACACAGAAAGAAATTTCTGAACGAATAGGCTGTTCCCAGAGTGCTGTATCAAGGCACCTCAGTGGGAAGTCTGTGGGAAGGAAAAAGTGTGGCAGAAAACGCTGCACAATGAGAAGAGGTGACCGGACCCTGAGGAAGATTGTGGAGAAAGACCGATTCCAGACCTTGGGGAACCTGCGGAAGCAGTGGACTGAGTCTGGAGTAGAAACATCTAGAGCCACCGTGTACAGGCGTGTGCAGGAAATGGGCTACATGTGCCGCATTCCCCAGGTCAAGCCACTTTTGAACCAGAAACAGCGGCAGAAGCGCCTGACCTGGGCTACAGAGAAGCAGCACTGGACTGTTGCTCAGTGGTCCAAAGTATTTTTTTCGGATGAAAGCAAATTTTGCATGTCATTCGGAAATCAAGGTGCCAGAGTCTGGAGGAGGACTGGGGAGAGGGAAATGCCAAAATGACTGAAGTCCAGTGTCAAGTACCCACAGTCAGTGATTGTCTGGGGTGCCATGTCAGCTGCTGGTGTTGGTCCACTGTGTTTTATCAAGGGCAGGGTCAATGCAGCTAGCTATCAGGAGATTTTGGAGCACTTCATGCTTCCATCTGCTGAAAAGCTTTATGGAGATAAAGATTTAATTTTTCAGCACAACCTGGCACCTGCTCACAGTGCCAAAACCACTGGTAAATGGTTTACTGACCATGGTATTACTGTGCTCAATTGGCCTGTCAACTCTCCTGACCTGAACCCCATAGAGAATCTGTGGAATGTTGTGAAGAGAAAGTTGAGAGACGCAAGACCCAACACTCTGGATGAGCTTAAGGTCGCTATCGAAGCATCCTGGGCCTCCATAACACCTCCATAACTCCACCTCCATAACGCCTCCATGCAACGCCGCATTGAAGCAGTCATTTCTGCAAAAGGATTCCCGACCAAGTATTCAGTGCATAACTGAACATAATTATTTGAAGGTTGACTTTTTTGTATTAAAAACACTTTTTTTTTTTATTGGTCGGATGAAATATGCTAATTTTTTGAGATAGGAATTTTTGTTTTTCATGAGCTGTATGCCAAAATCATCAATATTAAAACAATAAAAGGCTTGCACTACTTCAGTTGTGTGTAATGAATCTAAAATATATGAAAGTCTAATGTTTATCAGTACATTACAGAAAATAATGAACTTTATCACAATATGCTAATTTTTTGAGAGGGACCTGTATTGTATATATTTGTAGATAGTCGGTTCTTTAGTTATTTTGTCTTTGGGGTTGGTTTTTGTTTGCTGGCATTTCTTTTGTTCACTGTTGCTGTGTATGCTTGTTTATGTGGTTCACTATAATAAATTTCACTTAAGGTTATCTTTATTGTTTAGTCTCCGTTTTGATGTGTAGCTACATGTGTCTGGTCTCCCTAGATGCTGCTGAACTCTGACATAATAGTGACGCCCACTACGACCAGATCAGCTACACTTTGGAGCTGGAAGCCGGTTGCTTTTGACTTTATTTTCCTTTTGTCAAAATGCTTAGAGCGCAGGTTATTTGGCGTGTGCATGCAGCAAAAGATAAAGATTTTTGTCGTTCATTGTTGCTGGGTTTGAGTCTCACTGAGGAGGAACTGTTGGAAAGCATTCTGACAGCACATGCCTTAGCTGTTGAGGGCAGATTCTCCCTTAGACAAGTTCAGCCTTCAGGTTTGTTCTGAGCTAGTATTTCGGTTGATCTCTCATGGCCATGATATTTTCACTCCTCCATTTACTATGTTCCAGGCTGGATTTTAGGGATGGTTGCTGAAATATTGTGCAGGTTCCTTCCAGGGCCGGACTGGCCTACCAGGATACCGGGAGATTTCCCGGTAGGCCGACTGCCCTGGGGCCGCTTTGAGAGCAGCAGCACTCAGCCCCCAAGTTTCGGCCACCAGCCTGCAAGTTCCGGCCGCCCGCCCGCAAGTTCCGGCCGCCCGCCCCCAAGTTCCGGCCGCCCGCCCCCAAGTTCTGGCCATCCGCCCACCCGCAATTTCCGCCCGCCAGCCCGCAAGTTCCGGCCGCCCGCCCCCAAGTTCTGGCCGTCCGCCCACCCGCAAGTTCCGGCCGCCAGCCCGCCCGCCCACCATTCACGGCTGCCCCCCGCCATTCACGGCTGCCCGCCCGCAAGTTCCGCTGCTGTGTGTGACTGGGGGAGTGGCCTGGCCACCGTTGTCTGATCGCTGCTAAGGGGAGGCTGGCTGAGTGAGCAGTGTCACTGCAGACCGCCTATCCTCTCGTCTCCGCCCACTGCTTCAGAGAGAGAGAAGCTGAAGGTGCAGGTGTCTCAGCTAACGCTGATGACCAATAGAGTGAGGGGGAGGAGCTCTGCTCTCTGATGGGAGACCCAGCCGCCAGACATCAGAAGAAGCATCCCTGCAGGCACGTGTGAAGAGGCACCAAGGCTGAAGGGGGACTGACAAAGTAAGTACAGTATAGTAATCAGCAGTGCAATTGATCCCATCCTCCATCACCACTGCCCCCTGCTGATCTCACCACCCCCACAGATCTTATCCCTGATAGGATGGGGGGGGCAGCAGTGGCGGTGGGCAGGATGGCACCCCTCATCACCACTGCCACTAATCTCCCCTCACCACTATAGCTACCACTGATCCCACTCCCCTCACCACCACCACTGATCCAACCCCCCCCACCACCACCGCCCCTGCCACTGATTGCACCCCCCTCACCACCACTGCCACCGATCCATCCCCCTCACCACCACCGATCCCACCCCCCTCACCACCACCCCTGCTGCCACTCATCCCACCCCCCTCATCACTACCACCATCGCTGCCACCGATCCCACCCCCCCTCATCACCACCACCGCTGCCACCTATCCCACCCACCTCACCACCACCACCACCGCTGCCACCGATCCCACCCCCCTCACCACCACCACCGCTGCCACCGATCCCACCCCCCTCACCACCACTGCCACCGATCCCACCCCCCTCACCACCACCACCGCTGCCACCGATCCCACCCCCCATCACCACCACCCCCGCTGCCACCGATCCCACCCCCCTCACCACCACCACCGATCCCACCCCCCATCACCACCACCCCCGCTGCCACCGATCCCACCCCCCTCACCACCACCACTGCTGCCGCCACCGATCCCACCCCCCTCACCACCATCACCACCGCTGCCACCGATCCCACCCCCCTCACCACCACCACCGCTGCCACCGATCCCACCTCCCTCACCACCACCATCACCACCGCTGCCACTGATCCCACCCACCTCATCACCACCACCGCTGCCACTGATCCCACCCCCCTCATCACCACCACCACTGCCACCGATCCCACCCCCCCTCACCACCACCACCGCTGCCACTGATCCCATCCCCTCACCACCACTGCCACTGATCCCACCCTCCTCATCACTACATCCAGGGTTGCCGTTAGAAATTATGGGGCCCTGTATAGCCTACCAGACCTGTGTTTTATCCTGAAGCTATTCTCTCCTACCCTGCAGCAGCCGGCATCAGAAAAAAAGAGAAGAATCGTCAGCGCTGCTGTAGGGGCACAAAGGACAGCAAGCGGAAAGTAGTCATCAACAGTGGTTTACTAGAACAGATCTCCTGTGGTCCCCCCCCCCTCTGCAGCAACTGAAAACAGGTGGGAGGGAGAGAAGATGAAGCCAGCAGCGCTGCGAGTAAGGGGGACGCATACAGGGGAGCCTGGGCAGCAGGGAAAAGGGGGAATCTGATCATGGACAGGAGGGGGTGATCAGTATAGAGGGGGGCAATTGCAAGAACCAAAGCAGCAGGAGAGGGAGGAGGAAAAAACAGCTTTCAGCTGCTGCAGGGAGACCCATACAGGGGATTGGTTCCTGTAATTTTCCTCCAGCCACACCAGTCACCCCCCTTTTCCATGATCTGATTCCTCCTACTGCCTGGGCCCTCTTGCTGAACTGATGGGCCTGGGCCTCATACAGGAGGCCCGTACCCAGCTCACTCCTCTTGGCCCTGCTTCCTAGCTGGGAGGGGTTGCCTAGGGTGTCAAAAACCTTTCCACCAGCCCTGGTGGCACCCGTATAGTATATGGCTGCAGCTAGGCCGGGGAAGGCAAGTAGTGACGTAATAGCACTGGGCGGTGTCATTTTTATAGGAAGGCACTGATCTTGGTAGGGGTGGTGGAGCGCGCCTTTCTACACCAGGGGCGGGTAAAACTGGACCCCTCCGCAGCCCAACCTCAGAAGTCTGGTCAGACCGAATACATAATAAACAAGCAAAAAGTTGGGGGAGCAAACCCTGAACATGTATTTCTAAAGCTGGTGCAGCTATGAACCAAGTGGCATGCATATTAAAAAAGAATAATAAGCGACTATCTATAAAAAAGGATGAATCCAGCCTCTCTAACCCTTTTTTATGAATAGTGTAGGACCCACTGACAATGGGGTACTTTGAAGTAGTGGTGGGCTTGAGCACGATATGGCCATATGGTGGGACCAAATCCCCATTTTTATTTATGGATTGTCTTCAAATGATAGTCATTCCTTTTGCATGTGTGCGCTATTCTTTTTTAATATATATAGATGGTAATCGCTCTGAAGAAACCTCTGATGAAACCTCAAAACTAGGGGTGAATCAATTACACCACTTTTAACTGGAATTTGCTCTTATGTATAGTATGTATCTATATATATATATATATATATATATATATATATATATATATATATAACCCTATGTAATTTTTATCTACATATAATACATGCTTCACATGTGCTTTAAAATGCATGGTTTTCCCTTTTTATGATCAAGAAAATAATGACGCTATGCTGTTGGGCCGGTATAATAATTCTATGGGGCTGGTATGAAATTATTTCCAGGGCTGGTTTTTATTCCCAGTCCGGTCCTGGTTCCTTCTTCCAGCAGTATTCAGCCTATTCACAGCAGGTGTTGTTGGATTGCATTGCTGCTGTGCAGTCTTTAATTGAGCAATGTGAGCTAGGGAAAGACAAACTGACTTTAGTTTACCCTCTGCTACAAGCTTGGTCAGAGATCCTATCCCCAGTGCTAGATGAGTCATATAAAGTCATATCTGCTGAAATAAATCAAGAATCTAGTCCTCTGTTACCCTTAGCAACCACAGCTGCTACTGAGTGTTCTTTACCACCTGTAGATCAGTACCCTGCCACCAGTAACCACTCTTCCTCGGTATGTAATCCATTGGAGGCTCCCCCTGCAATACTGTTACCCATAGCAACATCTCAGGCGTCTTCCTGTACTTCTGCTGCTCTTCCCTCTATTTTTCCCAGTACTGTTACTACATTTCCATCAGCAGTACACTCTGGTCAGCACAATGCAAAAGCTCACAGGACTCCAGTATCTAAGCCTAAAAATGAACAGAACTTTTTTCCTGCTCTTACAACTCTGACACTATCCATGTTGCCTGCTGATGAGATCCAGCCCTTCTCCATGTTGCCGCCTGCCGATGGTGTCCACACCTCCTCCATGTTGCCGCCTGCCGATGGTGTCCACACCTCCTCCATGTTGCCGCCTGCCGATGGTGTCCACACCTCCTCCATGTTGCCGCCTGCCGATGGTGTCCACACCTCCCCATGCTGCCGCCTGCCGCTGGTGTCCACACCTCCTCCATGCTGCGCCTGCCGCTGGTGTCCACACCTCCTACGATGAGATTCAGTGCTCCTCCATGCTGCCGCCTGCCGATGAGATCCAGTGCTCCTCCATGCTGCCGCCTGCTGATGAGATCCAGTGCTCCTCCATGCTGCCGCCTGCTGATGAGATCAAGTGCTCCTCCATGCTGCCGCCTGCTGATGAGATCCCGTGCTCCTCCATGCTACCGCCTGCCGATGGTGTCCAGGTCTCCTCAATGCTGCCGCCTGCCGATGGTGACCTGCCGTTTGTTGCCGAGCCTGCCACGGGTGACTTGCTGGCCGCTGCCGAGCCGGACTATGTTGATACTGGGGACGCTGCCGAGCCGGACTATGTTGATACAGCGGCCGCTGCCGACCCGGACTATGCTGATACCGGGGCCACTGTCCCGCCGGACTATGCTGATACCGGGCCCGTTGTCCCGCCAGGCTAAGCTGATACTGGGGCCGTTATCCCGCCGGACTATGCTAATACCGGGGCCGTTGTCCCGCCGGACTGTGCTGATACCGGGGCCGTTGTCCCGCCGGACTATGCTGTTACCGGGGCCGTTGTTCCGCCAGACTATGTCAATTTACCACTTGCTGTTAAGCTGGACTCTGTTGACTGGGTAAAGCTCCAACTTGCTAATGTGTCTGAGGATTCTGAAGTTCCAGTTGCCCAAATGGGTTGTCTATGTGGGTTAAGATCCCTACTGTTGCTCGTTCTACGTTCTTTTCGCAGTCAGCTGATCCTGTTATGTCAAGGCCAGGAGATCCAGATATCCACTCTGAACATGAAAACTGCATCTGCTGTTAGAGCCCCAGTAGTAGCGGTCCTATGGGAAAAGGCAGTGTTCCATGTGAACTTGGTCTTGACCCAGGGGTCGTCTCTTCGATCCCTGATGCATTTGGGGACCCGAGCAGGGTAACCCATGCCTTGGGTAGAGCTGAGTGGCAGGTAAAATGCAGATCAGTCTCTAACAGCGTGAGATGAGGTCCAGATGTGATGGGACACCCTTGTGTCAGGGTACCTGCATGGACCAGGGACTTTGGCATTAAGCATTCAGGTATCTTTCAGTGTCTCCACATTGGAACACGGGCTGCTTTTAAGAATGATAAGCCTTTGGTGTTGCGACTCCTTAAGAATCTGACCAGCAGGAAACCCAGCCAGTTTTGGGACCCCGGCGGTGTGGTTCTCAGCCAGCCTTCAGATCTTGGCAGTGGGGTTTCCAGTCAGCTTGCAGACCCCAGTAGTGGAGCCTTATGGAGCATCCGGAGGCCGCTCCTTAAGGGGGGGAATCTGTTAGGATTGAGTTCACCTGCTGGTGGCACTGTGTTGCCCTGGGCTGAATGCTGCACTTCCAGTGTCCACCAGCAGGTGTCTCCCAGAAGCCAGAAGGCTTCTATGATCACTTACAATTGTGTTCAGCTGCCAGGTGGCTATTTAAGGCTGCTCCTCCCTTTCCCAGGCGCGTCACTATTTTGATTGCCTCCCTGCTGCCAGAACCAAGTGTCTCTGATCCTGATTCATACCCTGATTTATCCTGCACCCCTTGCCTTGCTCCTGTTCTCTGCCTAGTATCCAGTCTTGTTTGCCCTCTTCCTTGCTTCCCTGTTCCTCTTGTCCAGTATATTGTATATATTTGTAGATAGTCGGTTCTTTAGTAGTGTTGAGCGAACACGGACTGTATTATTCGTGTTCGTACCGAATAATTGGATTTTTTGTACCCGAACACGGACACGGACACTTTACTGTATGTTCGGGTAAAAATCCGTGTTCGGTCGTTTTATTTCCGGGTTTTGCATGCTTTGGCGCTCTTTTCATGGCGGGCTTTCAACAGCCAATCAACAATCGTTTAACTGGTGTGCCTTAAGCCATCCCAGCCATGCCTGCAAATGTCTCAGTAGCTGTGATTGGCCGTCTGAAGCATGTGACCAAGTCTTTATAAGTTCGAGGCAGCCGCAGCGGCGTCATTATGCTGCTTAGATTCAGGGACAGAGCACACATCAACGTGCTGGCTGCTGATTAGGGAAAGATAGGCAGGAAAAAACCATTTGTGTCCGGATAGAATTGAGGGACAGGTCGGAGTGTTTAGGCAGGGCGAGTTGTAGGCATTTTAGGGATAGAGTCTGCTGAATTATATAGGGTCAGTGTCTTCTACAAACTACAATCGATATTGCTGTGTGGGGGGTGGGGTCTGCACTCAATCCTGATCTACGATCTCTTCTCAATCCTGTTAGGGACAGAGTCTGCTGAATTTTAGGGAAACTGTGTTCTACAAACTACAATCGATATTGCTGTGTGGTGTGGGATTGGAGATAGGCAGGTGTCAGTGATCCACATCCATTTTTCTGTGTGTGAGCTGCAGTGAACACAATCTTTTTGGGCTGCAGTGAACACAATCTTTTTGGGCTGCAGTGAACACAATCTTTTTGGGCTGCAGTGAACACAATCTTTTTGGGCTGCAGTGAACACAATCTTTTTGGGCTGCAGTGAACACAATCTTTTTGGGGTGCAGTGAACAAAATCTTTTTGGGGTGCAGTGAACACAATCCTTTTTGGTGTGCAGTGAACACAATCTTTGTGGGGTGCAGTGAACAAAATCCTTTGTGGGGTGCAGTGAACACAATCTTTTTGGGGTGCAGTGAACAAAATCCTTTTTGGGGTGCAGTGAACAACATCCTTTTTGGGGTGCAGTGAACACAATCTTTTTGGGGTGCAGTGAACAAAATCCTTTGTGGGGTGCAGTGAACACAATCTTTTTGGGGTGCAGTGAACACAATCTTTTTGGGGTGGAGTGAACAACATCCTTTTTGGGGTGCAGTGAACAAAATCCTTTTTGGGGTGCAGTGAACAAAATCATTTTTGGGGTGCAGTGAACACAATCTTTTTGGGGTGCAGTGAACACAATCTTTGTGGGGTGCAGTGAACACAATCTTTTTGGGGTGGAGTGAACAACATCCTTTTTGGGGTGCAGTGAACAACATCCTTTTTGGGGTGCAGTGAACACAATCTTTTTGGGGTGCAGTGAACACAATCTTTGTGGGGTACAGTGAACAGAATCTTTGTGGGGTGCAGTGAACACAATCTTTGGGGGGTACAGTGAACACAATCTTTGTGAGGTGCAGTGAACACAATCTTTGTGGGGTGCAGTGAACACAATCATTGTGGGGTGCAGTGAACTCAATCTTTGTGGGGTACAGTGAACACAATCTCATACTGAAGGTTTGAGGGTGCTGCCTGTTCCATACTCCCCCTACTCCTCATCTAGCCTTTTAGGGGTACAAACAATAGTAATTGGGGCCTAGTGTGGTTGTGTACGTGTGATATACATACACTTTTTTGGGATCATATTTTCTATTCCGCTATTTAATCAAAAACCTTTGGGGATCAGTTAAATTGGGGGATAGTCTGTGTTGGTACGTGTGAGAGAGATCCACCTTTCCAAGTTGTTGGGGTTCATCTCATACTTCTGAAGGTTTGAGGGTGCTGCCTGTTCCATACTCCCCCTACTCCTAGCCTTTTAGGGGTACAAACAATAGTAATTGGGGCCTAGTGTGGTTGTGTACGTGTGATATACATACACTTTTTTGGGATCATATTTTCTATTCCGCTATTTAATCAAAAACCTTTGGGGATCAGTTAAATTGGGGGATAGTCTGTGTTGGTACGTGTGAGAGAGATCCACCTTTCCAAGTTGTTGGGGTTCATCTCATACTTCTGAAGGTTTGAGGGTGCTGCCTGTTCCATACTCCCCCTACTCCTAGCCTTTTAGGGGTACAAACAATAGTAATTGGGGCCTAGTGTGGTTGTGTACGTGTGATATACATACACTTTTTTGGGATCATATTTTCTATTCCGCTATTTAATCAAAAACCTCTGGGGATCAGTTAAATTGGGGGATAGTCTGTGTTGGTACGTGTGAGAGAGATCCACCTTTCCAAGTTGTTGGGGTTCATCTCATACTTCTGAAGGTTTGAGGGTGCTGCCTGTTCCATACTCCCCCTACTCCTAGCCTTTTAGGGGTACAAACAATAGTAATTGGGGCCTAGTGTGGTTGTGTACGTGTGATATACATACACTTTTTTGGGATCATATTTTCTATTCCGCTATTTAATCAAAAACCTTTGGGGATCAGTTAAATTGGGGGATAGTCTGTGTTGGTACGTGTGAGAGAGATCCACCTTTCCAAGTTGTTGGGGTTCATCTCATACTTCTGAAGGTTTGAGGGTGCTGCCTGTTCCATACTCCCCCTACTCCTAGCCTTTTAGGGGTACAAACAATAGTAATTGGGGCCTAGTGTGGTTGTGTACGTGTGATATACATACACTTTTTTGGGATCATATTTTCTATTCCGCTATTTAATCAAAAACCTTTGGGGATCAGTTAAATTGGGGGATAGTCTGTGTTGGTACGTGTGAGAGAGATCCACCTTTCCAAGTTGTTGGGGTTCATCTCATACTTCTGAAGGTTTGAGGGTGCTGCCTGTTCCATACTCCCCCTACTCCTAGCCTTTTAGGGGTACAAACAATAGTAATTGGGGCCTAGTGTGGTTGTGTACGTGTGATATACATACACTTTTTTGGGATCATATTTTCTATTCCGCTATTTAATCAAAAACCTTTGGGGATCAGTTAAATTGGGGGATAGTCTGTGTTGGTACGTGTGAGAGAGATCCACCTTTCCAAGTTGTTGAGGTTCATCTCATACTTCTGAAGGTTTGAGGGTGCTGCCTGTTCCATACTCCCCCTACTCCTAGCCTTTTAGGGGTACAAACAATAGTAATTGGGGCCTAGTGTGGTTGTGTACGTGTGATATACATACACTTTTTTGGGATCATATTTTCTATTCCGCTATTTAATCAAAAACCTTTGGGGATCAGTTAAATTGGGGGATAGTCTGTGTTGGTACGTGTGAGAGAGATCCACCTTTCCAAGTTGTTGGGGTTCATCTCATACTTCTGAAGGTTTGAGGGTGCTGCCTGTTACATACTCCCCCTACTCCTAGCCTTTTAGGGGTACAAACAATAGTAATTGGGGCCTAGTGTGGTTGTGTACGTGTGATATACATACACTTTTTTGGGATCATATTTTCTATTCCGCTATTTAATCAAAAACCTTTGGGGATCAGTTAAATTGGGGGATAGTCTGTGTTGGTACGTGTGAGAGAGATCCACCTTTCCAAGTTGTTGGGGTTCATCTCATACTTCTGAAGGTTTGAGGGTGCTGCCTGTTCCATACTCCCCCTACTCCTAGCCTTTTAGGGGTACAAACAATAGTAATTGGGGCCTAGTGTGGTTGTGTACGTGTGATATACATACACTTTTTTGGGATCATATTTTCTATTCCGCTATTTAATCAAAAACCTTTGGGGATCAGTTAAATTGGGGGATAGTCTGTGTTGGTACGTGTGAGAGAGATCCACCTTTCCAAGTTGTTGAGGTTCATCTCATACTTCTGAAGGTTTGAGGGTGCTGCCTGTTCCATACTCCCCCTACTCCTAGCCTTTTAGGGGTACAAACAATAGTAATTGGGGCCTAGTGTGGTTGTGTACGTGTGATATACATACACTTTTTTGGGATCATATTTTCTATTCCGCTATTTAATCAAAAACCTTTGGGGATCAGTTAAATTGGGGGATAGTCTGTGTTGGTACGTGTGAGAGAGATCCACCTTTCCAAGTTGTTGGGGTTCATCTCATACTTCTGAAGGTTTGAGGGTGCTGCCTGTTACATACTCCCCCTACTCCTAGCCTTTTAGGGGTACAAACAATAGTAATTGGGGCCTAGTGTGGTTGTGTACGTGTGATATACATACACTTTTTTGGGATCATATTTTCTATTCCGCTATTTAATCAAAAACCTTTGGGGATCAGTTAAATTGGGGGATAGTCTGTGTTGGTACGTGTGAGAGAGATCCACCTTTCCAAGTTGTTGGGGTTCATCTCATACTTCTGAAGGTTTGAGGGTGCTGCCTGTTCCATACTCCCCCTACTCCTAGCCTTTTAGGGGTACAAACAATAGTAATTGGGGCCTAGTGTGGTTGTGTACGTGTGATATACATACACTTTTTTGGGATCATATTTTCTATTCCGCTATTTAATCAAAAACCTTTGGGGATCAGTTAAATTGGGGGATAGTCTGTGTTGGTACGTGTGAGAGAGATCCACCTTTCCAAGTTGTTGAGGTTCATCTCATACTTCTGAAGGTTTGAGGGTGCTGCCTGTTCCATACTCCCCCTACTCCTAGCCTTTTAGGGGTACAAACAATAGTAATTGGGGCCTAGTGTGGTTGTGTACGTGTGATATACATACACTTTTTTGGGATCATATTTTCTATTCCGCTATTTAATCAAAAACCTTTGGGGATCAGTTAAATTGGGGGATAGTCTGTGTTGGTACGTGTGAGAGAGATCCACCTTTCCAAGTTGTTGGGGTTCATCTCATACTTCTGAAGGTTTGAGGGTGCTGCCTGTTACATACTCCCCCTACTCCTAGCCTTTTAGGGGTACAAACAATAGTAATTGGGGCCTAGTGTGGTTGTGTACGTGTGATATACATACACTTTTTTGGGATCATATTTTCTATTCCGCTATTTAATCAAAAACCTTTGGGGATCAGTTAAATTGGGGGATAGTCTGTGTTGGTACGTGTGAGAGAGATCCACCTTTCCAAGTTGTTGGGGTTCATCTCATACTTCTGAAGGTTTGAGGGTGCTGCCTGTTCCATACTCCCCCTACTCCTAGCCTTTTAGGGGTACAAACAATAGTAATTGGGGCCTAGTGTGGTTGTGTACGTGTGATATACATACACTTTTTTGGGATCATATTTTCTATTCCGCTATTTAATCAAAAACCTTTGGGGATCAGTTAAATTGGGGGATAGTCTGTGTTGGTACGTGTGAGAGAGATCCACCTTTCCAAGTTGTTGAGGTTCATCTCATACTTCTGAAGGTTTGAGGGTGCTGCCTGTTCCATACTCCCCCTACTCCTAGCCTTTTAGGGGTACAAACAATAGTAATTGGGGCCTAGTGTGGTTGTGTACGTGTGATATACATACACTTTTTTGGGATCATATTTTCTATTCCGCTATTTAATCAAAAACCTTTGGGGATCAGTTAAATTGGGGGATAGTCTGTGTTGGTACGTGTGAGAGAGATCCACCTTTCCAAGTTGTTGGGGTTCATCTCATACTTCTGAAGGTTTGAGGGTGCTGCCTGTTACATACTCCCCCTACTCCTAGCCTTTTAGGGGTACAAACAATAGTAATTGGGGCCTAGTGTGGTTGTGTACGTGTGATATACATACACTTTTTTGGGATCATATTTTCTATTCCGCTATTTAATCAAAAACCTTTGGGGATCAGTTAAATTGGGGGATAGTCTGTGTTGGTACGTGTGAGAGAGATCCACCTTTCCAAGTTGTTGGGGTTCATCTCATACTTCTGAAGGTTTGAGGGTGCTGCCTGTTCCATACTCCCCCTACTCCTAGCCTTTTAGGGGTACAAACAATAGTAATTGGGGCCTAGTGTGGTTGTGTACGTGTGATATACATACACTTTTTTGGGATCATATTTTCTATTCCGCTATTTAATCAAAAACCTCTGGGGATCAGTTAAATTGGGGGATAGTCTGTGTTGGTACGTGTGAGAGAGATCCACCTTTCCAAGTTGTTGGGGTTCATCTCATACTTCTGAAGGTTTGAGGGTGCTGCCTGTTCCATACTCCCCCTACTCCTAGCCTTTTAGGGGTACAAACAATAGTAATTGGGGCCTAGTGTGGTTGTGTACGTGTGATATACATACACTTTTTTGGGATCATATTTTCTATTCCGCTATTTAATCAAAAACCTTTGGGGATCAGTTAAATTGGGGGATAGTCTGTGTTGGTACGTGTGAGAGAGATCCACCTTTCCAAGTTGTTGGGGTTCATCTCATACTTCTGAAGGTTTGAGGGTGCTGCCTGTTCCATACTCCCCCTACTCCTAGCCTTTTAGGGGTACAAACAATAGTAATTGGGGCCTAGTGTGGTTGTGTACGTGTGATATACATACACTTTTTTGGGATCATATTTTCTATTCCGCTATTTAATCAAAAACCTTTGGGGATCAGTTAAATTGGGGGATAGTCTGTGTTGGTACGTGTGAGAGAGATCCACCTTTCCAAGTTGTTGAGGTTCATCTCATACTTCTGAAGGTTTGAGGGTGCTGCCTGTTCCATACTCCCCCTACTCCTAGCCTTTTAGGGGTACAAACAATAGTAATTGGGGCCTAGTGTGGTTGTGTACGTGTGATATACATACACTTTTTTGGGATCATATTTTCTATTCCGCTATTTAATCAAAAACCTTTGGGGATCAGTTAAATTGGGGGATAGTCTGTGTTGGTACGTGTGAGAGAGATCCACCTTTCCAAGTTGTTGGGGTTCATCTCATACTTCTGAAGGTTTGAGGGTGCTGCCTGTTACATACTCCCCCTACTCCTAGCCTTTTAGGGGTACAAACAATAGTAATTGGGGCCTAGTGTGGTTGTGTACGTGTGATATACATACACTTTTTTGGGATCAGATTTTCTATTCCGCTATTTAATCAAAAACCTTTGGGGATCAGTTAAATTGGGGGATAGTCTGTGTTGGTACGTGTGAGAGAGATCCACCTTTCCAAGTTGTTGAGGTTCATCTCATACTTCTGAAGGTTTGAGGGTGCTGCCTGTTCCATACTCCCCCTACTCCTAGCCTTTTAGGGGTACAAACAATAGTAATTGGGGCCTAGTGTGGTTGTGTACGTGTGATATACATACACTTTTTTGGGATCATATTTTCTATTCCGCTATTTAATCAAAAACCTTTGGGGATCAGTTAAATTGGGGGATAGTCTGTGTTGGTACGTGTGAGAGAGATCCACCTTTCCAAGTTGTTGGGGTTCATCTCATACTTCTGAAGGTTTGAGGGTGCTGCCTGTTCCATACTCCCCCTACTCCTAGCCTTTTAGGGGTACAAACAATAGTAATTGGGGCCTAGTGTGGTTGTGTACGTGTGATATACATACACTTTTTTGGGATCATATTTTCTATTCCGCTATTTAATCAAAAACCTTTGGGGATCAGTTAAATTGGGGGATATTCTGTGTTGGTACGTGTGAGAGAGATCCACCTTTCCAAGTTGTTGGGGTTCATCTCATACTTCTGAAGGTTTGAGGGTGCTGCCTGTTCCATACTCCCCCTACTCCTAGCCTTTTAGGGGTACAAACAATAGTAATTGGGGCCTAGTGTGGTTGTGTACGTGCGAGATACATACACTTTTTTTGATCATATTTCCTATTCCGCTATTCAATAAAAACCTTTGAGGATCAATTGAATTGCGGGATAGTCTGTGTCGGTACGTGTGAGAGAGATCCACCTTTCCAAGTTGTTGGGGTTCATCTCATACTTCTGAAGGTTTGAGGGTGCTGCCTGTTCCATACCCCCCCTACTCCTCATCTAGCCTTTTAGGGGTACAAACAATAGTAATTGGGGCCTAGTGTGGTTGTGTACGTGCGAGATACATACACTTTTTTTGATCATATTTCCTATTCCGCTATTCTATAAAAACCTTTGAGGATCAATTGAATTGCGGGATAGTCTGTGTCGGTACGTGTGAGAGAGATCCACCTTTCCAAGTTGTTGGGGTTCATCTCATACTTCTGAAGGTTTGAGGGTGCTGCCTGTTCCATACCCCCCCTACTCCTCATCTAGCCTTTTAGGGGTACAAACAATAGTAATTGGGGCCTAGTGTGGTTGTGTACGTGCGAGATACATACACTTTTTTTGATCATATTTCCTATTCCGCTATTCAATAAAAACCTTTGAGGATCAATTGAATTGCGGGATAGTCTGTGTCGGTACGTGTGAGAGAGATCCACCTTTCCAAGTTGTTGGGGTTCATCTCATACTTCTGAAGGTTTGAGGGTGCTGCCTGTTCCATACTCCCCCTACTCCTCATCTAGCCTTTTAGGGGTACAAACAATAGTAATTGGGGCCTAGTGTGGTTGTGTACGTGTGATATACATACACTTTTTTTGGATCATATTTTCTATTCCGCTATTTAATTTAACTGGGCCTCCATGCGAGACCTGTGTGCCTTGTTGCGCTGTTTTGAGTACTCCACCAACATGGCCAGTGGCAATGACGCCGTTCTCAGCTTAACTATCCCACTTCTATGCCTCCTTGAAAAAACAATTCGGGCGATGATGGAAGAGGATGTGGCACAGGATGAGGAGGAGGATGAAGAGGTAACATTTCCAAGGCTTTCAGGGCAGTCATTCGCAAGGGGCTCCGAGGGTGGGTTCCTGCACACGCAAACGCCAGGGACGCAATTGTCCAGCAGGGGCACAGTTCTGGAGGATGAGGAGGATGAGGAGGAGGAGGAGCTGGAGGAGGAGATGGAACCATGTTCACAGCAGGGTGGCACCCAGGCCAGCTCATGGCCATCACTGGTGCGTGGCTGGGGGGATACAGAGGACACGGACCATACACCTCCCACAGAGGACAGCCTTTCGTTGCCTCTGGGCAGCCTGGCACACATGAGCGATTACATGCTGCAGTGTCTCCACAACGACCGCCGAGTTGCCCACATTCTAACTTGTGCTGATTACTGGGTGGCCACGCTGCTGGATCCCCGTTACAAGGACAACGTACCGTCCTTAATTCACTCACTGGAGCGCGATCGCAAGATGCGCGAGTACAAGCGCACGCTGGTAGACGCCATGCTGCTGGCATTCCCATCTGACAGCGGGGCCACAGTGGAAGCACAAGGCAGAGGAGGAGGAGGAGGAGGTCGCCAACGCAACCAGGGCACCGCCAGCACCTCAGAAGGCAGGGTTAGCATGGCCGAAATGTGGAAAAGCTTTGTCAGCACGCCACAACAAACAGCAGCACCAGCAGCTCAGATGGAACGTCTTAGCAGGAGGCAGCATTTTACCAACATGGTGGAGCAGTATGTGTGCACACGCCTACATGTAGTGAATGACGGGTCTGCCCCCTTCAACTTCTGGGTCTCCAAATTGGGCACATGGCCTGAGCTTGCCCTTTACGCCTTGGAGGTGCTGGCGTGCCCTGCAGCCAGTGTATTATCTGAACGGGTATTTAGCACGGCTGGGGGCGTTATAACAGACAAGCGCAGCCGCCTGTCCAGAGACAATGTGGACAAGCTCACGTTCATTAAAATGAACCAGGCATGGATCCCACGGGACTTTTCCGTACCTTATGCAGAATAGCAATGGATACCGACCTTACCCACCCATTGTTCCATTTTTGCTCTTTCTCACTCTTTTGGGGTGTACCCTCATTTAAAATTTGTGAAAAGAAGCAGTGTTGGCTACCTCGTCCTCCTCCTCAGGGCCAGATTAATGTAGGGGCTATTGGAGCTGCAGCTCCAGGCCCCTACCTTTTATATAGGCCCCGGGTTGGCCATATTCACTGTTACCGCTCTTCTGTCACTTGTAAACACAGAAGTCTGGCTTCTATGCTCGCTTCCCCAGGCAGCACCCTCAGAACCTCCCCACACAGCGTGAAGGCCGGACAAGGAGGGACAGTTGGCGATGCATGGATGTGTTTATGGGCTTCAGAGACAGCATCCCATGTTGAATTAGGCATGCATGGCTGCACCCTTCCTCCTCTGGGTGCATGGCAAGGCACGGCCCTAAGGCCCTTCAAAATCCTCAGCACCAAGCCCATGATGCTGTTAATCCGGCCCTGGTCCTCCTCCACCGCCGCTTCCACCTACACCGCCCATAGGTGTGCGCAGCCTATTGCATTAAGGTGTGCACCCCAAAGTTGAAATACACATGCATGTGTTTGCCAGCAGGGAGAGTAATGTATCGGGGCCATGTACCTGTAGGCAAGGAGAAATAGAGCAGAGCAGGTCCCAGGGAGATCTTTCCCATCTCCTCACTGGCAATGCTATGTGCCCTAGGTGATTAGGGTGTGCCCAGGCACACCCAGCACACCCTGTGCGCACGCCTATGTCACTGCCACATCCACCACCACCTTAACCTCCCTCCTACTCCATATGGGCCTCGTCCTTCAGAGATGAAGAAGAACATTGTTTTATTTTTCTGTTTTTTTTTGTTGTTTTAAGTTATTTCCCTATCCACATTTGTTTGCAGAGCACTTGCCATGCTCTTAATTACGTTTTGCTGCCATTTGCAGCACTCTAGCCCTTTCCTTTGGTGTTTTAGAGCCATTTTAGTGCCTTAAAGTTCGGGTCCCCATTGACTTCAATGGGGTTCGGCGTCCGGGAAAAGTTCGGTAAAAGTCCGGGACACGGACCCGGACTTTTTTTTAAAGTTCGGCCGAACCCGTCGAACACGGACATCTAGGTGTTCGCTCAACCCTATTCTTTAGTTATTTTGTCTTTGGGGTTGGTTTTTGTTTGCTGGCATTTCTTTTGTTCACTGTTGCTGTGTATGCTTGTTTATGTGGTTCACTATAATAAATCTCACTTAAGGTTATCTTTATTGTTTAGTCTCCGTTTTGATGTGTAGCTACATGTGTCTGGTCTCCCTAGCTGCTGCTGAACCCTGACAACTTCTCTCTCTTCAGTGTGTAGCTTACCTCAAGTATGGACATCAACCGCTTAAATCCTGAGTCAGACACCATTGTAAATGGCTGGTTATCAGTGACAATCATCTCTGTGATTGCTCTGTCCAGCAGTTGGGATCTTCTATCTGAATCTAGACAGTGACACCTGTTTTTTTTTTTTTCAGAAACACATCTGTTATTGTTGCCTGGGGTAGTGGAGGCGGTATTTCAAAATCACATTCTTATTCATTTTGTTTTTTCTGTGCTGCATGATATAATTCAATATGATGAACTCTTAGATGGGCCCAAAGATTTGACGTATTTTTGTTTTTTGCAGTTACTGATCCCATGCTTATATTGTTTGTGCATGTGTTGCATACTGCTGCTTTTCCTGGAGAAGGTTGAGATGAGAAATAGTCCCAGACCACGCTTACTTTTTCTCTCCTCATCCATCTCCATTGCAATTTGAAAGACACAAAAAAAGTAAAAAAAAATGGTTTGCTGGCACCCTGTTGTGGATCGGTCAGTGGCTGACACCTGGCAGTGTGGGTGGCTTGCTGGCAGCCTTGTGGGTTGATGGCTGAGGCCTGGCAGTGTGGGTGGCTTTCTGGCACTCTGTTGTGGGTTGGTGGCTGATGCCTGGCAGTGTGGGTAGCTTGCTGGCACCCTGTTGTGGGTTGGTGGCTGACGCCTGGCAGTGTGGGTTGGTGGCTGATGCCTGGCAGTGTGGGTAGCTTGCTGGCACCCTGTTGTGGGTTGGTGGCTGAAGCCTGGCAGTGTGGGTTGGTGGCTGACGCCTGGCAGTGCGGGTGGCTTGCTGGCACCCTTTTGTGGGTTGGTGGCTGATGCCTGGCAGTGTGGGTGGCTTGCTGGCACCCTGTTGTGGGTTGGTGGCTGACGTCTGGCAGTGTGGGTGACTTGCTTGCTGGCACCCTGTTGTGGGGTGGCTGGCTGCTGTCATCCTGTTGTGGGTCGGTGGCTGACACCTTGCAGTGTGGATGGCTTGCTGAGTTGCTGGCACCCTTGTGGGTCGGTGGCTGATGCCTGGCAGTGTGGGTGGCTTGTTTGCTGGCACCCTGTTGTGTGGTGGCTAGCTGCTGTCACCCTGTTGTGGGTCGGTGGCTGATGCCTGGCAGTGTGGGTGGCTTGCTGAGTTGCTGGCACCCTTGTGGGTCGGTGGCTGATACCTAGAAGTGTGGGTGGATTGCTTGCTGGCACCCTGTTGTGGGGTGGCTGGCTGCTGTCACCCTGTTGTGGGTCGGTGACTGACGCCTGGCAGTGCGGGTGGCTTGTTGAGTTGCTGGCACCCTTGTGGGTCAGTGGCTGACTCCTGGCAGTTTGGGTGGCTGGCTGGCACCCTGTTGTGGGGTCGGTGGCTGACGCCTGGCAGTGTGGCTGGCTTGGAGTCATCCTGTTGTGGGTGGCTGGCTTGCTGGAACACTGTGGTGGCTGGCTTGCTGGAACACTGTGGTGGGTGGCTGGCTTGGTGTCACCCTGTTGTGGGTGGCTGGCTTGGTGGAACACAGTGGTGGGTGGCTGGCTGGTTTGGTGTAACCCTGTTGTGGGTGGCTGGCTTGCTGGAACACTGTGATGGGTGGCTGGCTTGCTGGAACACTGTGATGGATGGCTGGCTTGATGTCACCCTGTTGTGGGTGGCTGGCTTGCTGGAACACTGTGGTGGGTGGCTGGCTTGCTGGAACATTGTGGTGGGTGGCTGGCTTGGTGTCACCCTGTTGTGGGTTTCTGGCTTGCTGGAACACTGTTGTGGGTGGGTAGCTGGCTTGCTGGAACACTGTTGTGGGTGGGTAGCTGGCTTGCTGGAACACTGTTGTGGGTGACTGGCTGGCTTGTTGAAACACTGTTGTGGGTGGCTGGCTTGGTGTCACCCTGTTGTGGGTGGCTGGCTTGCTGGAACACTGTGGTGGGTGGCTGGCTTGCTGGAACACTGTGGTGGGTGGGTGGCTGGCTTGCTGGAACACTGTGGTGGGTGGGTGGCTGGCTTGCTGGAACACTGTGGTGGGTGGGTGGCTTGCTACAGGTCACCCTGTTGTGTGGGTGGCTGGCTTGGTGTCATTCACCCTGGCATGTTGTAGGTGGCTGGCTTGCTGGAACATTGTGTGGTCACGGTGGCTGGCTTGGTGTCATCTGGGTGGCTGGTTTGCTCGCTGGAACCCTGTTGTGGTGTGGGTGGCTGGCACCCTGTTGTGGGGTGGGTGACTGGATGCTGGCCTGGCATCCTGTACTGTTGTGGGTTGGATGCCTGGCGGCTGGCACTCTGTGGTGGGTGGCTGAGGCCAGGGCATGTGGGTAGATGGCTGGCACCGTGACCGGCCTGCAGCTGGCTGCACAGTGCACACAAGGCTGTCCGAGACGTGGGAGGCTGTCTTAGAAGGCAGAACATGTGCAGCACGTAGTAAAATGACGTCACGTATGGGCCATGCAGGTGTGGGAGGCGGTCTTAGAAGGCAGAACATGTGCAGCGCAGCATACAAAATGACATCACGAAAATATCGGCAATATCGGTAACTTCAGAGGCCGATTCCGATATATCGGGGAAAGTACATATCGACCCCCTATATATCGTGTATCGGTTGATCTCTACTTGATACTGCTCCTGATTTGCTGCCTTCCTGCTTGGCTTTTACTGAACCCAGCTTGTGACCCGGCTCTGTTATTTTCTGGTCTGGGTGATGCTGGGGTGTCCTCATTGCTGCTGTTCGGTTTACCTGACATAATTGCTACCCTGCAATTCCAGCTTCCTGGCACCGGTACCCTTTCATTGCCTTAGCAATCCCTGCCTTCAGGGGTGCTCAGGTGGAAATTCTGCAAGAAGCCAACCTCATCATCTTGAGTAGGGATGGCCTTGCGGTTCCCCCGGCGGTCGGTTTGCGGCAAACTTTGCTTGTTCGCAGTCTGCCGATTTTGCGAACATATGGCGTTGTTTGCGGCGGCCATATTAGTTTACATTGGGGAGAACTTTGACCCATGACACAGCCATCAGGTGGAACAGGACAGCCAATTGTGACATTTCAGCACATGGACATACCCCCTACCATACAAATAGACCTGACCTGGCGGACATTTCACATTCTGCTTTTTGTCAGTGTAGGGAGAGGTTTGCTGTGTGCACTAGGGACAGATTGTCAGTGACACAAATCGCTCTGTTAAGGTCCACAAATGTCTTTTTAAGGGCTGGTATTTGGTATAGGTGTACTGTCTCTTTTGTCAGTGTAGGGAGAGGTTTGCTGTGTGTACCAGGGACAGATTGTCAGTGACATAAAATCGCTTTGTTAAGGTCCACAAAAGTCCTTTTAAGGACTGGTATTTGGTATAGGTGTACTATTCTTTGGTGTGCAGTGCACTATATAGGGGTGTAATCCACTTATAATATACTTTCTAATATAGAAGGATTATTATAGTGGATTTTTATTGTGCACTGTGCAGCATTGTGACTGGTGTGGTGAGCGTTTCTGCAGCAATACTACAACTACAGTGACAAAAGCACTTCTAAAAAGTATTATAACTGGTGTGATAGACCAGACAGATTGAAGTGGGGTGTTATCTGAGTATTCTTTTATAAGTGTATTTGTGTCCTGCAAAAATATTGCCTCTTTTGCTGCGTTAACTCTGCTGCACACAGTGCCAAACTTACTGGCCAATTTTTTTGTACAACTGGTGTGATAGACCAGTGGCCCCCCAATACCACAAATTGAAGTGGCTTGTTATATACCTTGTTCCACATATACTGCGCTTCTCTAGAGACTTTTGTCACAGGGTAATTAAATAAATGACAGGCAGAGGAAGAGGCAGGCCCTTACGCAAGGGTGGTAGGGGTAGGGCAGGAGCAGTAGGCCGGAGCTAAAGTGTGAAGTTTCAGAAGGTGCGTTTGATTACGTCAAAGGACGCACCAGACTTGGTTGAGTGGCTCACTCAGCCTTCCTCTTCTGCACCCTCCTCATCCTCACTATGTGCACCCTCTTCACTCTCTGCTGTGTGCACTCCCAAAGACACCAACATCAACACCACCACCACCATATAGCCTCCGCTTGAGTCACTAGAATTATTTTCCGATCCATCACAAGACATGTGCAGCCATTCTTGGATCGGATCAGGAAGAGGAGGTAGCAACAGCCGCCACTCAGCAGTCTGATGACAGTACCCAGATCAGCCCAAGGAGGTTGGTCTCTGCTGTTGCTGCCTACTCCGAGATCTCTAATGTTAGTGGTGGGTAAGGTAACGTTGATGATGACGTGTCTATGGATGTCACGTGGGTGGCCACAAGAGAGAAAGAGGAGGGGAGTTCAGAGGGAGAGAAGGACCAGCAGATAGGGAGGAGAAGCAGGCGGAATTTACATTGCACAGGAGGAACAAAGCAGACTGCTAATGTATCAGGAGCGAGCCATCAACCATGTACGGTCACATCTGGCTCTCCCAGGTCACCGGCACATGGCTTCGCAGTGTGGGCTTTTTTAATGTGTCCGCTGCTGACAATAATGTTGCCATTTGCAGTCAACGCATAGGTCGTGGTAAGCCCAACACTCACCTAGGGACGACCACCTTAAAAAGCCACCTGGACTCCCATCACAGAGCCCAGTGGGAGCAACGCCGTCAGAACCCACAAAGCCACACTCCAGGCTCTCACCGTCCAGCCTCTTCTCCTTCTCCTCTCTCCTCACAATTGTCCTCCACTCCACCTTCCATCATGCCATCCTCACGTTGTTCTGGAAAAAGGCAGGCTTCCGTGGCCCAAATGTTGGAGCGTAAAAAAATGACGCCAGATAACCCTCTTGCCCAACGGTTGACTGCTGTCAGAACTGATAGCCCGCCAACTACTGCCATATCAACTGGTGGACTCGGAGGCCTTTTGGAAATTTGTGACCATTGGAACACCACAATGGAAGGTCCCAGGCAGGAAATATTTCTCGCAGAAGGGCAATCCAGAGCTGTATGGCCATGTTCAGCGGCAAGTGAATGTATCTCTGGCACACAGTGTCGGTGCCAAGATACATCTGACCAGACACGTGGTCTAGCAAACATGGGCAGGGAAGTTATATAACTTTTACTGCCCACTGGGTGAACCTTCTGACGGCCGTCAAGCATGTAACCCGTGGCACCCGTGTAGATTCGGTTTTACCACTACGGATTGCATGCAGGCCTGCCTCTTCTTCTCCTCCTCCTACTCCATCCTCCCTCTCCTCCTCGGTTGACTCCTCCTTTTCCGCTGCTACCGTCTCTTCCCCTGCGCCGCCCAAGATCCCCAGAACCTATTCCACATGCCAGATGAGACGTTGCCATGCTGCATTTGTTGTGCCTGGAAGCCAAGAGCCACACTGGTCCTGCACTCCGTTCAGCTTTGCGTTCACAGGCGGATCAGTGGCTGACACCGCTCAATTTGACAGTTGGTAAAGTGGTGTGCGACAACGGTGGCAATCTGCTGAGCATGCTGAAACAGGGCAAAATTACACACGTGCCATGCATGGCACACGTCCTGAACTTGGTCATGCAGCGATTCGTTGCCAAATACCCTGGGGTCCAGGATGTCTTGCGGCAGGCCAGGAAAATCTCGGGCCATTTCAGAAGATCTTACACAGCCATGGCTCGCCTTGCTGACATTCAGTGGCGGCACAACCTGCACGTCAAATATAGATATTGCTCGGGCGATGGTATCTAGATGGACAATAGCCGACATCAAAAATATAAACTTGGAAGAAAAAAGAATCCGCTGGGGACGGGACTTTAATGGCAATTGTCCATCAGAGTAATAAAAGTATATGCACACATGTTAAAATGTATAGATTTATTGTAAACATACAGGTTAGAAATGACATACAAAATTAAGTGTAAAAAAATACAAAAATTACATGAAACATAACATACGGTAAAAATGCATTACTGTGGAAAACATGCAAGGCAAGAACATGAGAAGGTTTCCCTAAATTACAACTGACAACTGACACTTTTCGGGTGAAACCCTTTATCCGAAGGTCAATTGGGATACAATTCTACGTATAAGTGCAGAAAACAAATTTAGTTTTATTTCATAATACAGTATTTTAAACAGTAAAAATATGCATTGCATTTGTTGTCCAAATATTTTTACAAAGGAATAAACAAAGCTTACGTTGTTTAAGTAAACGAATAAAAAAAAAAAAAAACTATATATATATATATATATATATATATATATATATATATATATACATATACATAAGAATTTGTATATATATATGCACCGCTCGCCAAGTTTCCAGATGGAAGCATCCGCATACAAAAAATCTGGAAAAAAAGGAAAGAAAAAAGAGAAGGAGATACAGGAGAAGTGGGGAAAGACCAGAAAGGTAGATGGACTAGAAGGGGAAAGGGGAAGAGAGGAAAAAGAGAGAAGATGGTGACAGGGAAGGGAAAAAGGAAGCTGAGGAAGAAAAGAAAAGGGGACAGAAACAAAAGAAAAAAGGGACCAACGATGGGAAAGACAAAAAAAGGGGGGGGGTAGATAGAAAGGGGAAAAGGGGTGGGGAGGGGGGGAGAAGGAAAGGTGGAGGGGGAAAGAAATGGAAAAGAAAGAGGGAAGGAAAAGTGGGGGGAGGGGGGAAGGCGGGGAAAGATAGAAAGGGAAAAAGAGGAAGGGAAAAGGGGTGGTGAGGGGGGGAGAAGGAAAGGAGGAGGGGGAAAGAAATGGAAAAGAAAGAGGGAAGGAATAGTGGGGAGGGGGAGGGGGTGGGGAAAGGAAGGAAAAACATGGGTAAAGTAAAGAAAAAGGGGTATGGGAGGGAAGGGGCCAAAGGGGGATTGACAGTACGTGGTCATACCCTGAAAGTGAGTGAACATCCACCTGAAGTGAAAAAGTGCAAAGGGAGGCTTTTTTTTTTTTTTCTCCCCCACAGGACCTGCTGCGTTGGCGTGCCTGGAATGCAGGACTCCGTCCAACTACTTACACTGGGCGGGGCCGTGCGTTCCAGACACGGGGGACCATATTGGCTCGCTGCATCTACACAATCAATTGGTCTCATCGGCGCATGCGCGGGCGTCTTCTTAACCGGCGTGGTCGGGACTGTCGGGTCTCTACGCGCCGGGGGAAGAGCATACGGTCACAAGCAGCCTACAGGTACTTGACTTAAAGGCTCCTTATTATTTATCTTACTTTTGCCAAACCTCCTTTCAGCACATTCATTTTTTCACTATCGATTTTAAATGTATTATATATGTGTTTTTCCTCACTAGTTTTACCATTCCTCATGGCCTCCCCTTATAATTTAGGTCGATATACCTCATCATTATTTTCTTTATCACAACCACAAGCTTGCACGCACCCGCACTCTCCCTCTCCTTTTTTTTTTTTTTCTACACCACATCACCTGGCTTCACTCCCCATTGGATTATTCCTCTCCCTTTGCACTTTTTCACTTCAGGTGGATGTTCACTCACTTTTAGGGTATGACCACGTACTGTCAATCCCCCTTTGGCCTCTTCCCTCCCATAACCCTTTTTCTTTACTTTCCCTATGTTTTCCCTTCCTTTCCCTCCCCCCACTCCCTCCCCCTACCCCTACCCACCTTTCTATCCCTCATTCTTTTCCAATTCTTTCCCCCTCCTCCATTCCTTCTCCTCCCCTCCCCACCCCTTTTCCCTTCCTCTTTTTCCATTTCTATCCCCCCCCCCTTTTTTGGTCTTTCCCCATCGTTGGTCCCTTTTTTTTTTCTTTCGTTTCTGTCCCCTTTTCTTTTCTTCCTCAGCTTCCTTTTTCCCTTCCCTGTCACCATCTTCTCCCGTTTACCCTTCTCTTTTTCCTCTCTTCCCCTTTCCCCTTTCAGTCCATCTACCTTCTACCTTTCTGGTCTTTCCCCACTTCTCCTGATCTCCTTCTCTTTTTTCTTTCCTTTTTCTTTTCCCCCTTCCCCCCCCCCCCTATTTCTCCTTTTTATTCTTTTCTCTTTACCTCAGACATTTTCATTTTTCTATTCATTTTTACCCAAAATATTTCCCAATATTATGATTTTTTTACCCAGATATTTTTTCTATATCTCGCAACTTGCCCCTCTGGGATCTTCGTGGGATAGGTCACGGAGGACTTGAGCATAATAATATCATTAAATAAACTACAAACACGACTTCTACAGGGTCAATTTGCTGCTGGACTTCTTACTCCCCCCTCCTCTTTGGCTTTTTTGCCTACCCCTGACTAGTGCGCTTCTATTTAGCGCTGCAGATTCTTTGGACTGCGGCAGATTTTTTGTATGCGGTTGCTTCCATCTGGAAACTTGGCGAGCGATGCGTATATATAAAAATTCTTACGTATATATATATATATATATATATATATATATATATATTTTTTTTTTTTTTTTTTTTTTTTTATTCGCTTACTTAAACAACTTAAGCTTTGTTTATTCCCTTGTAAAAATATTTGGACAACAAATGCAATGTATATTTTTACTGTTTAAAATACTGTATTATGAAATAAAACTAATTTGTTTTCTCCACTTAAACATAGAATTGTGGGGGCGTGGCTTGGCGCGCAGCGTGGATGGCTGCCTAAGAGCGGAGCTCCGGACCCGAAGCGGCTCCTTAACACATTCTGCGGCTACACTTGAACTGCTATCTGCCGAATATGGGCAGAATTCTCAAACCGAACACCCAGGGCAAGAATCTGAGGAATTCCAGGACCTCAAGCGGCAAGGTGATCGCTGAAATCTTCAGGACCAAGGCGCTGACCAAGAAGAACATCCCAGGATCCAAGATGGCGAGGAGGCTGTCACAGGAGGTGGAGGAGGACTTTGAAACAGAATCGCTAGCAGCTTCAGAGGACACAGTAAGTGACATGCCAGCTACTGACAGACAATTAACCTACAACGACATGACTGCCATAGCAGCCGACATAAAAGGCTCATTTGCTGCTGCAATAACTGACCTGAGGGCGGACATTGTCAGTCTCAAAGAACAAATGGCAGGGGTAGAAAAGGCGGGCAGACACAGAGACAAGGCTATAGACAGACTGGAGGCCATCACAAACACCCACTCTAACCACCTAATTGAAATGAACAGACATCTGGAAGACCTTGATAATCGTGGAAGAAGGAATAACATCAGAGTGAGGGGTCTTCCAGAGTCTGTCGGTGGCAATGATATACGCCCTGCCTTAGCCTCTATATTCAACAATCTTTTGGATAGACCACAGGAGTCCCCCATAGAGATGGACAGGGCTCACAGAGCCTTAAGGCAGAAACCTGCAGACACATTGCCACCCAGAGATGTGATATGCTGCCTAACGAATCACACCCTAAAAGAGGAAATTCTGGCAAAAGCCAGACAGAGCGATCAAATTATGTTTAATGAAACTCAAATTCTACTGTTTCAAGATTTGTCACCCATTACTCTTAAAAACAGGAGAGCTGTTAGACCAATCCTAGAGGCGATGAAAAACATAAATATCCCTTATAGATGGAAATACCCTTTCGCTGTCCAGGCTACTTATCGTGGCAAACAATTCTATCTGCGTACCCCCGGGAATTTACCATCTTTCTGCGCTAATCTACAGCTAGATCACATTGATCTCCCAGAGTGGTATGCAGAATTCCTTTTACCAGCCTCACCTAATGACCGCATGTCCCGAGAGGGCTCGCCTTCCACTTACAGGTCTCCCTCCACTAAAGAAGGAAGAAAGATGAAGACCAAAAAATCCCATCTTCAATCTCCTTCACCTCCAAAAACCCCAAAAACCCCAAGATCCAGAAATTACATCTGAGATGTCGATTGATCTTACCTGGAATCGTTGATCACCACATGATTCTGTTTTTAAGTTTCTCCCAGGGAATTTCTGACTTTCCCCAGCAGAGGGCAATCTTGGACATGCTTTGCATATAATCTCTGCAGAAGATGTCTAACTGAAATAACTACCAAGCATGTTAGCACATTCTCTTTACAGCTATCAGTGGACATGTAAGAAAACTCTTGGTTTTCCTATTTAGCAGGATTTTAGCGGAATGACTGTTATGAAGGAACTAAAGGCAGATGATATTAAGCAAACACCTGGAATACTGGCTGAATAGAGTTTGGCAGCGCTGATTTCCTTCAGCCCCTATATGTGCATTTTCAATAATCTACACAGGATAGATAAAGCAATTGAAGACTGCAGCTTAATTATTGATGGGCATATAGACCACGGGTTATTCCCCTGGTATTCAACACGGGTTTTCCAGCGGACAGTGTTTAATTGCATGATGTTGCTCTTCCTCCCACACAACCTGAATTTAGATGGGTTATATTTGATAAGCTCTCATGTTCCCTCATTCTTAATATGCAATTTCTGTTTTTATTTTTTTTTTTTTATTTTTGGATTTCCTTGAGGCGAACTCTCAGAGGACCCTACCTGGGTCTATGCTGCATATGGGCTGAAGGAAGAGGTAAGCTGTAAGGTGACCGGACACCATAGGATGATACCATCAGCTTTACCAACGAAGACCACTATGAGGTACTGAATACTAGTCTAAAGTTACATGAACGCCGATACACACTTTACTATATGTATGCAAGATACAGCAGTATTCTGAACTTTTGATTTGGACTTTCCTAAAGTATAAGCTCCTCCTGTGATATTCTGATAGTTTAATGAGTGCTACTCATGTCCACGGATCCTTCTCCCCTCCCTTTTTTTTTTTTTTCCCTGGGGAATCTCATTCAAGGTTTGAATTTATGGTGATCCTGTTGTAAATTGAACTTGTTACGGTTTATTTTTCATTTCCGCAGAACGCATTTGAATGTATTTGATATGATAAATTTCACAAAGGAGCCGTCTTCCTGTGGTTCGGGATACTTGTCTTTAATCACAGGAACCTCGGATATCACAGGTGACGCTCACCTGCGCTCCTTCCACTTTACCCAAAAGGCTGCTACTGTAGTTGATACCTCCTACATTTTCTCAGAATTTGCAGCCTATTACATTAGTTGACGAGGAGAATAATTCCCTAGTCAACCGGTACTGACTTTGTCTTATCTCCATTTCCCATCTTTCTCTCTTTACTTTTATTCTTTCCTTCCCTACACCTATTTCCCCCCCCCTCCTCACCCTTACAAATCTTGCAAAAGATGGCCTTCTCACACTTGGGAAAACAACCCACGATAGTATCACATAATGCAAATGGACTCAACATACCCGAAAAAAGAAGGAAATTGCTTAACGAACTTAAAAAAAGTAAAGCACTATTTGTTTTCATACAGGAAACACATTTTAAAGGGAACGAAACACCAAAACTAACAGACAGACACTTTAATAAGATTTACACTGCTTCAAATCCACATGCAAAAACGAAGGGAGTCGCCATTTTGATTAGTTAAAATGCACCTTTTACTGTAGATAAACATTATGCTGATCCAGAGGGTAGATATATCTTTCTAGCCGGCTCTCTAAATGGACGCCCATTGACCTTAGCCAACGCCTACTTTCCAAATAAAGCACACGTATCTTTCTGTACTAAGCTTATTGATGACTTAAAACATTTTGCTGTGGGGTGCATTGTCCTGGGGGGGGACTTTAATATCCCATTGGACCCACTTCAGAACTCCTCCACGGGCAAATCGAGTTTGACATATGGGAAGATCAAAAAAATTAAGACCCTACTGAGATCATTGACCCTTGTGGATACTTGGCGCTCTCTACATCCCTCAGAAAAAGATTTCACACACTTTTCCGCACCACACAATAAATACGCGAGGATTGATCTCCTCTTTGTCTCACAAAGAGATCTCCCAGACCTATTAGATGCCAGGATTGGTGTCGCTGCCCTATCTGATCACGCCCCTGTCTCGATTACGTTAGCAACTGACAAAATTAGTAAACCAACATTTAATTGGAGATTAAACCCCTCACTTTTAATTGACCCAATAATTAAGGAGAAAATTTCCGAATCCATTAAGAATTACTTTATAGAAAATTCCACACAAGATGTCTCACCAATAACTATATGGGAAGCACATAAAAGTGTCATAAGGGGAGAGTTTATTAAATACGGAGCTAGGAAGAAAAAAGATAAAGAGAAACAAATAAACAACCTCATAGCCAAAATCTCAAGTCTAGAAGCCCAACACAAAATTTCACTAGCTAAATCTCTCATGCAGGAGTTGACAGACACAAGAAAAGAGTTGACAGATATTCTCAATAACAAAACCAAAAGAGCCTTATACTTCAATAAGGCAATTTACTATGAGCATGGGGATAAGGGGGGCAAGTTTCTTGCCAGAGCCCTCAAAGATTTGCAATCTGCGTCCCACCTCTCGTGCCTGAGAGACAAGCGGAACAATAAAATACATGACTCTAGGTTCATCGCGGAAACTTTCCGCACTTTCTATGAGAATCTATATAATCTACCTCCACAAACACGTCCTGCTGACATGCAGGGATCAAGACTAGTGTTGAGCGAACACGGACTGTATTATTCGTGTTCGTACCGAATAATTGGATTTTTTGTACCCGAACACGGACACGGACACTTTACTGTATGTTCGGGTAAAAATCCGTGTTCGGTCGTTTTATTTCCGGGTTTTGCATGCTTTGGCGCTCTTTTCATGGCGGGCTTTCAACAGCCAATCAACAATCGTTTAAGTGGTGTGCCTTAAGCCATCCCAGCCATGCCTGCAAATGTCTCAGTAGCTGTGATTGGCCGTCTGAAGCATGTGACCAAGTCTTTATAAGTTCGAGGCAGCCGCAGCGGCGTCATTATGCTGCTTAGATTCAGGGACAGAGCACACATCAACGTGCTGGCTGCTGATTAGGGAAAGATAGGCAGGAAAAAACCATTTGTGTCCGGATAGAATTGAGGGACAGGTCGGAGTGTTTAGGCAGGGCGAGTTGTAGGCATTTTAGGGATAGAGTCTGCTGAATTATAGGGTCAGTGTCTTCTACAAACTACAATCGATATTGCTGTGTGGGGGGTGGGGTGAATCTGCACTCAATCCTGATCTACGATCTCTTCTCAATCCTGTTAGGGACAGAGTCTGCTGAATTTTAGGGAAACTGTGTTCTACAAACTACAATCGATATTGCTGTGTGGTGTGGGATTGGAGATAGGCAGGTGTCAGTGATCCACATCCATTTTTCTGTGTGTGAGCTGCAGTGAACACAATCTTTTTGGGCTGCAGTGAACACAATCTTTTTGGGCTGCAGTGAACACAATCTTTTTGGGCTGCAGTGAACACAATCTTTTTGGGCTGCAGTGAACACAATCTTTTTGGGCTGCAGTGAACACAATCTTTTTGGGGTGCAGTGAACAAAATCTTTTTGGGGTGCAGTGAACACAATCCTTTTTGGTGTGCAGTGAACACAATCTTTGTGGGGTGCAGTGAACAAAATCCTTTGTGGGGTGCAGTGAACACAATCTTTTTGGGGTGCAGTGAACAAAATCCTTTTTGGGGTGCAGTGAACAACATCCTTTTTGGGGTGCAGTGAACACAATCTTTTTGGGGTGCAGTGAACAAAATCCTTTGTGGGGTGCAGTGAACACAATCTTTTTGGGGTGGAGTGAACAACATCCTTTTTGGGGTGCAGTGAACAAAATCCTTTTTGGGGTGCAGTGAACAAAATCATTTTTGGGGTGCAGTGAACACAATCTTTTTGGGGTGCAGTGAACACAATCTTTGTGGGGTGCAGTGAACACAATCTTTTTGGGGTGGAGTGAACAACATCCTTTTTGGGGTGCAGTGAACAACATCCTTTTTGGGGTGCAGTGAACACAATCTTTTTGGGGTGCAGTGAACACAATCTTTGTGGGGTACAGTGAACAGAATCTTTGTGGGGTGCAGTGAACACAATCTTTGGGGGGTACAGTGAACACAATCTTTGTGAGGTGCAGTGAACACAATCTTTGTGGGGTGCAGTGAACACAATCATTGTGGGGTGCAGTGAACTCAATCTTTGTGGGGTACAGTGAACACAATCTCATACTTCTGAAGGTTTGAGGGTGCTGCCTGTTCCATACTCCCCCTACTCCTCATCTAGCCTTTTAGGGGTACAAACAATAGTAATTGGGGCCTAGTGTGGTTGTGTACGTGTGATATACATACACTTTTTTGGGATCATATTTTCTATTCCGCTATTTAATCAAAAACCTTTGGGGATCAGTTAAATTGGGGGATAGTCTGTGTTGGTACGTGTGAGAGAGATCCACCTTTCCAAGTTGTTGGGGTTCATCTCATACTTCTGAAGGTTTGAGGGTGCTGCCTGTTCCATACTCCCCCTACTCCTAGCCTTTTAGGGGTACAAACAATAGTAATTGGGGCCTAGTGTGGTTGTGTACGTGTGATATACATACACTTTTTTTGGATCATATTTTCTATTCCGCTATTTAATCAAAAACCTTTGGGGATCAGTTAAATTGGGGGATAGTCTGTGTTGGTACGTGTGAGAGAGATCCACCTTTCCAAGTTGTTGGGGTTCATCTCATACTTCTGAAGGTTTGAGGGTGCTGCCTGTTCCATACTCCCCCTACTCCTAGCCTTTTAGGGGTACAAACAATAGTAATTGGGGCCTAGTGTGGTTGTGTACGTGTGATATACATACACTTTTTTGGGATCATATTTTCTATTCCGCTATTTAATCAAAAACCTTTGGGGATCAGTTAAATTGGGGGATAGTCTGTGTTGGTACGTGTGAGAGAGATCCACCTTTCCAAGTTGTTGGGGTTCATCTCATACTTCTGAAGGTTTGAGGGTGCTGCCTGTTCCATACTCCCCCTACTCCTAGCCTTTTAGGGGTACAAACAATAGTAATTGGGGCCTAGTGTGGTTGTGTACGTGTGATATACATACACTTTTTTGGGATCATATTTTCTATTCCGCTATTTAATCAAAAACCTTTGGGGATCAGTTAAATTGGGGGATAGTCTGTGTTGGTACGTGTGAGAGAGATCCACCTTTCCAAGTTGTTGGGGTTCATCTCATACTTCTGAAGGTTTGAGGGTGCTGCCTGTTCCATACTCCCCCTACTCCTAGCCTTTTAGGGGTACAAACAATAGTAATTGGGGCCTAGTGTGGTTGTGTACGTGTGATATACATACACTTTTTTGGGATCATATTTTCTATTCCGCTATTTAATCAAAAACCTTTGGGGATCAGTTAAATTGGGGGATAGTCTGTGTTGGTACGTGTGAGAGAGATCCACCTTTCCAAGTTGTTGGGGTTCATCTCATACTTCTGAAGGTTTGAGGGTGCTGCCTGTTCCATACCCCCCCTACTCCTCATCTAGCCTTTTAGGGGTACAAACAATAGTAATTGGGGCCTAGTGTGGTTGTGTACGTGCGAGATACATACACTTTTTTTGATCATATTTCCTATTCCGCTATTCAATAAAAACCTTTGAGGATCAATTGAATTGCGGGATAGTCTGTGTCGGTACGTGTGAGAGAGATCCACCTTTCCAAGTTGTTGGGGTTCATCTCATACTTCTGAAGGTTTGAGGGTGCTGCCTGTTCCATACTCCCCCTACTCCTCATCTAGCCTTTTAGGGGTACAAACAATAGTAATTGGGGCCCAGTGTGGTTGTGTACGTGTGATATACATACACTTTTTTTGGATCATATTTTCTATTCCGCTATTTAATCAAAAACCTTTGGGGATCAGTTAAATTGGGGGATAGTCTGTGTCGGTACGTGTGAGAGAGATCCACCTTTCCAAGTTGTTGGGGTTCATCTCATACTTCTGAAGGTTTGAGGGTGCTGCCTGTTCCATACCCCCCCTACTCCTCATCTAGCCTTTTAGGGGTACAAACAATAGTAATTGGGGCCTAGTGTGGTTGTGTACGTGCGAGATACATACACTTTTTTTGATCATATTTCCTATTCCGCTATTCAATAAAAACCTTTGAGGATCAATTGAATTGCGGGATAGTCTGTGTCGGTACGTGTGAGAGAGATCCACCTTTCCAAGTTGTTGGGGTTCATCTCATACTTCTGAAGGTTTGAGGGTGCTGCCTGTTCCATACTCCCCCTACTCCTCATCTAGCCTTTTAGGGGTACAAACAATAGTAATTGGGGCCTAGTGTGGTTGTGTACGTGTGATATACATACACTTTTTTTGGATCATATTTTCTATTCCGCTATTTAATCAAAAACCTTTGGGGATCAGTTAAATTGGGGGATAGTCTGTGTTGGTACGTGTGAGAGAGATCCACCTTTCCAAGTTGTTGGGGTTCATCTCATACTTCTGAAGGTTTGAGGGTGCTGCCTGTTCCATACTCCCCCTACTCCTCATCTAGCCTTTTAGGGGTACAAACAATAGTAATTGGGGCCCAGTGTGGTTGTGTACGTGTGATATACATACACTTTTTTGGGATCATATTTTCTATTCCGCTATTTAATCAAAAACCTTTGGGGATCAGTTAAATTGGGGGATAGTCTGTGTCGGTACGTGTGAGAGAGATCCACCTTTCCAAGTTGTTGGGGTTCATCTCATACTTCTGAAGGTTTGAGGGTGCTGCCTGTTCCATACCCCCCCTACTCCTCATCTAGCCTTTTAGGGGTACAAACAATAGTAATTGGGGCCTAGTGTGGTTGTGTACGTGCGAGATACATACACTTTTTTTGATCATATTTCCTATTCCGCTATTCAATAAAAACCTTTGAGGATCAATTGAATTGCGGGATAGTCTGTGTCGGTACGTGTGAGAGAGATCCACCTTTCCAAGTTGTTGGGGTTCATCTCATACTTCTGAAGGTTTGAGGGTGCTGCCTGTTCCATACTCCCCCTACTCCTCATCTAGCCTTTTAGGGGTACAAACAATAGTAATTGGGGCCTAGTGTGGTTGTGTACGTGTGATATACATACACTTTTTTTGGATCATATTTTCTATTCCGCTATTTAATCAAAAACCTTTGGGGATCAGTTAAATTGGGGGATAGTCTGTGTTGGTACGTGTGAGAGAGATCCACCTTTCCAAGTTGTTGGGGTTCATCTCATACTTCTGAAGGTTTGAGGGTGCTGCCTGTTCCATACTCCCCCTACTCCTCATCTAGCCTTTTAGGGGTACAAACAATAGTAATTGGGGCCCAGTGTGGTTGTGTACGTGTGATATACATACACTTTTTTGGGATCATATTTTCTATTCCGCTATTTAATCAAAAACCTTTGGGGATCAGTTAAATTGGGGGATAGTCTGTGTCGGTACGTGTGAGAGAGATCCACCTTTCCAAGTTGTTGGGGTTCATCTCATACTTCTGAAGGTTTGAGGGTGCTGCCTGTTCCATACCCCCCCTACTCCTCATCTAGCCTTTTAGGGGTACAAACAATAGTAATTGGGGCCTAGTGTGGTTGTGTACGTGTGATATACATACACTTTTTTTGGATCATATTTTCTATTCCGCTATTTAATCAAAAACCTTTGGGGATCAGTTAAATTGGGGGATAGTCTGTGTCGGTACGTGTGAGAGAGATCCACCTTTCCAAGTTGTTGGGGTTCATCTCATACTTCTGAAGGTTTGAGGGTGCTGCCTGTTCCATACCCCCCCTACTCCTCATCTAGCCTTTTAGGGGTACAAACAATAGTAATTGGGGCCTAGTGTGGTTGTGTACGTGCGAGATACATACACTTTTTTTGATCATATTTCCTATTCCGCTATTCAATAAAAACCTTTGAGGATCAATTGAATTGCGGGATAGTCTGTGTCGGTACGTGTGAGAGAGATCCACCTTTCCAAGTTGTTGGGGTTCATCTCATACTTCTGAAGGTTTGAGGGTGCTGCCTGTTCCATACTCCCCCTACTCCTCATCTAGCCTTTTAGGGGTACAAACAATAGTAATTGGGGCCCAGTGTGGTTGTGTACGTGTGATATACATACACTTTTTTTGGATCATATTTTCTATTCCGCTATTTAATTTAACTGGGCCTCCATGCGAGACCTGTGTGCCTTGTTGCGCTGTTTTGAGTACTCCACCAACATGGCCAGTGGCAATGACGCCGTTCTCAGCTTAACTATCCCACTTCTATGCCTCCTTGAAAAAACAATTCGGGCGATGATGGAAGAGGATGTGGCACAGGATGAGGAGGAGGAGGAGGATGAAGAGGTAACATTTCCAAGGCTTTCAGGGCAGTCATTCGCAAGGGGCTCCGAGGGTGGGTTCCTGCACACGCAAACGCCAGGGACGCAATTGTCCAGCAGGGGCACAGTTCTGGAGGATGAGGAGGATGAGGAGGAGGAGGAGCTGGAGGAGGAGATGGAACCATGTTCACAGCAGGGTGGCACCCAGGCCAGCTCATGGCCATCACTGGTGCGTGGCTGGGGGGATACAGAGGACACGGACGATACACCTCCCACAGAGGACAGCCTTTCGTTGCCTCTGGGCAGCCTGGCACACATGAGCGATTACATGCTGCAGTGTCTCCACAACGACCGCCGAGTTGCCCACATTCTAACTTGTGCTGATTACTGGGTGGCCACGCTGCTGGATCCCCGTTACAAGGACAACGTACCGTCCTTAATTCACTCACTGGAGCGCGATCGCAAGATGCGCGAGTACAAGCGCACGCTGGTAGACGCCATGCTGCTGGCATTCCCATCTGACAGCGGGGCCACAGTGGAAGCACAAGGCAGAAGAGGAGGAGGAGGAGGTCGCCAACGCAACCAGGGCACCGCCAGCACCTCAGAAGGCAGGGTTAGCATGGCCGAAATGTGGAAAAGCTTTGTCAGCACGCCACAACAAACAGCAGCACCAGCAGCTCAGATGGAACGTCTTAGCAGGAGGCAGCATTTTACCAACATGGTGGAGCAGTATGTGTGCACACGCCTACATGTAGTGAATGACGGGTCTGCCCCCTTCAACTTCTGGGTCTCCAAATTGGGCACATGGCTTGAGCTTGCCCTTTACGCCTTGGAGGTGCTGGCGTGCCCTGCAGCCAGTGTATTATCTGAACGGGTATTTAGCACGGCTGGGGGCGTTATAACAGACAAGCGCAGCCGCCTGTCCAGAGACAATGTGGACAAGCTCACGTTCATTAAAATGAACCAGGCATGGATCCCACGGGACTTTTCCGTACCTTATGCAGAATAGCAATGGATACCGACCTTACCCACCCATTGTTCCATTTTTGCTCTTTCTCACTCTTTTGGGGTGTACCCTCATTTAAAATTTTTGAAAAGAAGCAGTGTTGGCTACCTCGTCCTCCTCCTCAGGGCCAGATTAATGTAGGGGCTATTGGAGCTGCAGCTCCAGGCCCCTACCTTTTATATAGGCCCCGGGTTGGCCATATTCACTGTTACCGCTCTTCTGTCACTTGTAAACACAGAAGTCTGGCTTCTATGCTCGCTTCCCCAGGCAGCACCCTCAGAACCTCCCCACACAGCGTGAAGGCCGGACAAGGAGGGACAGTTGGCGATGCATGGATGTGTTTATGGGCTTCAGAGACAGCATCCCATGTTGAATTAGGCATGCATGGCTGCACCCTTCCTCCTCTGGGTGCATGGCAAGGCACGGCCCTTAAGGCCCTTCAAAATCCTCAGCACCAAGCCCATGATGCTGTTAATCCGGCCCTGGTCCTCCTCCACCGCCGCTTCCACCTACACCGCCCATAGGTGTGCGCAGCCTATTGCATTAAGGTGTGCACCCCAAAGTTGAAATACACATGCATGTGTTTGCCAGCAGGGAGAGTAATGTATCGGGGCCATGTACCTGTAGGCAAGGAGAAATAGAGCAGAGCAGGTCCCAGGGAGATCTTTCCCATCTCCTCACTGGCAATGCTATGTGCCCTAGGTGATTAGGGTGTGCCCAGGCACACCCAGCACACCCTGTGCGCACGCCTATGTCACCGCCACATCCACCACCACCTCAACCTCCCTCCTACTCCATATGGGCCTCGTCCTTCAGAGATGAAGAAGAACATTGTTTTATTTTTCTGGTTTTTTTTTGTTGTTTTAAGTTATTTCCCTATCCACATTTGTTTGCAGAGCACTTGCCATGCTCTTAATTACGTTTTGCTGCCATTTGCAGCACTCTAGCCCTTTCCTTTGGTGTTTTAGAGCCATTTTAGTGCCTTAAAGTTCGGGTCCCCATTGACTTCAATGGGGTTCGGTGTCCGGGAAAAGTTCGGTAAAAGTCCGGGACACGGACCCGGACTTTTTTTTAAAGTTCGGCCGAACCCGTCGAACACGGACATCTAGGTGTTCGCTCAACCCTAATCAAGACCCTTACTCATTAACCAATATATTAAACAGAGTGGTCTCCCAAATTTATCAGAAACAGACATTATTAACCTTGAAAAAGATATTTCCATTGAAGAGATGCAACAGGCTATTAGCTCCATGAAAAGCGGCAATCCCTTAACAAAAGCCTTGAACACCCTCTCCAAAAATGACAAACCATCCCTTGAATTCCTTACGGCGCATATTACAGTGATCCCCAAGAAAGATAAGGACCCAACTTTATGTGCTAACTATAGACCCATCTCCCTTCTCAATCTGGACGTCAAGTTGCTTGCCAAGATTTTAGCAAACAGGCTCAGACCTCTGCTGCACCTAGTAATTGGACCAGAACAAGTGGGCTTTATGCCAGGTCGAGAAGCCAGAGACAACATTATAAAATCACTAAATTTGATTCATGAAGCTCGCAAACATAGATTGGAAGGATTGATTCTGTCAACAGATGCCGAAAAGGCCTTTGACAGGGTGGCCTGGGATTATCTTCAGGCCACTTGTCGTCACTTGGGGTTAGGCTCCAACATGATGGGATGGATCGGAGCTCTTTACGAGGATCCCATTGCCAAGGTGAAAGTTAACAATACTCTCTCCACACCCCTCCATCTGAGAAATGGCACTAGACAGGGATGTCCCCTCTCGCCAATACTCTTTATTTTGGCACTAGAACCACTAATAAGGCATGTCAACACAGATCCGGCGATTCATGGCTTCCAGATTGGGAACAGAGATTTTAAGATATCTGCCTACGCAGATGATTTATTATTTTACATCACCCAACCACACATCTCCATACCGAATCTAAATTTGAAATTTCAGACTTTTAGATATTTATCTAATTTTAAGATAAATCATTCAAAATCAGAAGCGCTTGATGTTTCCCTATCCCCAGGTATAAAGGATTTGACGCAATTGCCCCTATAAATGGGAAACTAAATCACTCACATACCTAGGAATACAGCTAACTCCCAAAATCGAAAATCTTTTCGAGGCGAATTTTATCCCTCTTCTAAGAAACATAAAGAAGGACCTACGTAACTGGAATAATAAGCATTTCTCTTGGTTTGGAAGAGCAGCGATCCTGAAAATGGTCATTCTACCTAGGCTTCTCTATTTATTTCACGCACTCCCGATTAAAATACCTACTGCCTTCTTTCGCAACCTTCTCTCTGTACAGAGACAATTTGTCTGGGCTCTTAGGAAACCCAGAATTAAGCTGAAATTCTTGCAGTTACCTAAAATTAAAGGAGGAATGGGGTTGCCCGATTTCATTAAATATCACCAGGCATCACATATAACCAGGGTAATTGACTGGCATTGCCACTCCCATCACAAAGACTGGGTTGAACTCGAGATAGGCCTTTCAAGATACCCAGGGCACCATTTGATTTGGACAGATCCCTCTAATTATCCGCACGATGTCAGGAATCACCCCCTGATTTCAGCCACATTATCGATTTTTAATAAAGTAGCATCAGAATACCAATTGATCACCAGTCCTGGTCCCATGACACCAATTACTGGCAACCCGGATTTCCCACCGGGAATGGACTTTAAACCACCCCCGGTAGACTCACAACAGAGGAATGCTCCATTGAGAGTGAAAGACTGCATGTTAAACTCGAGATTGTTATCTATGAAAGAATTTAACGAAATTAAACCTCAGGGCTACACAATTTCCCACTGGAATTACATACAGTTGCATAACTTTGTTCGGAATCACAAGCGCAAGTTCCTTTTTTCTAGGCCAATATCTGCTTTCGAGAAAATTTGCGGGGACCGTAAATCTTGCAGTAAAACCACATCACAAGCTTATAAATGGATCTCCCAAGCCCCTAACCAAGCGATAGATGACTATAAAAAAGTTTGGGAGAGAGATTTAAATTGCTCCTTTACAGAAAAGACTTGGGAGAAAGCCTGTGTGTTCACGCACAAATGCTCTCTAAGCACTAAGATTCAAGAGACCTCGTTCAAAATTATGACACAGTGGTATTTGACACCAGTCAAAATAAAGACATGGTCCCCGCAGAGTTCTGACAAATGCTGGAGGTGCCTAAAAGAAAAAGGGACTTTTGTTCATATTTGGTGGTCATGCACAAAAATACACACATTCTGGAAACAGATTGTTCATCTGATAAAAATGATAACAGACACATCTATGGTGTTAGATGCTGCAACTTGCCTGCTACACGTAAACACTCTCTCTTACAAGAATTACAAGAACTCCTTAGTTAGACACTTGTTGAATGCGGCAAAGGCCGTCATACCTCTTTTTTGGAACTCTCAATACACCCCATCAACTAAAGACTGGGCAAACAAAGTTAAAATGCTCTTTGAAATGGAAGAAATCGTTGCTATTAAGAAGGAAAACAGCTTAACCTTTCACGAACTTTGGAGACCTTGGACTATGTTCACTTTGTCCTCCAATTACACTAAATTTATCACCCGGTAATCGGCCAATCTCTAGTCAGTCAGATCTGACTAATATGTCTTGAGACCATTTCCCTAACTTTTTTTTTTTTTATGTGACCTACACCCCCTCCCCCCCCCCCCCCCCTTCCTCCCCCTCTATATTTCTTACTTTATTTCTTTCCTTTCTTTCTTCTTCTATTCACTCTTCTATGGGCCGCAGGCCCTTGGTGTGGACACTGGTCCATACCCCCTTGTTTGGAACATGTTTTCGCTGATTTACATCTAAGTCTAATTGGTTGCACATTTGTTTGCCTGATGTATGTTCAATGACTACTAGATGTATCTCATTATTGTTACACTGCGCTTTACTTGTTAAACCAATAACTGTTTTCATTGTATTTTCAATTAACTTCAATAAAGCACTTTATTGGAAAAAAAAAAAAAAAGAATTGTATCCCAATTGACCTTCGGATAAAGGGTTCCACCCGAAACGCGTCAGTTCTAATTTTGGGAAACCTTCTCATGTTCTCGCCTTGCATGTTTTCCACAGTAACGCATTTTTACCGCATTTTATGTTTCATGTAATTTTTGTATTTTTTACACTTAATTTTGTATGTCATTTCTAATCTGTATGTTTACAATAAATCTATATATTTTTTACCTTTGTGCATATACTTTTATTACTCTGATAGACAATTGCCATTAAAGTCCCGCCCCCAGGGGAATCTTTTTTCTTCCAATCTGCCCGTCAGGTGTTTTATTTGTGACTGCCCGATGCAATGGAACTCAACCTTGTACATGGTTGATAGGCTGCTCCAGCAGAAACGTGCAGTTAACGACTACCTGTACGAACTCTGCGGCAAGACAGGTTCTGGGGGAGCTTGGGTTTTTTCACCTTGCCAGTGGCTGCTTATGCGTGACCATGCAGACTTCTGCGGCCATTTGATGAGATCACAAAACTGGTCAGTCGCGGCAAGGGCGCCATCAGTGACATCGTACCTTATGCCTTCTTTCTGGAGCGTGCATTGCATCGTGTCATCGATCAAGCCATCGAGGAGCAGGAAGATGAGGAAGTCGCAATGTTGGATGAATTCCCAGGGGGTGATAATCCATCTGCGACAAGGCAACAACAGGAGTCTAAAGAGGAGTCAGAGGAGAATGGTGCTGGGGCGGATGAGGAGGAGCAAGAAGAGCATGCTTTAAACCTTTCTGGGATCCCTGGTGTTGTTCGTGGATGGGGGGAGGAGAACCAGGACGACATTATCCTGGATGATGAGCTGGAGCCAGGCCACCACACCGCTTCCAGTTTAGTGCGAATGGGGGCCTTCATGCTCCAGTGTTTTAAGGGGGACCCCCGTTTAAAAAGCATAAAGGGCAAGGACCAGTACTGGGTGGCAACATACTTAGACCCCCGGTACAAACAAAAAATGGTGGAAATGTTACCACCATCACAGAGGGCGGTCAGAATGCAGCACTTCCAGGCCTTGCTTCGAGAAATGCTGCATTCTGCTTTTGCGTGCGCTGGCAGAGGAATTTCTACTGACAGAGAAACAGTTGCGGGTAGCAATCCAACAGCGCCTGCAAGAAGAGGGCGGTTTGAAGATGTCTTGGTCACTAAACTTCAGATATGAAATCATTCTTTCAGCCGACCCATCGACAGCTGTACTCCGTATCCAGCATCAGGAAACGCCTAGACCGACAGGTGTCTGACTACATCGGGTTAACGGCCAATGTGGACGCTCTGATGAGTGATGGACTACTGGGTGGGAAGGCTTGACCTCTGGTCAGAGCTTGCACAACTTGCAATGGAACTGTCGGCTTGCCCCCGTCCAGTGTCCTGTCCGAAAGGACGTTCAGCGCAGCAGGGGGGATCATGACTTATAAGCGCACTCGCCTAGCTCATGACAGTGTTGACTACCTCACATTTATAAAAATGAATGAGGCATGGATCTCTGAGGAATTCAACACATGTGACCAGTAGACCATGTTTGATTACAATTCCTCATGACAGGCCACAAATATCCGCCAGACTGCCATCCACCCACAACAATTCATGGCCCTTTTCTTCTGTAAATACAGCGGCATAAAAGGCATTTCATGTCCATTGAATGCCTAATTTTTGGGGCCTGTACTGGCCGAAACTTACTTCTGTATTCTGCGAATGCCTAATGTACCTTCAGCCTCAGAATACAACGTTCTTAACTGTCAGGTAAACCCATGTGGGCTAATTTTTGGGGCCTGGAAAGGCTGACACTTCTGTATCCTGTGAATGCCTAATTTACATTCAGCCACAGAATACAACGTTCTTAGCTGTCAGGTAAACCCATGTGGTCTACTTTTTGGGGCCTGTACTGGCCGACACTTACTTCTGTATCCTGTGAATGCCTAATGTACCTTCAGCCACAGAATACAACATTCTTAGCTGTCAGGTAAACGCATGTGGGCTAATTTTTGGGGCCTGTACTGGCCGACACTTACTTAATTATCCTGTGAATGCCTAATTTTTCAGACTGGAATCGAAAATCAATGGGTCTGTAAACGTTCCGCCAAATTGTGGAAGGGATATGGACCCATTTTACAGACATGTGAATGGACCCTATATTTATATGACATGTATTTACCGGCTGCTGTCAGTTCTGGCTGATTTAGGAAAAGAAAAAATTTAGGGCAACTTTTCCAATAGCAATACTTCTGTTATGACAGTGTCCATGTGGTGGGACTATTTGAGCACAGCTAGTAAGTATTTTGTGGCTGCAAATATGACCTAAAGGTTTTTAAAGTTTGCCTCCCATTAAAGTCAATGGGGCCTGCCGCGAACTTGCGGTTCGCGAACATTTGAGGAAGTTTGCGGCTAACGTTCACGAACCGCCCGGGCCGATGCTCGTCCATCACTTATCTTAAGCTCCTCATACAGGAATGTGACTACTGATAACCTAGCCTTCTCTGGGAGCTTTCCCTGTGTTAAAAGTTCTTGCTGTAGTTGTAATGTAATGCATTTATTAAGCTATATAGTACTTACTTTTTGTGGGGAAGTGTCACCTCTCCAATGACTTACATGAGCTAGTTTAGGAGAGTGCAGGATGTACAGTACTTGTTAAAACACTGTTAAAGTTCCCCTAGTGATCAGAAGATGCCAGTGTTGGTGTGTTGAATGTTTGTAAGAAGCCCTTTAAGGTGGTACCTCACCTTAGGTTGCTTGGCAATCTTGCCCTGCCAGTCATTTAGGTTCTTGGAAATGTATTTAGGCAGGATTGGTGGGAAGTGCGAAGAACTACTGCTGGCTGGTGAGCTAGTTGAGGATATACACGATATCACCAAAAGTATTAGGAAGCCTGCCTTTACACGCACATGAGCATTAATGGCATCCCAGTCTTCGTCCATAGGGTTCAATAATGAGTTGACCCACCCTTTGCAGCTCTAACAGCCTCAACTTTTCTAGGGAAGCTTTCCACAAGGTTCAGGAGTGTGTCTATAGGAATGTTTGATCATTCTTCCAGAAGCGCGTTTATGAGGTCAGGCACTGATGTGGAAGAAAAGGCCTGGCTCGCAATCTAATTTATCCCAAAGGTAAAGATCAGGACTCTGTGCAGGCCAGTCAAGTTCCTCCACCTCAAGCTCACTTATCCATGTCTTTGTATACCTTGCTTTGTGCACTGGGGCGCAGTCATGATGGAACAGGAGGGCCAACCCCAAGCTGTTAACACAGAGTTGGAAGCATGAATTATCCAAAATGTCTTGTTCACTGGCACCTTAAGGTGATTGTAAAGTTTTTTTTTTTAAATAATAAACATGTTATACCTACCTGCTCTGTGTTGGTTTTGCACAGAGTGGCCCGGATCCTCCTGTTGAGTTTCCCCACAGCAAGCAGCTTGCTATGGGGGCACCCAAGCTGAGTCACAACTCCCTGTGTCCATTCAGACATGAAACCATGACCCCGCTTGGCTGACCGACTTTGATTGACAGCAGTGGGAGCCAATCGTGATGCACTGCTGTCTTAGCCAATGAGGAGGGAAGTCCCAGGCAGCTAAGATACTCCTGCGACATCACTGGATAAAGCTGGGCTCAGGTAAATATTAGGGGGGCTGAGGGGAGCTGCTGCACACAGAAGGTATTTTCTTTCTTTCTTATCTTAAAAAAAACCTTCTGCCTTTACAATCCCTTTAAGAGTCTCCTTTATTGGAAATAAGGGGCCAAGTCAAACCCCTGAAAAATAACCCCACACCATAATACCCCTCCACCAAATGATTTGTACCAGTGCACAAAGCAAGGTACATAAAGACAAGAATTGAGCGAGTTTGGGGTGGAGGAACATAACTGGCCTGCACAGAGCCCTCACCTCAACCCGATAGAACACCTTTGATTTGAATTAAAGCGGAGACTGCAAGCCAGGGCTTCTCATCCACATCAGTGCCTGACCTTACAAATGCACTTCTGGAAGAATGGTCAAACATCCACATAGACAAACTCCTATACCTTGTGGATAGCCTTCCCAAAAGAGTTGAAGCTGCTATAGCTGCAAAGGGTGGGTCAACTCAATATTGAACCCTATGGACTACACACACATGAACTTTAATGGCATCCCAGTCTTAAAGGCAGGAGTCCCAAAACATTTGGTAATATAGTGTATATCGCCTTTTTCTTTTCATGGGCCCTTCCAAGAGAAATAATGTAGCCAGGATCCCTTTCAAACTTAGACTCTTTTTTGGGGAGGAGGCACATGGACTTTTGTCACCTGGGGAGGTAAGACAGATTGCCAGAAGCCTAGGGTGGTCTCTGTTTATTCTGTACCAATGGAAGACTACTCTTAGGCATGGACTTTTGTCTAGGAACAGAGCAGAATGGGATTTGCAGGTTAAAGAAGTCTCAAGAAATTGGCCCTAAGTTCCAGTTGGGCCAGGCTGGACCTTTCAGCAGGTAAAGTAAGTGTGTTTCCGTGCCATCAGAGAGCTCATTCTATGAAACCCCAGGGTGCCGTGATAAAGCCTAACTGAGTAAAGAAAGAGTCAATTATGTCTGCATGTGCCCCTGCAACACACCACTAGTAAATTCAGAATGACTCATCCCCATTAGATTTCCCAGGGGTGCAAATACCTTCCTGGAATTGTCATGCTTTCTCAACTGATGAGCAATGTGGTTAAACACATTTGTACCAATGATGAAGTCATCAGCTTGTCCTGGTACCACCAATGCTGGAAAAACAATTTCATGGGTTAATGGCTATGTATTTCACACACAGCCTTTAGCTGCACTTTCTTACCACCACAACCTACAAGCACTATACCCTTTGGAGTGGCAGGACATAGTTTGAGTAAATTGAGCCCAAAGACCTAGCCAGGAGGATGCTTTGTTGCTCTGTCAGTCTGTCAGTAAATGTCAAGTTCTGTCCTTATCCTCAACGAGTGGCAGGTTTTGATGGAGTGGAGAACCTTCTAATTGCATGAGTGGGTACCGAATCAAAGTTTGGAGGTGTTGTAGAAGTTTAGGAAATGAACTTAAGGAGTGAAATAATGTGGACTTTGTAATTTGGAAATTCATGGACATTTGCAATCCATACAAGAGAGGATCTTTTTTGTGTTATTTTCTATTTTTGCTGATGACTGTTTTTATCCATGTAAGGACTGCCATGCCCCATTCCCTTGTATCTTTTATGGACACTTTGCTAGACAAGTAAGATCCGGTCATCTACTTATTTTGGTATATGTTGCAATCTAATCAAATTTGTTATGTGTATGATTTAAAAAATGACATCTAGGTAGGTGAAGCAGATCGAGGAAGGTATGAAGAATGAGTTAGATTCTTCAAAGGAACAAAGGGGAGATTGATAGGATATTGATCTCTTTGAATATGGATTATATGCAGAAGTTAATCATTTACATGAATTTGCAATTATTTATGGAAATAAGGTTGGAGAACTAAAGCTTATATTTGTGTAACAGTGTGAAGTAAGGAAATGGCTTGCATAAGAAAGAAGAAGTGTTTTTATGTCCTAGCTGACCACAGATGTACAGACTTATACAATGCCTTTAGTAAGCAATATTGTTTGCCAGAATCTATAGTTAGATTTCTGGTAAAATGAACACATTGATGGGGAAGTACTTTAGGGGGTAAAAGCACACACCCATAGGAAGGGAATTATGTCCTATCAAGGGATATACCATGAGTGAGTGCCGCCTTCATTGTCATGTGATATCCCATACTGTGCATCATCATATCCTGTATTGTGTCGTTGTTATGAACCCTATAAAACAGGGGAAACACGGAAATAAAAGTTGTGTTGTACCGACCTTGATTGTAATGTAATCTGTCTGTGTATAGCACTCCCTGCGCCGGTCTCTGAGAATGCTGAACTGAAGGTAAGAGGTTGATACAGAATTGAAGTAAGGTTGAGACTAGTTAATAGAGAGATTAAGAGGTAATAAACCTCTTAATCACCAGTGGAGGGCTCTGTAGCTCTCGTCCAACCGTATCTCCACCTGGACTAGCCTGCTTAACCACTTGCCGACCGCAGCAAGTACATATACTGCGGCGGTCAGCCCCCCCTGGGCAAAGTGACATACCGGTACGTCACTCGCCCACGAGCCAATAGGGGGCGAGCACGCACCGCCGGAGGCGCGCTCCCGCCCACACGCGTTCACTGGGATCCCCGCGCGAGTGACCAGCGGCTCCGATGTCCGCTGGTCAGTGCGATCTCCCGCTGGAGAGGGAGAAAGGCAGGCGGCTGATGTAAACAAAGCGGCCTGTCATTCTCCCTGATGTAACTGCAGAGATCATACGATCCTGCTATGTAGGATCGTATGTCTCTGTGGTTACTTCAAAAGCCACGCCCCTAGGGACACACTTAACCCCTTGTTCACCAATAAAGTTAACCCCTTCCCTAACAGTGTCATTTTTACAGTAACAGTGCATATGTATATCACTGATTACTGTAGTAATGTCACTGGTACCCCCAAAAGTGTAAAAAATGTCAGTCAGGGGTCCGATCTGTCCGCCGCAATGTCGCAGTCCCGCAAAAAAAATTGCAGATCGCCGCCATTACTAGTTAAAAAAAAACAATAAAAAATGACATAAATCTTTCCCTTAGTTAGTAAACGCAATACCTTTTGCGCAAACCAATCAAAATACGCTTATTGCTATTTTTTTACCAAAAATTTGTAGCAGAAAACAAATTGGTCTAAAATGTTAAAAAAATTTGATTTTTACATTTTTTTGGGGGATTTTCATATAAAAAAATGTGAAAAATATTATTTTTTCAAAATTGACGCTATTTTTTTTGTTTATAGCGCAAAAAATAAAAATCGCACAGGTGATCAAATACCACCAAAAAAAAGCTCTACTTGTGGGAAAAAAAGGACGTCAATTTTGTTTGGGTACAGCGTCGCATAACCGCGAAATTGTCTGTTAAATTCACGCAGTGCCGAATCGCAAAATAGGTCCTGGTCTTTGAGCAGCCAAATCCTTCGGGGCTTAATTGGTTAACTATGCTTTCAATTTCTTGTGCGGATGTCTCCCCAAAAACACCATTCAAACTGTGCACTGCGACCAGTACCTTTCCTGGAAGGAGGGAAGGATTTTTCCCTGGTGTCGGTGCTCACGGCTAGAGTTTCCTTCCAGAGTTCTAAGCGGGTTGAATTATACCATCCTAGCAGGACCTGCTCTGACACTTGTCCCCTGTGCTGTATCTGAATCTCTCGTAACTTCCTTCCAAGTTCCTCTTCCATGGCGGCTTATATCTGTACCTCTCTTCTTCTGCTATCCGGACCTTGGATCCCAGTGTAGGTTTGGATGCCCCAGACTGCAGGAAGCATCCCACCGCTTGCTACCAATGTAGTGGAACCGCGACCACACTGTGTTTGTAAGCTTCGGCCAGTATATGGCTTCCTCCAGTCTTGAACATAGGTATCAGATATTCTAGCAGCCTATTGCAACCAAAAACTAGACAGCACTCGTTTTAGCTGCAAACTCTGAAACTCATTTATTAAACAAGAATACAAACTTTTTATACACTTGAGAAGTATGTCAGTCACTACATGAACAATGACCTGAATATTTACCCAAAACGTCACACAATGGTTTCGATAACGAGGTAGGGCTGACTCATGGCTAATTCCCCTCTAGCAACTACTTTAGCTGACAAGGATATCATTAACATGCTAATAACTTAGCATTTAAACCAGCCTAGGTGGAGTACATGGAATCAACATAATCAACAATATCTGGAAGACAGGTGGTTGAGCTGATGATATTAGCATCTGCTATGAGTCTGACTATCTTGGGGGGACGTGGAAAAAATTTGTATTAATGTGCATAAAGAAGCCAAGGAAAGATGGAAAAATCTCCAAAAGGCATCAAATTACAGATTAGACATTCTTATAATATGTCAACAAAAGTTAGATTTTATTTCCATCATTTACACTTTCAGAATAACAGAAAACTAAAAGGGCACATGGAGCTCTCATAGCCGATCAGTCTGTCAAAGTCTAGTTTGGGCAGGCCAGACTGTGCTTCTCGGTAATAAACAAGTTATATTACACATGTAGCCTTCACACCCAGGGATAGTTTTAAAATAGAAAGTGGTAGAACGGAGTGCCGCTACGTCCAGCTCTCGACCTCTTTTCCCCGCTCACTGTCACTTGTAAATATAGAAGGCTTCAGGGAGGGAAAGGGAGAGAGAGATGAGAGCTGTTGAGGAAAATGTGTGCAGAGGTGGAAGATGGGAGAGAGTGGTGCAGAGGACAGAGCTGAACCCTGCACACTGTGCATAGCCCTGGGCTATGTACTGTATGTAGCACACTGATCAACCCTGCACTCTGTACACAGCACACCCCTGAACTCTGCACTTTGTTCTTATCACATTCCGGAATTCTGCACTCTGTACATTGCACACCCCTGAACTCTGGACTCTGTACTTATCACACTCCTGAACTCTGCACACTATACATAGCACACCCCTGATCAGGGCCGGCGCTACCTATAGGCAATGTAGGCACCCGCCTAGAGTGCAAATCAGTCAGGGGTGGCGCTCCTTGGTGTTGCTATGGGCAGAGGCTCGCTAATTTGTGAGTGCGGCTTCCGCGGATCCCCCTCCTGCTTGCTCTCCCCACTGGCAAGGAAGAACTGTGCTGCCTCCTCCTCCGCCCCACCCCGCCCCGCCCCCCAAAGCCGCTGCTGTCAGAAGAGGGCTCTGTTTCCTGACCATTCTCCTTCCTTCTGTCATCAGCGGGGGGCAGAATGGAGAGGATCGGAGTGGCTGTGTCTTACACTGTGGTAGCGCCACATGATTACAAAAAGCCAAGTTCTTTTGTTTACCCGGCGGAGAGGCTGTCATACGAAGTCCCGCCTCCTGTACCGGCTCCTACCTATGATAAACAGAACACTGGTGATGTATATCATAGGAGCTGGTTCAGGAGGCCGGCCTTTGTAGGACAACGTCTCCGCCGGGAAAGCAGAAGAACTTGGCTTTTTGCAATCATGCGGCACTATAATCTGCACTGGTCACTCTGCATTAATGGGGGCACACACACTGGTCACTCTGCATTAATGGGGGCACACACACTGGGCACTCTGCATTAATGGGGGCACACACACTGGTCACTCTGCATTAATGGGGGCACGCATACTGGTCACTCTTCATTAATGGGGGCACGCACACTGGTCACTCTGCATTAATGGAGGCACGCACACTGGTCACTCTGCATTAATGGCGGCACTCACACTGGTGACTCTGCATTAATGGGGGCACGCACACTGGTCACTCTGCATTAATGGGGGCACACTGGTCACTCTGCATTAATGGGGGCACACTGGTCACTCTGCATTAATGGGGACACACACACTGGTCACTCTGCATTAATGGGGGCACACACACTGGTCACTCTGCATTAATGGGGGCACACACACTGGCCACTCTGCATTAATGGGGGCACACTGGTCACTCTGCATTAATGGGGGCACACACACTGGACACTCTGCATTAATGGGGGCACACTGGTCACTCTGCATTAATGGGGGCACACACACTGATCACTCTGCATTAATGGGGGCACACTGGTCACTCTGCATTAATGGGGGCACACACACACACTGGTCACTCTGCATTAATGGGGGCACACATACTGGTCACCCTGCATTAATGGGGACACACACACTGGTGACTCTGCAGTAATGGGGGCACACACACTGGTCACTCTGCATTAATGGGAGCACGCACACTGGTCACTCTGCATTAATGGGGGTACACTGGTCACTCTGCATAATGGAGGCATGCACACTGGTCACTCTGCATAATGGAGGCACACTGGTCACTCAGCATTAATGGGGGCACACTGGTCACTCTGCATTAATGGGGGCACGCACACTGGTCATTCTGCATTAATGGGTGTACGCTGGTCACTCTGCATTAATGGAGCACTGGTCACTCTGCATTAATGGAGCACTGGTCACCCCCCCTCTCTGACACACTGCTCCCCCTCTCTGACATTGCTCCCCCCCGACACATTGCTCCCGCCTTCTGACACACTGCTCCCCCACTCTCACACACTACTCCCCCACTCTCACACACTGCTCCCCCTTTCTGACACACTGCTCCCCCCCTTTCTGACACACTGCCCCCCCCCTCTCTGACACACTGCGAGTAATGCAAGTATAGGGGGGAGTATGGGGAATGCATGGTGTGTGCTGCTAGTATAGGGAAATTTTGGAAGTTTTTATATTTATTGGGGGGGGGGGGGGGCGCAATTACCTGGTCTTGCCTAGGGCGCAGAATAGTCTAGTCCCCGGCCCTGCCCCTGATCTCTGCACTCTGTGCATTGGACACCCCTGAAACTGCACTCTGTACTTATCAGAACTCTGAACCCTGTACACGGTACTTAATACACCCCTGAACTCTACACTATGTATGTAGGGCACCTTCTGAACTCTGCACTCTCTGTGTAGGGCACCCCTGAAACTGCATTCTGTACATAGCACGTGCCTGAACTCCACATATAACGCATTCCTGGTATTTATTGCGCCTTTAAGATCCTCCCACTCTTTGCAATGTGTGTGCAATTTGACTACACCCACAGTTTGATGTGGTTTGGCGGGGGAAGTTGTTTAGTTTCTTCACCTTCTCTCTGAGAAGAAAAGCCCTGGATTGACTTATATATTTTTACAAATACAACTGGCCCTTTGAGGGCAACCATAATGCTGATGCGGCCAGTGATTAAATTGAGTGTGACACTTCTGCTCTAGCAAGACAAAATAAACATGTCCAAAAATATAGAATAGCAATGAATTTGAAAAATATCACAGCAAAAATTAATTTAAAGTGTAACTAAAGGCACTATTCAGGGAGTGGAGCAGTTGGGCTTGGTATTGCCAGAAAGAAACAGCAGTAATTAAGGCATTAAGCCCTTGCGGGCACTACGGGGAGACACTGATAGACTTGAAGCCCAGCAGCCTGGCTCCAAGCATCCTCAGAGTGGACTGAGACCCTGGCTATTGTACAGAAGATGGGAGGTGAGGACATTTCAAATACTGTTCAGCAGCAAGCTGTGAGTGCACCTTTAAGGTTGAGACTAAAGGCCAGTGGGTATACATGCGGCAGAGGCCAGATCATTGCTCTGAAGAAGGCGATACTGACAGCATTCAAACACAGTGAGACGGTGACATTGGGATCCGAGGTTGCTAAAGAGAGGCCTACAGTCACCATTAACCCTGTCACCTCTACCCAGAAGGAGTCTTCCAGTCAAGAAGGTGAGCCAGTGGGGAGTGATAATGGGTGAGAGATTGACTAGTCCCCAAGGTTGAGAATGGAAAATAAATTTCTGGAGGAGGATGTTGGAGATTGGCATTTACCTGATGCCTCAGATTCAGAGTGGGACTGGGGGAATGCTACAGATTGGGGCCCTCCGACAAGTCAAAGAAGGAGGCTGAGGGCACAGATGCAGACAGGAAAAAAGTCTTCCTAATTATTAGAATGTGCACATGAGCTTCAGGTAAATACTTATGGAGAATACAGAGTTATACCCCCCTCCCCTGATGGGGATCTGCGCCGACTGCCCAGCATCTCTGGGATATAGAGGTGAAGACCGCAGTCCCATCCACTACCACAGGAACTCAATCTTTTGTTAGTTGAGGGCAGAGTGAACTCACATAGGTAGTCAACCTGATTTCCATTCTTGGCCGCAGGAAATGGTTGTCATCAGTAGGAGTGGGGCAGAGGTAGTTGACTCTTTGTCTGGCTGCCAGCGCTTCAGCTGGGTGTAGAAGCTTTACTTCATCAGCTTGTCGCTGGGGAGAGGGGCCGATTGCCCCAGCTTCCTGGAACTCTGTAGCTGTTGCGGGTGCTGGGCAGAGGTTGGTAGCACGGTAGAACGTCTGCTGGGGACTCCACATAATCTGCTCCAGCTAACTGTTGGGGATGGAGACTGGCTTCCTCCCCTCCCAGACTGGATCTCTAGCTGGGCGCTGGGGAGGAAGGATGACCACCTTCTTCTCCAAACTGTGTAGCTGCCGTGGGGGAGTGACTGTTTTATCTGCTCTGACTGACTGTTGGGGAGGGACAACCTCCTCTCCCTTCTCCCCCTGGATCCTGATCTGCTGCTGAGGAGTAACCACCACCTTCTCACCCTGGGCCTCCGGAAGTGCCACAAGTGGGGGGCAGAGCTCTTGGAACCTCTGTCCAGTTGTCAACCCTTCAGCTTGAGAAGTTTCTTGTAACTGCACAGATGCTGCTGGCAGGAAATCCCATGTCCCTGTCAGTCGTGTAGCAGAAAGCCAGCTGCCTCTTCTCTCAGGGAGGCTGAAGCTGCTGTTGGTGTTGGGCAGAGCTCAGTGATGCTAGGCCATGATACCAGCTGTTCTGCAGGAATGTAAACTGAAAGCAGCGCTTGGTAAAAGCATAAAAAGTAATGTTCGTCAAAGTCCAACAGATATGAGAGCAATGCAGAGGATTCAGGAACACGGACTTTCCACCCAGGTGCTTGACATTGCAGAGTGGTGACACAACCCTTCCACCAAACACTGACTCTTACCAACGGGTGAAGATTGACACAGCAGTAAGTGATTTAAGGGATCACTAAACCCTGCTATCCCTGGAGGGAAACTGTAAACATCTGTGAATCAAATCTGCCAGACAGCAGAAAGCCTTTAGTAATCAATCATCCTTATATCTCCAGACAGGCATAAAAACCACATTGGTGTTCATCAGACCTCATATATGGGAGAAATGCCATAGAAGACTGCCCATAGTGTTATATGTTTAAAAACAATTTATTAAGAATCACAAGACTTGCACTCACCATCCTGTGTGATAAAAACAGGCAGAGTAATTAAAACACAGCTCCTCTGTTCCCACCAGAATGATGACCGCTTCCGGGTGTGACGACGTGATGCAGGCTAGCTCCTCCCAACGCGTTTCCTCATTATGACATCAGGATTTCAGGAAGTCAGGATTTCTAGACTGTCACCTGGTACTTCTGGATATTCCCAGGCAAGGGGAACCCAGCCCTGGCACTGAGCAGAGTGTAGCAGCTGTCTGTAGGCAATCTCCAGCTCCCATTCCTGAACGGCCAGAAACTCCGTATCTTCCAGTGCCCAGAACACTTCCGAGATGTTCAGGATCTCTTCTCTGTAATCCATCATTTCCTCTAACCGCCACTCCAAATCGCTCCCAAAGTCAGGCCCTTGGACAGCCTCTCTGATAATAGCCCCTGGCCTCCATAGCAAAAGCCTTCCATTGGGCTGTTGTCCACTGTCCATGGGCACACTTGGGTTACATACCAGCGGAGGGCTCTGTAGCTCTCGTCCAACCGTATCTCCACCTGGACTAGCCTGCTTAACTATGCTTTCAATTTCTTTGCGGATGTCTCCCCAAAAACATCATTCAAACTTTGCACTGCGACCAGTACCTTTCCTGGAAGGAGGGGAGAATTTTTCCCTGGTGTCGCTGCTCACAGGCTAGAGTTTCCATCCAGAGTTCCACGCGGGTTGAATTATACCATCCTAGCAGGACCTGCTCTGACACTTGTCCCCTGTGCTGTATCCAAAGCTCTCGCAACCTCCTTCCAAATTCCTCTTCCATAGCGGCTGATATCTGTACCTCTCCTCTTCTGCTATCCGGACCTTGGATCCCAGTGTAGGTTTGGATGCCCCTGCCCCAGACTGCAGGAAGCATCCCACCGCTTGCTACCAATGTAGTGGAACCGCGACCACACTGTGTTTGTAAGCTTCGGTCAGTATATGGCTTCCTCCAGTCTTGAACATAGGTATCAGATATTCTAGCAGCCTATTGCAACCAAAAACTAGACAGCACTCGTTTTAGCTGCAAACTCTGAAACTCATTTATTAAAAAAGAATGCAAACTTTTTATACACTTGAGAAGTATGTCAGTCACTACATAAACAATGACCCGAATATTTACCCAAAATGTCACACAATGGTTTAGATAACGAGGTAGGGCTGACTCATGGCTAATTCCCCTCTAGCAACTACTTTAGCTGACAAGGATATCATTAACATGCTAATAACATAGCATTTAAACCAGCCTAGGTGGAGTACATGGAATCAACATAATCAACAATATCTGGAAGACAGGTGGTTGAGCTGATGATATTAGCATCTGCTATGAGTCTGACTATCTTGGGGGAACATGGACTTGAATCCAAAGTAACTCCAAGGGCCCCACATATATTGTCAAAAAAAATGAAAGTTGAAAGGATTAAAAGAGGTGCATGGAAGCCAGCCCCCAGTCTGATGTACTCACCCTCCAGTCTGCCGCCAACCAAGTAGACCTGTCTCATGATATAAATAAAGAACAGGGGTTTAGTTGACATGCATTTGCAAACGCATGTGTAACACGGCACCCTGTGTTACCTGCAGTCCTAACACATTCTAATTTGAGTATCTCCACAATAGAAGCACATGGCTGCTAATGGATGGATGGGAGACAGGTAGGAGGGAGACCTTTAGCAGAAAAACAGCACCAAAGCATATTGTTTCCACCTCCATGCTTGACTGAAGGGATGTTTTTTTTAGGGTCATAGTCAGCATTTTTCTTCCTCCAAACACGGCAGGAGGTCCAGTTCACCATTTCAGGTCTGAAATCGGTCTAACTTTTTGGCTGAATTCGGACCTAAAACAGACCAGAAGAGGCACACAAATTTCCTGCACACCGCTTTGCAGCAGTGCCGGAGCTGTCTGAACTGGCTCCATTGAGAGCTAGTCACACTCTGCTGACAGGCAAATTGGATGCAGGAAAACCAGCATCCGTTTCACACCAGTGTGAACCCAGTCTAATATCTGTTATATATGTTAGAATTTCTGCATTGGTATCCCTAAACTGGGGTGGACATCTGCCAATTATTGGCAGCTGCAAACCAATTGTTTCACACAGATTGTTCCAATCACAAGTAATTGTTGCATATATGTATATACAGGTGCATCTCCTAAAATTAGAATATCATCAAAAAGTTATTTTATTTCAGTAATTCAATTCAAAAAGTGAAACTCATATATTTTATATAGATGCATTACACACAGAGTGATATATTTCAAGCATTTCTTTCTTTTAATTTTAATGATTATGGTTTACAGATAGTGAAAACCCAAGATTCAGTATCTCAGAAAATTATAAAATTACATAAGACCAATAAAAAATGATTTTTAATACAGAATTGGCTTACTGAAAAGTATGTCCACGTACAGTATAGCATGCACTCAATACTTGGGCTCCTTGTGCATGAATTACTGCATTAATGCAGCGTGGCATGGAGGCGATCAGTGTGTTACACTGCTGAGGTAGAAAACCAGGTTGCTTTGATAGCGGCTTTCAGCTCGTCTGCATTGTTGGGTCTGGTGTCTCTCATCTTCTTCTTGACATTACCCCACAGATTCTCTATGGGGTTTAGGTCAGGCGAGTTTGCTGGCCACTCAAGCACAATGATACCATGTATTGGTACTTTTGGCAGAGTAGTTGCCAAGACCTGCTGGAAAATGAAATCAGCATCTCCATAAAACTGGTCAGCAGAGGGAAGCATGAAGTGCTCTAGAATCTCCTTGTAGATGACTGCGCTTTAGACTTTATAAAACACTAGCACATGACATGGCTCCCATGTGTAAAATTTTGCATTTCATTTGGAATTTAAGGTCCCAGAGTCTGGAGAAAGAGTTGTGAGACACAAAATCTAAGTTGCATGAGGTCCAATGTGAAGTTTCCACAGTCAGCCCTCTACCAGGAAATTCTAGAGCATTTCTTGCTTCCCTCTGCTGACCAGCTTTATGGAGATGCTGATTTAATTTTCCAGCAGGACTTGGCACCTGCCCACACTGCCAAAAGTACCAATACCTGGTTAAATGATCATGGTATCACCTTGCTCGATTGGCCAGCAAACTCACCTGACCTAAACCTCATAGAGAATCTGTGGAGCATTGTCAAGAGGAAGATGAGAGACACCAGACCCAACAATGCAGACGAGCTGAAGGCCACTAGCAAAGCAACCTGGGCTTCCATAACACCTCAGCAGTGCCACAGGCTGATCACCTCCATGCCACGCCACATTGATGCAGCAATTCATGCAAAAGGAGCCCGACCAAGTATTGAGTCTATACTATACTGTACTGTACATACTTTTCAGTAAGCCAACATTTCTGTATTAAAAATCCTTTTTTTTGGTCCTATGTAATATTCTAGTTTTCGGGGATACTGAATTTGGGGTTTTTACCAGCTGTAAGCTGGTAAAAACATCAAAATTAAAAGGAAGAATTGTTTGAAATATATCACTCTGCATGTAACACATCTAAATAAAATATATGAGTTTCACTTTTTGAATAGAATTACTGAAATAAATAAAGTTTTGATGATATTCTAGTTTTATGAGATGCACCTGTATATCTCTGTAGTGGAAATTTGTATGTGAGCTATGAGTAAGCTCTAAGGAAGCGTGAAACGCGTTACCTGGTGATGCTGTTCCCCTCTATTTGTGTTCTTGGATATGTTTTTTTGGACTCGCTGAAATAAAGGTGATTTTATTGGACGTGTGGCTAACCAGAATTATTTTTGCTCATTGAAATCCGTGATCTGTGTGTTAGTGGAGGTGGAGATGGGAGACTGACCTAGAGTGGTGTCAGCGGGTCACGCACAACCATATTATATTTATTGCAACACTTTATATATATTGTTCAATCAGATAAGTCCCTGGCCTCAAAACATTTTGTTTTTGTTTATTTATAGCTAGGGTTTGGACCATTTTAGTCTTAGACTCCATTCACACCAGTGCGACTTGTCAGCCTGACAAGTCGCGCTCCCTCGCGGTCCATTGACTGCTACAGGACCCGTTCTAATAGGAGCGACACAAGTGGAAATTTGTATGTGAGCTATGACTAAGCTCTAAGGGAGCGTGGAACGCGTTAGCTGGTGATGCTGTTCCCCTCTATTTGTGTTCTTGGATATGTTTTTATGGACTCGCTGAAATAAAGGTGATTTTACTGGACGTGTGGCTAACAAGAATTCTTTTTGCTCAAATATAATATGGTATTTCTACATAATATAGCATGCAGATACCACCACACGCTGTATTCAACTCCATGTGAGGTGAATGAAAAACTGGCTTCAGCTCAGATCCCAGCCCATCAGTCACACCTCTCTGACATATTCAGAGTTGTATAAAGTACTCAAAACCCATACTTGAGTAAAAGTACAAGTGCTCGATCAAAAAGTGACTTGAGCAGAAGTACTAAAGTATTCAACATTTTTTGTACTTAAGTATTGCAAGTAGTTTTTTTAAAAATTTTGCTACTCAAGTACTGAAAGTAAAAGTACCAGTAGTTTTGAAAAAAAAATTGCTACTCAAGTACTGAAAGTAAAAGTACAAGTACTGTATTATGTAGTTATTAAAGAAAGAAGTCAAAAGTTTGAACATCATATTGTTTTTTATTATTTCAAATACAGCTTTTATTTATACATACAGTAGCATTTATTTTCGTATGCACTGATAATACACATGTTTTGAGCTTCATGAAACCTGCCATCTACTGTTCTGGCAGTGGTAATTTTTATAATAGTAACTAGTAACTATGCAGCACAAAAAAAAAAATATCAGAGTAGAAGTATTGAAATCATCGAAAAAATGTAGTGAAGTAAAAGTGGAAGTAGGAGAAAAAAATTCTACTCCAGGGAAGTACAGATACCGCCTTTCGGTACTTAAGTACAGTAGTGAAGTAGTTCTACTTAGTTACTATACATCTCTGGACATATTTCACCCACACTGGGCTTAATCATGAGAGGTAACACTCACCATTAAACCACTATCAATCCAAGTATTTAATTCACATTTTTCTTGACCTGTAATATACATTAGGCTCAATTCATTAGAGGATATCACATGCGATATTTGGGTCACATGACACATTTTTTCAAATAAAGCATGTGATATTGAAAATTTCCATTCACTATCTCTTTATGCGGTATTTACCTTAAAAAGCAAAAACACTTGGTAAATACCACATAAAACAGCGTTAAAGTCGATTCACTAACATAAATAAATAAATGCATGTGTTAAATAAGTAGTGGTTCAGACATGCAATATTTAAGAAATGTATAAGTATAGTCTCTACCTTTTTGGATCAGATCTCCAGATTTTCAGAGACTTTTTTGTGTATATACAAGCATATATTTTATTTGCTGCATAAACATCCCAATCACTCCAGATAAAATACAATGTGCATGCATATCACAATAGTCTAATCCCTTGTTAGAACATATGGCATATGTAGCGGGAATACTTTGTTTTTTTTTATAAATATCTTTGGCAAATATAGAAAGATAGAAGCATTATTGCATGTTCAATTACAAAACTGGTAATTAATAAATAATTGGCCCTTTTAGTAGGCCAAGCATTAATAGACTTGAAATGTGCAGATCAAATGTTAGTACAGGTCTTGAGCCATATGCAAAAGGAACTTTAGGTTTCTCCTCAGTTTCACACCCAACCACAAACATCTCATTATCTTAGTGATTAGGAAATGTTTAAAATATGGAAATATCTGAATGATGTATCAACGCTATCCACTAAGAATAAGTTTTGTTTGTTGTAGTCTTAAGATAAACTTAAAAACTGGTATCTATCACAATACCTTCAAACTGAACACACCCAACACCTATGCTAACTATTCTGTGAAAGAATAGTTACCTCATAGAAAAGCCACTCCGGTCCTGTGAGATGAGCCTTCTCCTCCGTGTCAGCCATTGCAGAGAAGTGTCTACCGTGCCTGGTCATGAAGGCAGTGGGTAGCATTAAGGCTCCGTTCACATGTGAGCGTATGGATCGCGGGCAGTACAAGAGCTTCTTTGGAGCGTATTGCGTCCCGCGATTTTGTTTGCGCGATGTTGCCGCGATTCAGCAGGCGGAAATCGCGGCAACATCGCTCGGCGTTTGGGGGGCTATTGCAAATCAATACAAAGCAAAACAACTAGGCGTCCCGCGATTTGCAATAATCTCCGGATCGCGGTTCTGCCCGCGATCCAAACGCTGACATGTGAATGCAGCCTAAGGCTTCTTTGCATAAAAATGAGTTTGCAATGCTGTTTACTCTACATGTGGCTGCATCTGTCTGATAAAGGGTGCATTGCTAGAACAGATGGTAGTGAATTAGGAATAGACAAGTATTCTTACAAAGGTGTATAACTTGAGCTGTTAGGAAAGGGATGTTCAAGAACATCAGAGAATGACAATGGCTATGGGATTGTAGGGGGCATACACAAACATGCGAAGAATACGCAACACTACCAACTTGGATTAAAGTAGGCTGTGGCTTTGTTTATTGGTTTCCATTACATACAATTTTATCCTATCATTGTCACAATAACAATAACTAAATTAAACATCAAATTAAAAAAAAACATCAATTATATCAAATCAGCTCAGCCATTAAGACTCGAACCACCATAGCATTTGAGTAATTTAAAACAAAGACACCTACCACATAAAAAGGCCGCAACAAAGTGTGGGGGTGGCTGGGAAGCTTATCAGCTGGTCCCTCTCTGGCGAATGGCAAAGACCCCCTTTGGCAGTCTTCTTTTGTAGGGCCCCCCTGGGTTTCTGGAACTTTCTGGGGGGGGGGGGGGCAGATGACCTTAAATGTAATTGTCCCTAAGGACCCCCCATATATTCCAGAAAATTAAAAGACATAGGTAAAAGCATCCACAGCGAATGTAGCTCACCAGCTCCACTCCGGTTCCTAAACACGTTACGCTCCCTGTCAGAGCTTCATCAGTGGGTCCTACTATGTCTTTTAATGCTGTTTACGTAGCATGTGGGGTGCTTTTTTAATGTGAGTTTACACATTGAAGTGCTGTTTAATAAAATAGTACTATACAGAGAGTATATTTCTGGTTTATTTCTGGTTCCATTTTATTTTACATGCATACCTACCTGAAGTGAGGTGAAACTGGTGATAACACAGAGGAGAACAGGAATTCCATTTTCCATGGCCACAGGACCCTAAAATGCCCATGGTAGGGCAATAATTGAGACCTTGATTTATATTGTGGTTAAATAAAGAGGCTGTGCGTATTGGATGCACATGGGTTGGATGCATATATCACTTAGAGTTTGGAGGAAATGAAGAGATCACTAATACAGCACATTGGTGGTGGATTTTTGTCTATACCTTTATAATTCTATTCCCATAGCACTTGGGATGCTTGTTTGATGTGAGTTTATTCATTAGGGAATAGGGAGACTATTCCACATTTTCTGTTTTCAAATTCAGTATCTCAGAAAATTTGAATATTACATAAGAACAAAAAAAAAAAGGATTTTTAATACAGAAATGTTGGCTTACTGCTTAAAATGATGTACAGTACAGTATAGTATACACTCAATACTTGGTCTGGGCTCCGTTTGTATGAATTACTGCATCAGTGCAGCATGGCATAGAGACGTTCAGCCTGTGGCACTGCTGAGGTGTTATGGAAGTCCAGGTTTCTTTGATAGTGGCTTTCAGCTCATCTGCATTGTTGGGTTCTGGTGTCTCTCATCTTCCTCTTGACAATACCCCACAGATTCCCAATGGGGTTTAGGTCAGGCGAGTTTGCTGGCCAATCAAGCACAGTGATACCATGCTCATTAAACCAGGTATTGGTACTTTTGGCAGAGTGGGCAGGTGCCAAGTCCTGCTGGAAAATTAAATCAGCATCTCCATAAAGCTGATCAGCAGAGGGAAGCATGAATAATAAATAATTGGCCCTTTTAGTCGGCCAAGCATTAATAGACTTGAAATGTACAGATCAACTATAAGTACAGGTCTTGAGCCATATGCAAAAGGAACTTTAGGTTTCACCTCATTTTCACACCTACCCACAAACATCTCATTATCTTGGTGATTAGGAAATGTTTAAAATATGGAAATATCTGAATGATGTATCCACGCTATCAACTAAGAATATGTTTTGGTTGTTGTAGTCTTAAGATAAACTTAAAAACTGGTATCTATCACAATAACCATCAAACTGAACACACCCACAACCCACTTTTCTAACACCTATGCTAACTATTCTGTGAAAGAATAGTTACCTCATAGAAAAGACACTCCAGTCCTGTGAGATGAGCCTTCTCCTCTGTGTCAGCCATTGCAGAGAAGTGTCCACCATGCCTGGTCATGAAGACAGTGGGTAGCATTAAGGCTTCTTTGCACAAAAATGAGTTTACGATGCTGTTTACTCTACATGTGGCTGCATGTGTCTGATAAAGGGTACATGGCTAGAACAGATGGTAGTGGATTAGGAATAGACAAGTATTCTTACAAAGGTGTATAACTTGAGCTGTTAGGAAAGGGATGTTCAAGAACATCAGAGAATGACAATGGCTATGGGATTGTAGGCGGGATACACAAACATGCAAAGAATACGCAACACTACCAACTTGGATTAAAGTAGGCTGTGGCTTTGTTTATTGGATTCCATTACATACAATTTTATCCTATCATTGTCACAATAACCATAACTAAATTAAACATCAAATTAAAAATTAAAAAAAAAACATAAATTTTACCAAACCAGCTCAGCCATTAAGACTCGAACCACCATAGCATTTGACTTAAACTTCTTCTTACCTGTCCCCTTTTGTAATTTAAAACAAAGAGATCTACCACATAAACAGGCCGCAACAGGGGGGGGGGTGGCTATGAAGCCCCTCAGCTGGTCCCCTCTCTAGCGAATGGCAAAGACCCCCTTTTGCTGTCTTCTTTTGTAGGGCCCCCCTGGGTTTCTGGAACTTTCTGGGGGGGGGGGGGGGTCAGATGACCTTAAATTGAATTGTCCCTAAGGAGCCCCCAGATTTTCCAGAGATTTAAAAGACATAGGTAACAGCATCCACAGCGAATGTAGCTCACCAGTTCCACTCCCGTTCCTAAACACGTTACGCTCCCTGTCAGAGCTTCATCAGTCCTACTATGTTTTTTAACCGCTTTCCGACTGCCCACAGTATATTTACTGCGGCAGTCAGCCCCTCACAGGCAAAACGACGTAGGTCTACGTCGCTAGCCTGGGAGGGTCTCGGGAGCGAGCGCGCGCCGCCGGAGGCGCGCTCCCGTGCGGTCACGGACCCCCCGCGCGTGTGACCGGTGGACCCGATCGTCCGCCGGTCACTCGCGATCGTCGGTGGAGAGGGAGAAAGGCAGGCGGCTAATGTAAACAAGCCGCCTGTCATTCTCCCCTGTGTAGGAATGGTGATCATACGGTTCTACTATGTAGGACCGTTGATCACTGTTCCTACACCTCAAGCCACAGCCAATCACAGTTAGAATCACGCCCCTAGGGACACACATAACCCCTCCCTCTCATAAAAAGTTAACCCCTTCACTGCCAGTGTAATTTTACAGTAACGGTGCATATTTATAGCACTGATTACTGTAGTAATGTCACTGGTAACCCCAAAAGTGTCAAAAATGTCAGTCAAGGGTCCGATCTGTCCGCCGCAATGTCACAGTACCGCAAAATAAATCGCAGATCGCCCCCATTACGGGTTAAAAAAAAAAACAACAAAAATTACAAAAATCTTTCCCTTTGTTAGTAAACGCGATAACTTTTGTGCAAACCAATCAAAATACGCTTTTTGCGATTTTTTTTTTTTACCTAACATATGTAGCATAAAACAAATTGGCCGAAAATGTTAAAAAATTTTGATTTTTACATTTTTTTGGGGGGAATTTCATATAAAAAAAATTTGAAAAATATTGTTATTTTTGCAAAATTGATGCTCTTTTTTTGTTTATAGCGCATGATCAAAAAATCACACAGGTGATCAAATACCACCAAAAGAAAGCTCTCTTTGTGTGGAAAAAAGAACGTCAAATTTGTTTAGGTACAGTGTCACACGACCGTGCAATTGTCCGTTAAAGTCACGCAGTGCCGAATCGCAAAATAGGCCCTGGTCAGGAAGGGGGTAAAATCTTCCGGGGCTTAAGTGGTTAATGCTGTTTACATAGCACTTGGGGTGCTTTTTTAATGTGAGTTTACCCATTGAAGTGCTTTATAATAAAATAGTACTATACAGAGAGTATTATTTCTGGTCCCATTTTATTTTACATGCATACCTATTGGATGCACCGTATTGGATGCACATGGGGTGGATGTATGTATCACTTAGAGTTTGGAGGAAATGAAGAGATCACTAATACAGCACATTGGTGGTGGATTTTTGTCTATGCCTTTATAATGCTATTCACGTAGCACTTGGGATGCTTGTTTGATGTGAGTTTATTCATTAGGGAATAGGGAGACTATTCCACAAATTCAGTATCTCAGAAAATTAGAATATTACATAAGAACAAAAAAAAAAAAAGATTTTTAATACAGAAATGTTGGCTTACTGAAAATGATGTACAGTACAGTATAGTATACACTCAATACTTGGTCTGGGCTCCATTTGTATGAATTACTGCATCAATGCAGCGTGGCATAGAGACGTTCAGCCTGTGGCACTGCTGAGGTGTTATGGAAGCCCAGGTTTCTTTGATAGTGGCTTTCAGCTCATCTGCATTGTTGGATCTGGTGTCTCTCATCTTCCTCTTGACAATATCCCACAGATTCTCTATGGGGTTTAGGTCAGGCGAGTTTGCTGGCCAATCAAGCACAGTGATACCATGCTCATTAAACCAGGTATTGGTACTTTTGGCAGAGTGGGCAGGTGCCAGGTCCTTCTGGAAAATGAAATCAGCATCTCCATAAAACTGGTCAGCAGAGGGAAGCATGAATAATAAATGTAGCACCCTACAGGTAGGTGCTAGGTAAATGTATAGTGGGCCTTGTCTTCCTAACAGCAGGGCTGTGATTTATTTAGCTAGGGTGTTAGGGGTCCAGATGTGCCTGCTGAAGGGAGAAGTATCCCCACTGGCTCCTGTGAAAGGCTTCTCATAGGGCAGTGTGGGAAGCCCAATCAGGGGACACATCCCAGCTTGTAACTACCCCAGAAGGCAGATTATGCTGCAAAGGATTCTGGGAGTGGGTATACGTTTGGGGGGGGGGGGAGTGCGTGGCAGGGTGTCTTTGGCGGGAGCAGAGTCCCAGGAAGGAGAGTGCGGCTGTCTCTCCTCCTGTCTGAGGAAAGTGGATGTCTTGGGGTGTCGCCTGAGTGTCCAGAGAAAGCGAGCTGAGGGGATCCGGTGTGCCCAGAGCCTGCGGAGAGCAAGAGGGGTCCAGTCCCAGGAAAGCTTACACAGGTCATGAGTACTGTGGATTGCCCCTGGGTGTCTGCCTGAAGTTAGAGGGGACCACTCCGGGAGAGGTTCTGGGATCCAGTGTCAGCTAGCTGTAAAGGGGGTACCTAGGTTGAGGACCCTGTAGTTGCAGAGGGGGTACATAGTCAGTGGACCCTGAAGAGTTCAAGGTTAAAGGGGACACCTGTAGTTGGGCCATGAAGTGTACAGAGTGTGCCAGTTAAAGCTACAGCCATACAGAATTCTACAACATACTACCTCAAGCCAGGCAAGGCGGAGGAAAGTATTCAGTGACTTTTACAGTACAACAGTGTCAGAAGTTCTACAGTTCTCAGTCCTGGATCTTCTGGACTACAAGTCGAGGATTCAGCACTTCTATTGTTCTACAGAGTGTTCTCAGTGTTAGTGAACGTTGGCTGGTGCCGTCTGGCGTTAAGGAAGCGCAAACGGGCATTTTTCAGAAGCAAAGTCCCAAATGTAATTAGTTGGAGCCTAAAGGAGTATCCCACTCATTCCCTTCTCCCATCCCCTTAAATTCAATAAAAACCACAAACAAAGATGCCGGAGTTGTCGCTGATTCAGTTCTCACACCCAGGGACTCAGCTCACATGGGCTGGAGAGATTACCGGTACTGATGGCAGACTCACATCAGGCCATAGGCCTGGAAAACTTGCTACATAAATAATTGGCCCTTTTAGTAGGTCAAGCATTAATAGACTTGAAATGTGCAGATCAACTGTTAGTACAGGTCTTGAGCCATATGCAAAAGGAACTTTAGGTTTTGCATCAGTTTCACACCCAACCACAAACATCTCATTATCTTAGTGATTAGGAAATGTTTAAAAAATGGCAATATCCGAATGATGTATTCACGCTGTAAACTAAGAATATGTTTTGGTTGTTGTAGTCTTAAGATAAACTTAAAAACTGGTATCTATCACAATAACCTCCAAACTGAACACACCCTCAACCCCCTTTTCTCACACCTTTGCTAACTATTCTGTGAAAGAATAGTTACCTCATAGAAAAGCCACTCCGGTCCTGTGAGATGAGCCTTCTCCTCCGTGTCAGCCATTGCAGAGAAGTGTCCACCATGCCTGGTCATGAAGCCAGTAGGTAGCATTAAGGCTTCTTTGCACAAAAATGAATTTGCAATGCTGTTTACTCTACATGTGGCTGCATCTGTCTGATAAAGGGTACATTGCTAGAACAGATTGTAGTGGATTAGGAATAGACAAGTATTCTTACAAAGGTGTATAACTTGAGCTGTTACGAAAGGGATGTTCAAGAACATCAGAGAATGACAATGGCTATGGGATTGTAGGCGGGATACACAAACATGCAAAGAATACGCAACACCACCAACTTGAATTAAAGCGGCCTTGCTGATTGGTTTTATTACATACAATTTTAAATCATTGTCACAATAACCATAACTAAATTAAACATCAATTTAAAAAAAAAAAAAACAATTTTACCAAATCAGCTCAGCCATTAAGACTCAAACCACCATAGCATTTGAATTTATCTTCTCCTTACCTGTCCTCTTTTGTAATTTAACACAAAAAAAACTTACCACATAAACAGTCCCCAATGAGGAGGGGGGGAGCCCCTCAGGTGGTTCCTTCCTGGCGAATAGCAAAGACCCCCTTTGGCAGTCTTCCTTAGTAGGGCCCCCCTGGGTTTCTGGAACTTTTGGGGGGGTCAGATGCTCCTACATTGACCTGTCCCTAAGGATCCCCCAGATATTCCAGAAAATTAAAAGGCATAGGTAACAGCATCCATAGCGAATGTAGCTCACCAGCTCCACTCCCGTTCCTAAACACGTTACGCTCCCCGACATAGCTTCCTCAGTGGGTCCTACTATGTCTTTTAATGCTGTTTACATAGCACTTGGGGTGCTTTTTTAATGCGAGTTTACCCACCAAGGAGCTTTTTAATAAAATAGTACTGTACAGAGAGCATTCTTTCTGGTCCCATTTTATTTTACATGCATACCTACCTGAGGTGAGGTGAAGCTGGTGAGGAGACAGAGAAGAATAGAAATTCCATTTCCAATGGCCACAGAAACAAAAAAAGCCCATGGAAGGGCAATAAGAGAGCTTAATATATATTGCGGTAAAATAATGAGGGTGAGCATATTGGATGCACATGGAGTGGATGTATGTATCACTTAGAGCTTGGAGGAAATTAAGAGATCACTAATACAGCACATAGGTGGTGGATTTTTGTCTTTATAATGCTATTCACATAGCACTTGGGATGCTTGTTTGATGAGAGTTTATTCATTAAGAAGCTTTTTAAATAACCGTTCTATACAGAGAGCACTATTTTTGGTTCCATTTTATTTTACATGCATAACTACCTGAAGTGGGGGAAAGCTGCCAGTACCTTGTCGGCAGCAGACACTTGCTCGACAGGAGGGATTCACCTGTCGGCATTGTCTGTGTTGATGGGGAAATGCAAATTTCTTTCCTGCAACCTATGGTTGCAGGAAAGAATTTTGCACCGTGTATAGCTTGCCTTAGGCTTGATATGATTGTCAGGGCATACAGTGTTTGCACTTTATATGTGGATATGAATTTGTAAGGTTTCTTATGCATAGTTAGTCAGGTTGAAAAAAAGACACAAGTCCACCTGGCTCAACCAACAAAAAACAATAAAGAAAACACAACCATACAACCCCATATACACAATCCTATACCCAAAGTTGATCCAGAGGAAGGCGAAAAACCCCAGCAAAGCAGGATCCAATTTGCTACAGGGGAAAAAATTCCTTCCTGATCCCCCAAGAGGAAATCAGATATTTCCTGGATCAACTTTACCTATAAATATTAGTACCCATTTATATTATGTGTAGCACCCTCCTAGACAGTTGCTAGGTAAAAGCATTTAATTGCTCCTGCTGCTTATCAGGGGAGCTTGATCTGTTAGTTTTGCCTGTCACATGTTTCCAGGTGTGATTTACTGGGTCTAAGGGAGTGTTCCCACTGGTATTCAATAATGGAGCTTGTTGGACAGTGGAGGAAACTTAGCCAGTAGCACACCAGGGTTTATGACTGTCTCAGTGGGTGGGTGTTGCTGCAATGCATCCTGGGATTGGCAAAAAAAAAATGGAGGGAGCATGTGACAGGGCATCATTTGGCGGGAGCAAAGTCCCAGGAGGAGGCAGATGGCTGTCTCTCCTCCTGCAGGTGTGAGGAAGGTGGTTCAGGCGGTCGGCCTAGTGAACCAAGTGTGTGGAGCTGAGCTGCAGAGGATCCAGAGCGCTGACATGTGGAGCTGCTGTAAGAGACTGTTGGGAAAAACAGTATCGTGAGTACCAGGAGTTCTGCCTAAGGGTCTGCCTAAGAGAGGGGACCACTCCAGAGAAGTCAGGGGATCAAGGAGCTAGTTCACACAGGAAGTTTATTAGTAAAGGGGGTGCTGTGTAGTTGACCCTGAAGACTGGGAACAAAAGGGGATAAGGGTGTTATGAGATGCCCACTTGACTCTTCAGCAAAAGAAACTAAGGGACACAACTATACAGTATACAGTCCATATACACTCCTCTTCTGCTTCCTGCAAAAATTTTGCTTGCAGATCCCCCTTTGGTGTCACCTTTGTAGAAGGTAGTAGCAAAGGCCCTTTACAGGCAGGGACCCTATACTGAGTCCAGCACCACCTCTTCAGGCCTTGTCAGCCCACCTGGCTGCAGCAGTCCCTTTCTCTAGCCCTCCTGGCTACATCCAACAGTCCTGCCAGACTGCTCACTCACCAGCCCACCCGGATGACTTCTCCTTAAGTCTGGATTTGCTTGCTGGCTCCTGCTGTCCTCACTCTTGCTCCCATGCCAGTTGATAGGACTCCTCTGTGTGTTGTGAGAGGATCCCTCCTGCACCCACACCCTGGCTTGGAGTCACCCCCCCAGGCTAGGGGCCACCGACAGCTTCCTCAGCACTCCTTCTCCCGCTTTCACCCAAACTCCACTGCCCCTGCTGAACTAACCCCCCCCCCCCTGAGTATTTAGGAGGTGCCTGCCCTCTTTCAGTCCTTCTGGGGATTGGCTGCTTCGGGACTCTTATCCAAGTTTCCAGCAAGCAGGGGGGTCACCAGCAGGGATAGGCATGAACCAAGGCTGTGGCAGACATTTTCTAACCTACAGACCTTAGTGAAGGACACCACGGTACATTTCAAATTAAAACCATCAAAAAACACTACTCTCTACTAGGGTTAAGGCCCTTCTCTAAAGTGGGATCTATGGGGACCCTTCTCTAAGGGGGGATCTATGGGGAGCCTGGCCTGCTCTAAAGGGGGATCTATGGGAACCCTGCTTTAAAGTCCCTATAGATCCCCCTTTAGGGCAGGCCAGGCTCACCATAGATCCGCCTTTAGAGCAGGGTTCCCCATAGATCCCCCTTTAGAGCAACCCATGGTCCCCATAGATCCCTCTTTAGAGCGGGGGCCCCCATAGATCCTCCTTTAGAGATGGGTCCCCATAGATCCCTCTTTAGAGCAGGGTCTGACCTGGCCTGACCTCAACCTGATAGAACACCTTTGGGATAAATTAGAGCAGAGACTGCGAGCCAGGCCTTCTCATCCACATCAGTGCCTGACCGCACAAATGCACTTCTGGAAGAATGGTCAAACATTGCCAAAGACACACTTCTAAACCTTTGTGCATAGCCTTCCCAGAAGAGTTGAAGCTGTTATAGCTGCAAAGGGTGAGCCAACTCAATATTGAACCCTATGGACAAAGACTGCGATGCCATTAAAGTTCATGTGTGTGAAAAGGCAGGCGTCCCAATAGCTTTGACAATATAATGTATATAGCTGTATATAAAATGCACAATTTATCTTTCAAAAAGTGTTTCCCGGTACTAAGCCTTTCACCCAAATTCTAAATTGCTGCATCTGTATATTTCAAAACCAGTATAAAGGAATAGTAGTGGTAAAAAAGTATTTGTAAGTTTTATAAATTCTTTTTTTAATTTAATTCTCCTTTAGGGGGCGTGGCAGGGTGTGTATCCTATGTCTACATACTTTTGCTAATAGGTGTCCCTCGTTTCCATCTCAAAGAGTTGGGAGGTATATACTAGCTTAGGTGCAAACAGGAACTCTATTGCAAATTCACACAGAATTTATACCACACAAAATCAGATAAGAACTTGATCACATTATCCTAAATGTAGCCGGGAGCAGACTACAGTTACCTGACCCTGCAGACTTGTTCTCTGCTCTCCCAGACTGTCTCTGTGCTCCCCTAGTGCTGGGCTCAGATTTCATGCATCATACTCCTGAGACCAAAAGAGAGAATTGTGGGAACTGTGGTCTCATAAGGAGAGGTTACTGAACTGCTGAACTGTTCATGGACTACATTTCCCAGCAGGCCACCTGCTCCAGGGGAGAAATGAAGGGATCTGCTGACCTGGCCCATGCTCTTGCTTCCCGGGATCCATCGTGTGTGCATCGGTTCGCCTCTGAGAGAGAGGACAACGGCCTACTGCACAACACCCAGCCATCTGCAGACTGGGCCCAGGCGGGACAGACAGCGTTTGCTGCGTCGTGGACAACCATGCAACCTTGCTGATCATGTTGGAGATGGTGGGACTCACTTTTTTTTTTTTTTTTTTAAAGCCCGTGGCGTGTGAAGCACACTCAAAAGACTCCACCCGGTGCATAAAAAAGTGCACACACGCAAACGTGAGAACACAAAAAGTGCACAGGGTGTGCGAAACGAATGGTCTTCCCTCCGAAGAGGTAGGACCCTAACCTCGATCCCCCGGGGCGCAAGACTCCTGACAGGGATTTAAGGTACTTATGGTCAGTCGGCCGAAACCAAACTAACCCCGTTCTTCAGGGGGACTGCCGAAACAGCTCACCCCAAGTACTAAGTGGGGCTCCCCCGAAGGGAGACCCCATGAGAGAGGGCGAACTAAGCCAAAAGGCCATATCCACCCCCTCCCAAGACTCAAGGCTGGGCCCAAGGACCCACACCCTACAAGTCGTGCAATAAAGAAAACAAAGTTGATAGTGCAGTGTACAAACCACAAAGAAAAAGAAACAAACAAACAAAGAAGTGGGGGAAGGGGAAGTGGGGAAAGTGCTATGGTGCCATGTGAGGAACCAAGGCAGGCCTTCCAGACGGAATAAAAAATTCCTCTGGTGCAAGCCAAAAGGCCTGTCCCAAGAGGCAGGTGTGAAAAAGGTGTGCATGGTGCAGTGACCAAGGTGCTGAAAAAACTCAAGGCGAGCTGCCCCTCACCAGTGAGAAATTAAGGCACCCCTGGGCTGCCACCCCAGGGGCACTTACACCACAGGCTTTTTCAATCTCAGCCCCCGGCCAGACCGAGTGTAGCCTATCCCCACCAGCAGACATCAGAACCTGGACAGCTTAGAGAGAGCTTACCTACCACTGGGGACAGGCCTTTTGCAAGGCCAGATCAAAACCCAGGAGAGAAAGCCCTCCCCTCGCCATCCTGTTCCTCAGCCCATTACATCCAGGAGCAGTTCCACCGGCCACCCAGTCAGACCGGCTTTCCTGCTCCCTTCAAACTGGTTAGGACAGCTCAACCCATTGGAATCAGAAGGCGGCGGTCCCCACATGCTTTCCCAGATGACCTACTCCCCATACCTCAATACTTAGAGCGCTCCGGGTTTCGGTCATACTGGTACTAGCTGAAGTCCATACCAACTGATAATAACAGATACTACACTTGATCTTAGATGGTGGGACTCACTGAATCAGCAGAGCACAGCCATCTCAGTTGCCTGCAGTGAAGAGTTGACTTTGTTTGGTCTTCAAGGAAGTTATAAAATGGTCATCAGGATTAGTGAGAGAGCACTAGCTCAAAGTTCAGTTATCAGCCACTACTACAACTCTTTAAGCACTATATACAGACACCTTATAGCTGGATTAATCAGCGGACTACCATTAGTCAGAACCAGCTTCCTTGCATTGATTGTCTCACACTGTGCTGCATTTGGGAATTCTTTGTTCTTTCAACTCCAACTGCCGGTGAAGATAATAGCAAGGCCTTGCATTCTGAACATTGCCATTTTATTGCTTTTAAGGGGACATTCAACTGGTATCAAAAATACCTCATCTCTCATTAAGATACAGGTTATTATAGGCTGGCCTGGGGTTCCCCTCTAGTAGGAGTATTCTGCATAGCAATACATAGCTTTCCTGAGAGATTGATTCATTTACTGTCTGATACTGTGTATATCAGGTTTCACTTAATGGTGTCCCGCGGTCCGGTTCCGGCCCCAATATCCTTCTTACCCGGACCACAGCCTCACCAAGTTATTGTGTGTGTTTTCTGTCCCCACCACCGGCTCGCCTGCCTGCACTGCCGCTATGTTCACAGCATGGCACACGTGGCAGGTCGATCCCTTCCATATTATCGCTGCATTGCCCCCACACTTCCTGTTTTATTCTTACACAGAACATGAAGCGCGGCCACTCTGAACAAAGGGGCGGGACTTTTATAGTTAAGAAGCGGGTGATTGGTTGCTAGGCAGTGGGGCGGTCCCAGCTATCAATCACCCACCTTTATAGTGTGAAAAGTCCCGCCCTTTGTCCAGAGCTGCCGTGATTTCAGTCTTGTGTGAAAAAGGTAGGGCTCTGTGGGTAGGGGGGAGTGCTGTGCTGTTATGAAAAGGACAGGAGTTTATTATCAAGAGAGTATTGTGATGGGCCAGTTTGTGATTGGGGGGGGGCTGTAATAGGTCAGTCTGTGGTGGGTCAGTCTGTGATGGGGGATCTGTGATGGGTCAGTCTGTGGTGGGGGTTCTGTGATGGGTCAGTCTGTGGTGGGGGTTCTGTGATGGGTCAGTCTGTGGTGGGGGTTCTGTGATAGGGGGTCTGTGATGGGTCAGTCTGTGGCGGGGGGTTGTGATGGGTCAGTCTGTAGTGGGGGGGTTCTGTGATTGGGGGGTCTGCGATGGGTCAATCTGTGATGGGTCAGTCTGTGATGGGGGGGGGTTCTGTGATTGGGGGGGTTCTGTGGCGGGGGTCTGTGGTGGGTCAGTCTGTGATAGGTCAGTCTGTGGTGGGGGGTCTATGATGGGTCAGTCTGTGGTGGGGGGTCTATGATGGGTCAGTCTGTAATAGGGGTTTCTGTAATGGGGGTGTCTGTAATGGAGGTGTCTGTAATGGGTCAGTCTGTGATGGGGGGGTCTGTGATGGGTCAGCCTGTGATGGGGGGTTAGTGATGGGTCAGTCTGTGATGGAGGGCCTGTGATGGGGGTCTGAGATGGGTCAGTCTGTGACTAGGGGGTTCTGTGATGGGTCAGTCTGTAATGGGGGTCTGTGATGGGTCAGTCTGTGATGAGACAGTCTGTGATTTAAAAGGGGGGTTGTGAAGGGGGGTACTGAGGACTCTGATGTAAAAGGGGGTCTGTGATGTGAAGGGGGGGAGGGCTGAGGACACTGATGTAAAAGGGGATCTGTGATGTGAAGGGGGATGGGCTGATGATACTGATGTAAAAGGGGATCTGTGATGTGAAGGGGGGGGGGGGGACTGAGGACACTGATGTAAAAGGGGATCTGTGATGTGAAGGGGGGGGACTGAGGATACTGATGGAAAAGGGGATCTGTTATGTGAAGGGGGGGGACTGAGGATACTGATGTAAAAGGGGATCTGTGATGTGAAGGGGGGGGACTGAGGATACTGATGTAAATGGGGATCTGTGATGTGAAGGAGGGGACTGAGGACACTGATGTAAAGGGGTCTGTGATGTGAAGGGGGGCAGAGGACACTGATGTAAAAGGGGGTCTGTGATTTCTGCACTAGCAAAACACAGGTCTCTGCAAGGGCAATAGAAAACAATTGTTTTCTATGTGTACTATTCACACTGCAACAGCACCCCTGAGTGCAGAGCAGTGCAACGTGAAATGCATACTGTTTCTATGCACTGAAACTGAGCTGTGGTGCATAAACAAAAATGAAATTTAATTTTGACATTTCGATAAAGTTGGACAAAAAAAAAGACAAAGCGTGATCTTTGTGTGGGCCCTAAAGGAGTGTGTGTATGGGCACTGTGACGTGCATGAGAGCCTGCGATGTGGAGGATATCATGTGGAGTCATAGCACCAATATGACACTCGGACCTCTGCTGGAAGAAAAATTTTCCAACCGGACCCCATGAATTTTATTTAAGTACCCCTGGTGTATATGGATGTTATTTACTTGTTACTGCTAATGGTCATTTAACTGTTTCTTAGTATTATTTTAATTGAGTCTTGGCAGCTTTAACTAGGGCTTGGTTGACTAATACCTCTTTTAAGCCTTCCTTTTGAGTAAAATAAATCTTAAAGAGATAAAGCAAATCTGTTTTGTGTCGGTTTGTCATTTAAAGGTATACATAACATTTCTGAACCCAGAGTATCAGGAGGGCTGAATACAAACATTAAAAGTAATATCATCAGTACATCTAACGGTACATCTAATTGTAGCACTACTCCCATGGGAGCTGCTGTGTGTGGGTTCCCCTGGGTTACCATTAGCAACAGTAGACCATTCTGACATGTTTCCAAGTGTTTTACCTCAGACAAGGACCAGTCCATTTTCTTTGTTTTTTGTGTTTTAATTTGTAACTTGGATAGGAGAAGGGATGAGTGGGATACTCCAATAACTGAGCTATGCACAAAAAGGCAGGGACTGTAAAAAAAATGCTGACTCACGCTGGTTAGCGCTGACTGACACTGGTTAATGCTGATTGAGCTAGTCAAGACTAGGCCTTTTACTTTACTTCACCTTTGACTGTGAAAGAGTCCTATTAGCTTCCTAAGGCATTCCTTTCCTGAGGTAGCTAACTTTAATAGTAGACTGCACTGCTGAGCAACTTCAGGGCCCTTCCTGGCACCCCCTTTAACCCCTAATCTTTAGGGCTTCACAACTTGGCACCCCCTTTACTGTATCACTCTGGGTTATATGGCTCCTTGATCCCCTTGACCTCTTTGGAGTGGTCCCCTCTCTTAGGCAGACCCCTGGGCAGATGCTTGAGTACTCACGATACTGTGTTTCCAGAAGTATTCTGCCCAGCAGCTCCACTTGGTCAGCACACTGGATCCTCCTGCAGCACAGCTCAACCCCTGGTCCCAATGCCGACTGCCTGGACCACCTTCCTCAGCAACAGGAGGAGAGACAGCCGTCACCCTCCTCCTGGGACCTGGCTTCCTGCCCAAAGACACCCTGTCACATGCCAGTTCCGGATTTATTTCCAATCCCAGGATCCATTGCAGCAATGCCCACCCACTGGGACAGTCATAAACCCTGGTGTGCTATTGGCTAGGTTTCCTCCACTGTCCAACAAGGTCCCTCATTAGATACAGTGGGGAGACTCCCCAGACTCAACAGGTCACACCTGGAAGCACGTGACAGTCTAACTGACAGATCAGACCCTCCTGATAAGCAGAACAGGGTCACATATATACTTTGCCTAGCACCTACCTAGGAGGGTTCTACATAATTAAAGCTAACAGTAACCTAATTAAACAGTGATCTAATGAACAATAAGCTAATCAACAGCCAGGAACCCAGACAACTTTGATTAGTCAGGGAGCCCACCCCAGATAATCCAGCAACAAGCCCACAGCCCTGGAAACACAAAGTACATTACACATGCTGTCTTTCAAATGTTTGGCTTTTTCTTGTGTAATCTGTCTATTAGAAAGTTCATCATAAGACAAAACTCATAAAATGTTCCAGCATTCTGAAAAAGTGGAATTCATTTATCTTCTATCACGTACCCGGAGGTGAGCCTGAACGGTGAGGAAGGCCTCTCTTACGCCTCTGACACGGGACCCCTGATAGTACAGACAGGAGGTGCAGAGTATAGAGTAGCACGAGTGCCTGATGTAGCAGGAAGCAGGCTGATGTCCACAGACAGGGATAGCCGGGTAGGTCCAGAGCAGGTATACAGGCAACTGGTGCTGGTGGCAGGAGCGTAGTGAGACAAGCCGGGTCAGAAGCCAAACGGTCATACAGGAGCCAGAAGGAGCAGACTGGAGCGGAGGTCAAGGGACAAGCCGAGGTCGGTGCAGGCGGAAAGCAGAGGATAGTCAGGACAAGCCGGGTCTGGTACTGGTAAACAGGATACAGGTAGCAGGTTCAGGTCAACAAGGCTGAAGACAAAGCAGCACTGGAGCTGAGCAAGGGCTGAGTTTAAATAGTCCATTTGGGGCCAGCATCTGTCACGTTGTGTGTTTGCGTGCTTGCGTGCGCGCATTCGCGCATGCGCATTTGCCAAGTCCCGGCGGGATTGAACAGAAACACAACTCTGAACAGCAAACCTCTTCTTACATTGCCCCCTCCCAATGGGCAGCCTCCGGATGCCCAAACGGGCTAGTTTCTCAGGGTGATTATGTTTGAATGCTTGGATTAGGTCCTTTGCATGAATATTGGTTACTGGCTCCCAGGAATTATCTTCAGGTCCATAACCTTTCCATTTAATTAAGTATTGGACTAGGTTGCCTCTTTTCCTGCAATCAATAATGGATTCTACTTCAAATTCCTCTTCTCCATCGATTAGCACGGGTTCAGGAGGCCCATTGATCCGTCCAGGGAAAGGGTCCGGAGATGTAGATTTCAGCAATGATACGTGGAAGACAGGGTGGATTTTAAAAGACTCAGGTAACAGTAATTCATAGGTCACATCATTAATTTTCCTTTTAACTGGAAAGGGGCCTATGAACTTGGGCCCAAGTTTTCTTGACGGGCAGGTTAGTTTTAGGTTGGTTGTGGCCAGCCATACCTTGTCACTAGGTTCCAAGATCAGTTCTCCTCTTCTTTTTCTGTCATAGAACCTCGTGTTACATTCTTGAGCTTTGGCCATAGTTTCCTGTAGTAATCTGTTATTGGAGGTAAAAAAAATGAACCGTGTCCTGGACAGCAGGAACAGGGCCTTCGGGAACTGTGGTGACCAGGAAGGAAGGATGGTAGCCATAATTGGCAAAGAACGGGGTTTGCTTAATAGCAGAATGTTCAGAATTATTGTAGGCAAACTTGGCCAGTGGTAACAGCGTTACCCAATCATCCTGTGAATAAGAGGAAAAACAGCGTAAGTACTGCTCCAAGGTCTGATTAGTCCTTTCTGTCTGGCCATTGGTCTGTGGGTGGTAAGCTGAAGAAAAGGATAGTTGAATTCTCAATTTTTCACAAAGGGATTTCCAAAACTTGGAGGTAAATTGGACCCCACAATCAGACACTATGTTAGTAGGAACTCCGTGCAATCTTACAATCTCCTTGATGAACATTTTGGCAGTATCTGCGGCTGATGGTGTACCCTTCATTGGCAGGAAATGTGCCATCTTGGATAGTCGATCCACGACTACAAAGATGGTAGTGTGACCCTCGGATGGGAGCAGTTCCACAATGAAGTCCATGGATATAATTTTCCAGGCCCTGTCTGGAATCGGCAAAGGTCTAAGTAGACCCCAAGACTTAGTTCTGGTTGTCTTGTTCCAAATGCAGGTGACACAGGTCTCAACATATTTCCTACAGCCCTTTTCCAGGCTAGGCCACCAGAAGGTACGCTGGAGCAGTTCAGTAGTCTTGCGGATACCAAAGTGACCTGCGAATGTGTGATCGTGGCAGAGGCCCAGAATATTGACCCGGAATCTTTCGGGAATAAAGATTTTATTGTTGTGCCAAAAAAGTCCATCCTTAATTTGTAGAGTAACTCCGGGAAGAGGTTCCTCGTTCAGGCTCTGACATTGGCTGCTTTGTACTATCACGTACCTGGAGGTGAGCCTGAACGGTGAGGAAGGCCTCTCTTACGCCTCTGACTCGGGACCCCTGATAGTGCAGACAGGAGGTGCCGAGTATAGAGTAGCACGAGCCTGATGTAGCTGGAAGCAGGCTGATGTCCACAGACAGGGATAGCCGGGTAGGTCCAGAGCAGGTATGCAGGCAACTGGTGCTGGTGGCAGGAGCGTAGTGAGACAAGCCAAACGGTCATACGGGAGCCAGAAGGAGCAGACTGGAGCGGAGGTCAAGGGACAAGCCGAGATCGGTGCAGGCGGAAAGCAGAGGATAGTCAGGACAAGCCGGGTCTGGTACTGGTAAACAGGATACAGGTAGCAGGTTCAGGTCAACAAGGCTGAAGACAAAGCAGCACTGGAGCTGAGCAAGGGCTGAGTTTAAATAGTCCATTTGTCACGTTGTGTGTTTGCGTGCTCGTGTGCGTGCGCGCGTTCACGTATTCGCGCGTTCGCGCATGCGCATTCGCCAAGTCCCGGCGGGATTGAACAGAAACACAACTCTGAACAGCAAACCTCTTCATAGATTTTTTGAGGGCTATTGTTGATAAATATTTCTGTCCCATGTGAGGGAGCCTCTTCAACTCAGCCTGCAGAAGGGCCACCATATTCCTCTGACCATTAATGTGTACAAGATTAATATTACACCTTTCCATCTAATCATAGGTGCACGTAGGGGGTGTGCCTGGGAACACTGTAATCACTACATGCAGTGCCGATTCCCCCTGCTGCCCAGTTTACCCAAGTGTTTTTCTCCCCCGCCCCATAGTGCTGCTGGCTTCCCTCTTCCCTCCTCTTCTCTCCCCTCAGCTGCTGCGGGGGATGTTTCAGGATGGATAGCGGGGGGGGGGTCTGGGGGGGCTAGTAAATATGTAATTTACCAGCGCCTTACCTTTATAAATGAACACATTCACTCACTGTGTTTACTATGCTTCAGTTTGTGAATGAACGGGAAGCTGCTCAGCAAAGAGCTCACCTATTAATTCACTGTCCTGTGCAGCTAAGGCTGAAGCTGAAGTGTTTGAGCTTTGGGGTGCAGACACCTATGTATCCACCCTAGAAGAGAAGCTTTATTGTCTTTATTCAGACAAGTAATCCAAGCCTCGCTCTCAGCGTCATCATGTTGTTGTCCATCATTAGAGAATGATCCAGGGGCGTAACTACAGGGGTTGCAGGGGTTGCAATCGCTACCGGGCCCCATGCTCCAGGGGGCCCGGTAGCAAACCAGTGGGTGAACTTCCAGGATCGCAAAGGTCACACTTGCGACCGGACCCTGGCATTGCACCACTGTGGGGAGGCCCCAAGATTGCAGGAAGGGGGCCCACAAGATTGCAGGAAGGGGGCCCACTGCAGAACTTGTGAAAGAATCCTGCTATGGGACCGTAATAAAAGGCCATGCAACGAGTGTAAAGAGCCCCAGGATTAGTGGGAAGAGCCCTGGGCTTGAAGGTAAGGGCCCCGGCCAGGGGTCTGGGGGGCCCTTCATGGTTTTTTGCATCAGGGCCCTGAAGGTTCTAGTTACGCCTCTGGAATGATCGTCTCGCTCCATGGGATCAGAAGCTGAACTGAGCTTATTTCTATGCTCTGACCGGGAGAAGCTGACAAAATCCCTGGTCTCCTTCATGGGCCATCATTAGTGGGTGGAAGGCTAGCCTCTAGTCCCCCCCCCCCAAAAGCCTCTGTCATTGTTGGGTACCTTGGGCAGGTAATGAGTCATCTGGTAGAAAGGGTGTCAGCGATCTCGATGCCTCCCCAGCGGTCGGTCTCCTGTAGCAACCAGAACCGTATCCGATACCCACAGCCTAGCCCCATGGAATGGGAGGAAGGAGGGAGTTATGTGCACGGCGGGTCCCCTTTCTGTCATTGGAAGTGAGGTGGCAGAGGTATGGTCAACTGGTGGAGAGGGCACGGGCTCTGCAGTGTCCATCCTAAATACCACATACATCAAGTCGAAGTGTGTAGTGACACGGGTGAAGAAAATTTCCAGAAGGGACTTATTAATTACTGCGTACAGTGACACGGCTCATCTCCAAGTTGGGGAACCACCTTAATGTTTGATTCTCACATGACCGCAGCCCCCGCCTAGTACTGTGCATTGATGAGCACGTGCTTGGTGAAAGGTATCCCCACAAACAGGGTGAGTGGCCCCGTCCACAAGCATGTCACAATATTGATTTTTTTCAGCTAATCATTCATTTTATTTGGTTTATTTTATTGTGTTTATGGATGTGCCTAATTTATTATACATTTTATTGATTATTTCGTAGAGCTGCAATTTATAATTGTTTCATCAGATTAAAATATTGCAAAGTCTAGATGTGCAAAGTTAGTAGAGACAGATCCCAACAGACTAAAGGCTGTAATTAAAGCAAAAGGTGGTTCAACAAAACTGACATAAGAGGGGTTGTCCTTTTCCCAATTCAGTAATTCTGTTTTGTTTTGTTTTTTTTTTTTGTTTTTTATTCTTTTGACATGTTGGTGTTATATATTTTACTTGGATGTTATAAGTTGCACTCGTAAATATAGCTGGATAAAACAACAACTGTTTCTGTCTTCATTTCAGGCTGCAAAGCAACAAAATGTAATTTTTTTTTTTAAAGTGGGGGTGATTTTTTTCTATACCCAGTGTACTTATATCCAGGGCTTTTTTTCTCACAGAATAGGTGCAGGAACTCCCCCCCCCTTCTGAGACACTCCTTGTCTCCGCCCCCTACCCACCTCTGAGCACCGTTTCTTAGTTTCACCCCCTACCCACCTTCCAGTACTGTCCCTTTTACAGAATACAGAACCAAGTATCATTTTGTGGTGCTAAATAATTTGTATGGAATTTGTTAATAACAAGAAAAGTAGTAAAAAGGATCCTCTGCAGCCAGAAACATTAGACCCCCCAGCAATAATAGACCCCCTGGCAACAAAAGATCCCCCACACAACAAAATAGCCCACCCCAGCAACAATAGATCCCTCACACAACAATCGACCCCCCACACAGCATCAATGGACCACCCACAACAAAACACCACACCCAGCAACAAGTATTTTCACACCAGCATCATTAGACCCCCCAGCAGCAACAACAGATCTCCCAGCAGCCAGCATCAATCAACCCTCCGGCAGCCAGCAGCAACAGACCTACCAGAAACATAAGACCCACAAGCAACAATAGACCCTCACACAAAAACAGATCCCCACCAGTAACAATAAATCCCCCAGAAGCTAGCATCATCAATAGACCCTCCAGAACACCCCACACCCTTTTCTCTTACATACATTCAGTGCTGGAGGTGCTGGCGTGTTCCCGCTGAAAAAAAGCCCTGCTTATACCTATGAACTCCTTATAGGGCAGCGCTGTCACATAGAGGAAGTCACATGCTCCGCCTTATCCAAAAGTACTGGGTATTTTCTTTAGCTCCTGGCACTGAATGGCTTGATGGGGATAGAGGAAAAGTGGAAGAAAAGCCCAACTATTTCTAAACCAACCCCCCCCCCTCCCCCACAATCCTGCATAATCTGTATAAAAAAAGAAATGTGTACGTACCTCTCCATAGCCCACACTGGTCTGGTCACACAATCCCACAGCTCCTGCTCTCCTGTGTCAGTGAGTGGCTGCTGCAGTGGAGAGGAGAGAGCACCAACAACGGCTGGGTTAGGCATGCCTATGAGTGACATCATAGCTCCCCAAATTCCCAGCTGTTGTCGAGTGCCCCTGCATGAGAGCTGCAGGATCACCGGGCTGGGGCAGCTTAAAGATAGATAAGTGCCCACATCTTTTTTTATACAGGCTAGGCAGGAAGAGGGAAGAATAGTTAGACTTAGGCTTTTCTTCCACTTTACTTATATGCTAATGGGGAAATCTAATGCTTGTAGAGTTTATCAGCTCATAAAAAACAATTCCAAGGAAGAGGGGTGGTTCTTCATTAGTCTCACTAACACCAATCCTGGGTGGCCTTCTATTACCCCCACTGATAACAATCTGTAGGTGTGGGTGGTTTGTATTACTTCTGCTGATACCAGGGGTGGTCTTTTTTTAGTGGCTTTTGTGATGCAGGAGGTCTTTTTAAATTCCCACTGACACCAGTGGCAGGTGGTGTGTGGTCTTTTTCTAGCCAACTGATACCAGTGGAAGGGGGTGCAGGGGAGGACTGGGCCAGGGGGCAGGGGGGAAATTGCCCCCCCGGGCCACTCTGATGCCCCAAAAAAAGGCTGCACCGCTTCTGCCACAGACATGCCTAAAGGGTTCCTGTTGATGAGAAGTCCCCACCGCTGACCTACTGAGTGCAGGATAAAGACAAGAACAGAGCACAGCCCCCCCCCCCCCCCCCGCAAGCATGGTGTAAGCTGTGTCTGAGCAGAGGCCGGTTTCATGCCCCACTGAAGACTCTCCTCCTCCGGTAAGCCCAGACCGAACTGTCCCAGCTCCCCCCAACCACCCCTGCTGGCCAGGTTGTAAAACTGGATTCGGACAGTGAGTAGAAAGTATCTGGAGCGGAGCTTCAGCCTAAAATGGGGGTCAGGAGGAGGACAGGAAGAGAGAGAGAGTGGAAGGGGGGCTGAGTCACTGCACCATGGGCCTCTCTTTTGTATTTGCCCCCTGGGCTGAAAGTTGCCAGTCAGTCCCTGAGGGGGTGTGTGGTCTTTTTCTAGCCCACTGACACCAGTGGTGGAGGAGGGACTCCTTTTTATTACACCCACTGACATAGGGGCAATTATTACTGTTGCTGGCTACCAACGCCGATGCATTTATTACTCCCACTGACCACAGGGGCATTTGGTACTCCGACTGACCAACAATAAGGTGACCAGAATTTTAAAATAAAATCCGTGTACATGTTTTTTTTTATTGGCAAATGGAAAACTATTTTATAAGCATATTTTACTTCTTAGAATTTTTTGGGATATGACTACCAAATGTTAAGAAGATAAGACTTGGAGGGAGGGATGGGATGGCAAAATTAAATCTAGTCAGGGCAGGGGCTGCTCCAGACAATTTTTTTTGGGGGGTGCTATGGTGGTGAAAGTGAGGGTACTAATGCGGTGCGCTATCGCACACCTGTGGGCATGGACAAAACGTGGGTGTGGCCAACAAGTGGGCATGGTCAGCAAGTGGAGGTTTCTTCATGGCACACAATAGTATTCAGTATGTCATGGCTGCTGTATACCAATAAAAAGCCAAAAAATGCAGCACAACTCTACACTTTTTTTATACAATTCTTCAAAAGGACTTATAAGTGCAATGGTAAAACCTAAAAATGAATGTCCAGTGCAAATCAACCAATCTATTGCAATATAGTAGTGATATGCAAAAATATTTTGAGAAATTGCAGAGCTTCAATGTGCAAATAATGGTGAAATCCCCTACATACAATATTAATAACAGAGATGCAAAACAACCAGTGTATTAGAACATAGTAGTGATGGTGTCACTCTCTCTCTGCAAAAGGTAAGAAATATTGCAGAACTGCAATGTGCAAATAGTGGGAAAACCCCACTATATACAGTATAATCAGAATAAAATGTATAATTGATGTGCAAATTTTACATTTTATTTTTATATATTATATATAGGGGGTTCACCACTATTTGCACATTGCAGCTCTGCAATATTTCATACTGTTTGCCGAGGGAGTGACACCATCACTACTATTTTGCAATACATCGGATGATTTGCACTGGATATTCATTTATAGGTTTTACCATTGCACTTATAAGTCCATTTGTACAATTTAATAGCTGAAGTGTAGGGCAGTGCTGCATTTTTTGCTTTTTATTGTTTCGCGTTAGATGAGGGAACCAGCTAACAAGATTCTCTTATTGGAGAAATTGGATAAATGATTATTATCCTCTACCTGTGCACCCAGAAATTAGTACTTTTTCTAAATATATGTATTTTTAAAAATTGTGCAACAAAAAACTTGGACAACTAAGTTTTATGAAGCAGCTGGTTATAAGGCATAAATGCCTGAAATGTGAATAAAATCAAAATCAAAATTGACAAACCGCGCTCCTGCAATCATAAAGGAACCCAATCAAATGTATATACCATGTTAAACTAAATTAAAATGCATAGAAATGTCAAAGTGTCGTGTATAAATACAAAGTGCTGTAAACAAAATGGCTTATAATAAACCACTATATACAGTATCTCACAAAAGTGAGTACACCCCTCACATTTTTGTAAATATTTTATTATATCTTTTCATGTGACAACACTGAAGAAATGACACTTTGCTACAATGTAAAGTAGTGAGTGTACAGCTTGTATAAAATAAAGGAAAAGTGCAGCGCCAAATGATGAAGTTCTTATATGCATATAAACATGATATACATAAACCATAAGAATCATAAATTGAGGTATACAATGATAGACAGAACTTCAGTGAATAAATAGATCAAATGAACTGAAATTGATACAGTAAAACAGTCTCTGAAGAAAAAAAAAGGAAAATTGTGATGACAGGAAGCCGCTCCCACTGAGGACTAATATCCACCACCGCAATGTGAATGCCAGGATACTCTTACCAGATCAATGATCAAACAGGCATGTGTGACAGAGATCAGCTCATAATCATCAGACAGGCATGAGTAGCAGGGGTCAGCAGCCCGGTCATCAGCCTCCAGAGATTCTCCAAAGCCAGAAGCCAGAGTGTGTATAAATACATTAATGGCGTATGGACTCCCCTGTTAATGCACCAGTCACAGAGCGGCATGGACCTCATGAAGAAACAAATCCGATCGTGTAATACCTTCAAATAAATATTTTACGAAAAGATATAGGATGGGTACTCACAAAATTGCTTGCATAGTACAGCATAGGATATCCAAGATGGCCGCAGCAGCAGCGTGCTTGCGTTCGTTATGTGTGGCTGATGCGTTTCGTCATCATAGACATTGTCTTATACAAAGCTTGTTTAACAGTGTCAATTTGCTGTCCCCTCAAAATAACTCAACACACAGCCATTAATGTCTAAATCGCTGGCAACAAAAGTAAGTACATCCCTAAATGAAAATGTCCAAATTGGGCCCAATTAGCCATTTTCCCTCCCCGGTGTCATGTGACTCATTAGTATTACAAGGTCTCAGGTGTGATTTGGGGAGCAAGTGTGTTAATGTGGTGTTATCACTCTCACTCTCTCATACTGGTCACTGGAAGTTCAGCATGGAACCTCATGGCAAAGAACTCTCTGAGGATCTGAAAAAAAGAATTGTTGCTCTACATAAAGATGGCCTAGGCTATAAGAAGATTTCCAAGACCCTGAGACTTAGCTGCAGCATGGTGGCAAAGAACATACAGCGGTTTAACTGGACAGGTTTCACTCAGAACAGGCCTTGCCATGATCAACCAAAGAAGTTGAGTGCATGTGCTCAGCATCATATCCAGAGGTTGCCTTTGGGAAATAGAGGTATGAGTGCTGCAAGCATTGTTGCAGAGGTTGAAGGGGTAGGGGGTCAGCCTGTCAGTGCTCAGACCATATGCCACACACTGCATCAAATTGGTCTGCATGGCTGTTGTCCCAGAAAGAAGTCTCTTCTAAAGATGATGCACAAGAAAGTGCTCCAATACGTGCAGTATATATAATGCTGGGTTCTTCTATAAATTCTCCATTAGATGACCCGTGATGATAGTGGTCTTGTCCTACTCACCAGAGGTAGGCTTGGATCTCACATTTAGAGTTTGGTGAAGGGCATCCTCATTACAAGTAGAGAGGCCCCTTAAAACGATCCAATCCAAACAAACTCCCAGAACAATGTACCAAAATCAGAGGAAACAGAGCAAAAGACCTTCCATAGTGTAGTATTTTAGTATTTATTTCAAAGCACAAAAGATAAACTTACTTACAGACCTCTATTAAAAATGCAGGGACGCCGATTGTACTCCACCTGCATTCCACCTGGCAGAAGTGACGTGTCACGTTACCCTACGCGTTTCGTCAGAGAAGTCTGATGTCATCAGGAGTCACATGGCCAGGGACGTTGCTTCTACCTATTTATACTAACCACCAGGGAAGGATATGCAATCCGCATCGATCCTTACAGATCGTGCTTCCAATCAAATTTTAACCATCCTATCTTTAATTTAAAAGGGGTTTTAATAGGTGAATCCAGATCATAGGGAAACTCCCTCCACTGGTGTTACATGGAATCTCGCCTAAACTATACATCTATCTCCATCTATTGGTGACTATAAAATGACCAATGAATCCTATGTAAATCATAATACCTCATACAATTGTTAATAAATGTATTATTATTAGTTAGGATTGATACAATTAAAAGACCTTTCACAGTTAATAATTTGAAATATAAAAATTTAAATCAATGTCCACATTCATTCCTACTGGCCACAAAGTACACAATTCAAATATCCATTCTCTTTCATTCTTGAAAGGGGTTCAATTCTGTCAATCCCATGAAAAGTAGCTACACTCGGATCCTTATTATGGTGAGTCCTAAAATGATTAGAGGGACTATGTTTTGGGAATCCCTTTCTTATATTATTTAGATGTTCATTTATTCTAATAGCTAGTTTCCTTGTTGTTTGTCCCACGTATTGTAGCCCACAAGTAATTATATAGATCACATGCGTGCAGTCACAGAGATAAATTTATTGATTTTGTACTCTCTCCCTGTCCCAAACAATTTAAATTTCTCTATTTTTCTTGCTTGATTTTGAGTATCCTCCATGCTTTACACTTTTTATAGTGATAAAAACCTGTACTATCCAGGAAGGAACTGGCAACTTTGGTGCCTCTGGTATGAGGTACCTGCCTTTTTTTTTTTTTGGTAAGAATCTCTTTTTTCTGAGCCTTTTTAACCAATCTTTGCAAAGAAGCTTTAGGTTTATTACTAGGGTTCCCTGACAATTTTTTATACGTATTTGTATCACCCACCAATCTATTTAGCTTGTGCTTATAATCCTCTTTCTTAAGGACTAGACGGAACTGTGACAATATGGATGATTACATTCAATAATCTAACGTGTTGATAAGTAGGTTTAGGGAAAAGGGGTATGATGTTAAAGCATTATTACCCATATAAACCAAGGTTATGAAAATGGATAAAAATTCAGTTTTAAAATATAAACCTAAGCATAGGGATGAGAAAGATAACGTGAGTCGTGACCAGTTTCAACTGGGATTATAAAGCCTTTGAACATATTGTAAAGAAACATTGGCCTTTGTTGTTGAGAGACAAAACACTATCAGGCCTACTTCCTAAACAAGTATATAACTGGCAATTTTGGTGCCTCTGGTATGAGGTACCTTCCTTTTTTTTTTTGGTAAGAATCCCTTTTTTTCTGAGCCTTTTTAACCAATCTTTGCAAAGAAGCTTTAGGTTTATTACTAGGGTTCCCTGACAATTTTTTATACGTATTTGTATCACCCACCAATCTATTTAGCTCGTGCTTATAATCCTTTTTCTTAAGGACTAGAAGGAACTGTGAAAATATGGATGATTACATCCAATAAACTAACGTGTTGATAAGTAGGTTTAGGGAAAAGGGGTATGATGTTAAAGCATTATTACCCATTCAAACCAAGGTTATGAAAATGGATAGTAATTCAGTTTTAAAAGATAAACCTAAGCATAGGGATCAGAACGATAACGGGACCAATTTCAACCGGGATTATAAAGCCTTTGAACATATTGTAAAGAAACATTGGCCTTTGTTGTTGAGAGACAAAACACTATCAGGCCTACTTCCTAAACAAGCAAAATTTTTATTTCGGAAAGCTCCAAATCTTCGGAATAAAATTTCACCCAATATTTATGACCCACCAAAAAAGAGAGCAACCTTTCTGGATAGTACAGGTTTTTATCACTGTAAAAGGTGTAAAGCATGTAGGACACTCAAAATCAAGCAAGAAAAATAGAGAAATTTAAATTGTTTGGGACAGGGAGAGAGTACAAAATCAATAAATTTATCTCATGTGACTGCACGCATGTGATCTATGTAATTACTTGTCCATGTGGGCTACAATACATGGGACAAACTAAGGAAACTAGCTATTAGAATAAATGAACATCTAAATAATATAAGACAGGGATTCCCAAAACATAGTCCCTCTAATCATTTTAGGACTCACCATAATAAGGATCCGAGTGTAGCTACTTTTTATGGGATTGACAGAATTAAACACCATTGGCGGGGAGGCAACATGAAACAGACAATATCAAAGAATGAAATGGAATGGATATTTAAACTGTGTACTTTGTGGCCAATAGGAATGAATGTGAACATTGATTTAAATTGTTATATTTCGAATTATTAAATGTTAAAGGTCTTTCAACCGTATCAATCCTAACTAATAATAATACATTTATTAACAATTTTATGAGGAATTATGATTTACATAGTATTTAGTGGGTAATTTTTATAGTCACAAATAGATGGAGTTAGATGTATAGTTTAGTCGAGATACCATGTAACACCTGTAGAGGGGGTTTCCCTATGATCTGGATTCACCTATTAAAACCCCCTTTTAATTAAAGCTAGGCACTAATCCAAACCTCCTGTGTATTTATTAGCATGAACAATGAAGAGAGATAAAACCGCTCAGGCTTGTCAAAGTCCACGATTCAAGGTGGGTGCTGAACCTCGGCTCGCCACAAGGAGAAGCATGAAAGAAGAAAATGGTCGCACACCACCACGGAATCCAATGAAAAAAAGTTCTTTATTCACATAAGTGGTACAAGGTACAGCAGAGTAGGACAGTAGACGCTACGTGCTTGTTCACTACCAACAAATGAACAACCGACAGTGAACAAGCACATAGCAGTCGTGTGAAACGCATCTACTGTCCTACCCTGCTGTACCTTGTACTACTTATGTGAATAAAGAACTTTTCTTCATTGGATTCCGTGGTGGTGTGCGACCATTTTCTTCTTTCATATTTATTAGCATGGATGGAGGTTAAAATTTGATTGAAAGCACGATCTGTAATGATCGATGCGGATTGGATATCCTTCCCTGGTGGCTAGTATAAATAGGTAGAAGTGATGTCCCTGGTCATCTGACCCCTGATGATGCGTAGGGACGTCACTTCCGCCAGGTGGAGTGCAATCGGCGTCCCTGCATTTTGAAAAGAGCTCTTATTTAGTTGTAACACTGTAAGTGTAATTTTATCTTTTGCACTATACTACACTATGGAAGGTCTTATGCTCTGTTTCCTCTGATTATGGTACATCGTTCTGGGAGTTTGTTTGGATTTGATTGTTTCAAGGGACCTCTCTACTTGCTATAAGGGTGCCCTTCACCAAACTCTACATGTGAGATCCAAGCCTACATCGGGTTAGTAGGTTTTTCACCTAATGCTGGTGGACAAGAGCACTATAATCACGGGTCATCTAATGGAGAAAAAGAACCCCACATTATTTATACTGCACATATTGGAGCACTTTTGGTGTTAACAGACATTGTATGCACTATATTTGGTTCATTTATACAGTGGTTTATTATAAGCCATTTTGTTTACAGCACTTTGTATTTATACACGGAACTTCAACATTTCTATGCATTTTAATTTAGTTTAACATTGTACACATTTGTTTGGGTTAATTTATGATTGCAGGAGTGCGGTTTGTCAATTTTGATTTTGTTCACAAGATTCTCTTATTGCTTTTGAGATTTTTTTAGTTGCATGATAGTTGTTTTACTTGATTTGTCCTCTGTGTACTGATAACCAATGGCCCTGCATATTGGTGGTCAGTGCACCTCTGTAAACTGGTGGTCAGTGTGCCTCCTCTATGCTGGTGGTCAGTGTGCCCCTGTATGCTGGTGGTCAGTGTGCCCCTGTATGCTGGTTCTATGTGCAGGGTGCAGGAGAATACTACATGCAGGGTTTAGGAGGATGCTAGGTGCAGGGTTCGGGAGGATGCTACGTGCAGGGTACAGGGTTCAGGAGGATGCTATGTACAGGGTGCAGGATTCAGTAGGATGCTATGTACAGAGTGCAGAGTTCAGGAGGATGCTACATACAGAGGGCAGGGTTCAGGAGGATGCTACGTACAGAGTACAGGGCTCAGGAGGATGCTACGTACAGACTGCAGGGCTCAGGAGGATGCTACGTATAGAGTGCAAGGTTCAGGAATGCATTACGTACAGAGCGCAAGGTTCAGGGATGCATTACATACAAAGTGCAAGGTTCAGGAGTGCATTATGTACAGAGTGCAAGATTCAGGAATGCATTACATACAGAGTGCAAAGGCCCAGGAGTGCATCACGTACAGAGTGCAAGGTTCAGGGGTGCATTATGTACATCATGCAAGGTTCAGGAGTGCATTACATACAGAGTGCAAGGTTCAGGAGTGTGGTGTACAGAGTGCAAGGTTAATAATTGCATTACGTACAGAGTGCAAAGTTCAGGAATGCATTACATGCAGAGAGCAAGGTTCAGAAAAATGTTGTACAAAGTGCAAGGTTCAGGAGTGCCTTGTACAGAGTGCAAGGTTCAGGAATTAGTTAAACTGGAAAGAAAACCAATTAATTAAACATAGCACACTTATCTTCTAAAACCTTGATTAGTAGCATACAGGAGCCGAGGCAAGAATGGGGACATCAGATGAATAATAAATGAGTGCAGGACATTCAGCAGTGTGAACATTCATCCAGCGCAGCCAGAGATTGGTTGGCAAGGCGTGGGGGACATATGGCCGCGGTGACAGTGAGTGCAGCTGTCAAATCCAACCTCTGATGTCAGGGATGGGTGGAGTCGATATGCGTAGCTCCGCCCCCTTTGTCAGACAACCAACCTGTGCATAGACAAACAGCCGGCGTTTATACATTGGTGGGTGGGGAAGAAGGTGGCAGGGGGCAGGATCAATTGTAACTACTACATGTGCACCCACAGCAGTGTATAATAAGCCTGAATTATACACCACTGTTGGTGCAGATCTTGTAGTTACAATTGGTCCTGCCCCCTGCCACCTTCTTCCGCCAACGAATGTATAAATGCTGGCTGTTTGTCTATACACAAGTTGTTTGGCACAGGGGGCGCAGCTCCTCATATCGGCCCCACCCATCCCCGACATCGGAGCTTCGATTTCACAGCTTCACTCACTCTCACTGTCACTGTGGCCGTATGCCCCCAGCTTGCCCACCAATCCCTGGCTGTGCTGGATGAATGTGCACACTGCTGCAGGTCCTGCTATAGGCTGTCAGCAATAGGTATGGGTGCGGCCCATACAGAATTGGGGACAGTGTCCCCAGTCCGGGGACTGTCCCCAGAAACCGAGGACGTCTGGTCACACTAACCAACAACCTAGGAGCATTTACCTCTCACTGACCTCTAAATGACAAAGAACAAGCCATTTATTTGGAAAAGTACGGCTTGTTCCAGTAAAAGCTTAATTACACATTGCAGCTCCCCACAGCAAAATTCTGATGCAGTCTCTCTCCTCCAGGCAACCTTTCACAACCTAACAGGTTGTGTTGGTGGACAGTAGCATTCCTAACTGTAATTATTTTCGCTACTGGTGACAAATAGTCTCTGAAGCACCCATAGTATTATACAGGGGCGTAACTACAGGGGTTGCAGGGGGTGCAATTGCAACCGGGCCCCATGCTCCAGGGGGTCTGCGCAGCTCCCCGTACACCTGGATAGGAGGGGCAGTGGGGGCAGCATGTAGAGAAATCACTGTCCTCCTTTTTCCTTCTGTAGCTGCAGGAGGAAAATTAAGGAGATTGGTTCCTCTCTATGCTGCCCCCACCACTCCTCCCATCCAGTTCACTTGTGTTCTGCTGTCTTTGCAGGACTTGTGAAAGGGCCCCACTGCGGGACCGTAATAAAGGGTCCCGCAACGAGAGTAAAGGGTCCAAAGATCAGTGGGAAGAGCCCCAGGCTTGAAGGGAAGGGCCCCTGCCAGAGGTCCGGGGGGCCCTTCACGGTTTCTTGCACCAGGGCCCTGAAGGTTCTAGTTACGCCTCTGGTATTATAACCTGTTATCATAAGTAGCAAAACTTGTTTTACACTAGTGGGTAGTAGTGCCTTAGGCACCCTAACAAGAGTCCTAACAAGAGCCCTCTGTACATTATTGATCAGTGTAAATGCCTCCTTTATATTGACATTTAGTGGAAAATGTCCTCTTTACATTGATGGGCACAGGGAAAAATATCCCTTTTACATTAACCACTTCTGTACTGGAAGGGTTGGCCCCCTTAATGACCAGGCCATTTTTTGTGATTCAGCACTGTGTTAGTTTAACGGACGATTGTGCGTTCGTGCGACACTGTACCTAAATAAAGTTGATGTCCTTTTTTTCCCACAAATAGAGCTTTCTTTTGGTGGCATTTGATCACTTCTGCAATTTTTATTTTTTGCACTATAAACAAAAAAAGAGCGACAATTCTGAAAAAAACTATATTTTTCACATTCTGCTATATAACATTTCCAAAAAAAATATAAAAATCAAATTTTTTTAACATTTTAGGGCAATTTGTTTTCTGCTACATATTTTTGGTAAAAAAAAAAAAAAATTGCAATAAGTGTATTTTGATTGGTTTGCACAAAAGTTATTGCGTCTATTAACTATGGGAAAGATTTATGTTATTTTTATTGTTTTGTTTTTCTACTAGTAATGGCGGCAATCTGTGATTTTTAGTGGGACTGCGACATTGGACCCCTAACTGACATTTTTGACACTTTTGGGGGGACAAGTGACATTACTACAGTAATCAGTGATAACAATATGCACTGTTACTGTAATTATAACACTGGCAGGGAAGGGGTTAACACAGTGGGTGATCAAGGGGTTAAATGTAAGCCTAGGGGAGTGTTTCTAACTGTATGGGGGTTGGGCTTTTGAAATGATCACAGAGACATATGATCCTATATAGAAGGATCACAGGCGCTCCGTGATCATTCCAGAGAGAAGAACGGTCAGCTGTGTTTACAACAGCTGACTGTTCTTCTCTCTCAGCAGGGAGTGATTGTGGGTGGCCAGCGGCAATCAGAGCTGCTGGCCCCGTGCATCGGAGTCCCCACTGCCAAGTGGGGGCGGGAGCACGCCGCTGGCGGTGCACACTCGCCCCTAGCTGCAGGCACGCGACCGACATAGAGCTACGTCGGTTCGCGCAGGAGGGCCAGCTTGCCACAGTAAAACTGCGGTGGGCGGTTGGGAACTGGTTAATGCTCAGTGAAGAATGGCTGCTTTACATTGACCGTTGGTGTAAATACTGCCTATTGGGGCAAATGCTTACATCAGTGGAAATGTTGCCTTTACACCGGGTTCACACTGATGCGGCCGCGGGCCACAGCAGGAGGCCCCATGCGCCACTGTTCACTGTTATTTCCCCCTGAGGAAGACACGTGACCCTGTGTCGCCACGTGTAGGGGAGGGGCCCGGACAGTTCTCTGCTGTATCCAGGAAGTACAGGAGCAGCATTTATAGATCTTCCACTTCTGGTTACCATCACACACGCTGATTAAGAAAGGCTGTTTTTAGTTTGGTGCATTGCAAGCACCTTTTAAATGTGAGTACCTGTCCTTATGTTTTTTATTATTGAATAAATTTAAAGAGGTATAAGCACTATTCGAGTCCCCCTTCTTTTCATGTTACAACCACCGATTTCCATGAGGGGTGTTGTCCGGAGAATGACGTTTTACTGAGGGACTGACGCATACTCCCTGGCTCCAGGAAAGGTGGCCCTTGAGGGGCAATATTACGCTTTTAGACCTATGCTTAGCCGCTAGGTCGCAGGAGCGGAGGCGAGGACCCAATCACATAGGGTGGAGAGGTGCAGGCACTTGTCACCACAAAGCATACCATTGGATCACTCATAGTGGACTTGTTAGAGTGCACCTCTGGAAAGTGCAATATTTCTCTGATAACAAGAACACGCCATCAGCACTTTATTAAGCGATTATTGTTTATATTTGCTTAGTCACAATCGCTATATTTTCACTTGGTTCTATACAGTTATATCTTATTGTGTTTACTTTTGCACACTCAGCACTTTATATTATTGCATACACGGTGGCTACTGTATACATATTTTCAGTTGTATTTTTATTCACTCATTTTGGTGTGCACGATTTATTATCATTATTATATGTGCACGATCTGCACTTTTTTTTATTTTTTATATTATTGTGAATATTACTTTTAATCTATATTATTTAATTTGTTCACATTTATAATATTTAGCACTATTGCACTTTGTATTTATTGCACATATTTTCTGGATTTGTTTAATTTCCTCATTTGTTTTGCGCGGCACTGTTTTGTTTTATTTTGTTCACTGATTTAGGTGCAAATCAGGTCCGAATTTTGGCCTGAATTCACACCTGAAACTGAGCCAAAGACGCACAGGACCCTTTTCCAATGCAGACCACGGCCGCCCTGGATCTGTGTGAATTGGCACCATTGAGAGCGGGTCACACTCTCCTGTCAAGCGAATTGGATGCAGGGAAGCCAGCCTTACAGTACGTTAGCAGACAGAAAAAAGGTCACCTTTGCTTTGCCTCTCAACAGGCAGGCAGCCTTTACATTTGCAGTCAGCAGAAAAGTAGCCTTTAGGGCTAATTCCCACCCCGTGTGGTGACAGACATTTTACAATGCAGTACGCAAGGGCACAGCATTTTATCGCAGTGCACCGTATCAAATTGCATGGCACTGTACAACAACGAAGTGTGTCGCGCTGCTTTACATTGCCATGAATGAAACATATTTTTTGTACACCTAAAGTTCGTCCACAAAAAAAACAAGAGAGCCGTGTGATGCGTTAAATCGCGCATCACACTGCTCCCTACCACAGCCGGCGACAGACAACTGCCAGAGCGGTAAGCTATGTGTTGAAGTGTGAATACTTTTGTGAACGAAGTGTGAATACTGAAGTGTGAATGAAGTGTGAAAAAGGCCCCTTTCAACCGGGCAATCCAATCAGATCCGCCTGTCTGTTTTTCAGCTGGACCTGATTGGATCCTCCAGTCTCTTCTATGGGGCAGCAGATGTGTCCACTGACACCTGCCGCCATCTGATCCGATCCTGTCCACCAAAAACAGATGGATGGGGGACCAGATTGGATGGCATTGGATGGAAACGAACCAGCAACTGCCCCATAGATGAAAGCGGGCTGTGTCTGTGTCCGCTCTGCATAGCAGACACGGACCTGTCATCCGCCTGCTCAGCGGTGATCAGCGGAGAGATCCCCCGCTCAGAAAGCAGACTCCACTTCATGGAGGCGTCCGTGTAAAAGGGGCCTTACATTGGCAGTCAACGAAAATGTCTTCTTTTTATTGGTAGTCAGCAGGAAAGGTCACCTTTATATTGGAAGCCAGTAGCCTTTACATTAACAGACAAAATTAAAACAAAGAAAAATCAGCACAAGGGATCTTGGTGTAGTAAAAACAATTTGTGTTTATTGAAAACTGAATAAAAAGCAAAAGGCACTCACAAAAAGACAGTTTTAGAAGCTGCAGGTATAATGAGACAGTGTGCCGCTGTACCTCCGGGGCTTTTTCTGTCACCCAGCTGATCCGATGGTGAATTGCCCGGCCAGGCTGGGAGTAAGCCACACTGTTTTCCTGCTTGAAGCAGATGACAGAAGCCAGTTCTGACACCCTCCTCCCCCCCCCCCCCCCGGGGATGTCATCTCCTGATGGCGTGTGCCCATAACAGAATGCATTTCTGGGGGAATTTCCCCTTTCCTCAGCCTCAGGCAGAGGAGAGGTAAATCCCCCCCCCCCCGAAACGCGTTTGATGCATCTGTGCAATGTGTTTTTTAGTCTTGACCTTAATAAGATAGGAAAGCAGTATACATTTCATTTTAAGGAGCAACGATAATATTTGTGAAAATAAATATAAGGCAATAAATTCAATGGCAATGTAATTTCAATTGAATAAAATAAATAGATTATACAGAATAATCAAAATATCACACTTATGCATGTGCGATCTGTGCCTGGGCTGCCATCCCACTTTTGATTGGAGGAATTTTGCTGGTCTGGGAGGGCAGAATTATTAGCTGAAAAGTAGTCTGTTCTTTTCAAGCCTGGGCAAGTGGCTTGGTTCTTCATTTATAATGGAGAAAGGATGGTCAGCTTGGTTAATCCTTTTATTGGCATGGGCTTATACTTTGTAATTTAAATGGGTAAAAATAGCAGAAATAGCAGCTGTGAACTTGTTTTACCATTTCTGAGAGGTTCAGGTGGAGAGTAGTTGGAGATTAGTGAATAATCTCTAGGCTGAATGAGTTGTCAGAGGCCGGCTAAGCAGTAGACCAGGGACATCAACTGTTACTTGTCAAATAAAAACACAAAAAACAAAAAAGGAAAAAATGTATTGGAATAAATAAAAATTATCAAAAATATTCCCTGCATGTGCAAACATACACATGCACAAACACACAAATACGTGCAGCTATGATGAACGTGCATAAAAGCCTATTGTGGGACACATATTAAAATAATTTTCGGGCTATCATTTACTGTAGGTTTACCTATAATCTGATGAGATGTAAAGGTTTTTAATGAGTTACCTATTTCCAAATTTGACAATCATAGTTTTTCTCTGTTTTGCAAACATGCGATTCTATAGCTTTACATATTTGGCAATAACTTAACACAGCCACATACACTTTATTACCAAAAGTATTGGGACACCTGCCTTTACACGCACATAAAATTTAATGGCATCCCAGTCTTAGTTTGTAGTGTTCAATATCAGTGGCGGCTGGTGTTCCATGGGTCGGGGGGGGGGGGGGGCAGCAGACGGACCTGACCACGGACCACACCAGCTCCAGCCCGCACCGCACACCATATCCCCCCCTGGTCGCCGGCTCACTTATCCTGTGCTGCCCCTGGACTGACATATGGAGGCGGTGGTGGTGGTGGCGGCGGCTTCCCCCTCAGTCTCCTCCATGTGCCCCTTCGTTGGTCGGGCTTCCCCTGCGTCTCCTCCCTCCTCCTACTTTGACAATAGGATGGCTTCCCCTTTTGGCAAATCGGGAAATGGATCTCAGGACCCGCTTCCTGATTGCCCAGGAGGAGAATCCGTGTGACAATAGCGAATATCCATTCACTATTTTCACACAACTGGGTGGGCTCGGGACGCAGTGCTCTGCGCCCCGAGCCCACCCTTTTTTTGATTAGAGCCTCTAAAAAAAAAAAAAATCCCCCATTGGAATCCATGCATCCAGTGCCCTGCATGTAGATTAGGGGGCCAGATGCATGGATAGGGGGGCGGTGCCCCTGCACCCCTAATGGACGGGTCGCCACTGTTCAAATTTCCCCTTTAATTCATCCCAAAGGTGTTCTATCGGGTTGAGGTCAGGACTCTGCAAGCCAGTCAAGTTCCTCCACCCCAAACTCATCCGCTCATCCATGTCTTTATGGACCTTGCTTTGTGTACTGGTCCAAATCATTTGGTGCAGGGGGGATTATGGTGTGGGATTTTTTTTTTTCAGGGGATGAGCTTGGCCCCTTAGTTCCATTGACGGGAGCTCTTAAGGTGTCAGCATACCAAGACAATTGGACAATTTTATACTCCCCACTTTGTGGGAACAGTTTGAGGATGGCCTCTTCCAGTTCCAACATGACTGCACACCAGTGCACATACAAGGTTCATAAAGACATGGATGAGCGAGTTTGGGGTGAAGGAACATGACTGGCCTACACAGAGTCCTGACCTCCACCAGATAAAACACATATGGGATGAATCAGAGCGGAGACTGCGAGCCAGGCCTTCACATCCACATCAGTGCCTGACTTTACAAATGTTCTTCTGGAAGAATGGTCAAACATTCCCATAGACACACTCCTAAACCTTGTGGACAGCCTTCCCAGAAGAGTTGAAGCTGTTATAGCTACAAAGGGTGGGCCAACTCAATATTGAACCCTACAGACTGGGATGCCATTACAGGTTATGTGCGTGTAAAGGCAGGCAACTCAATACTTTTGGTAATATAGTGTGTGTGTGTGTGTGTATATATATATATATATATATATATTTTATATATATATATATATATATATATATACACACAGTATATAGTTAGTACGTATAGGGAAATGCACACATTCATTGAGTTTAAAACCAAACAAAAAAAAAATAAATTAAAAACCCTGAATCTTTAGAACCCTGAACCCTCTGGCTGGCTTAGAGCAGGGGTATTGTTGAATTAAAATTTCTGGAGGTCCGATCAGGAAAATGTTCTTCCAGCAGAGATCTAAATCCCATGTTTGTGCTATGAGCTATGACTCAGATCATCATAGCTTATGTCCAACCACATATTTATCGTAAGGCACAGAAGGCACATGCCTATGAACGGTACAGCCAAAAAAGGTGTATTTTTTCCCCTATACGAATAAATCTTTTGAATAAGGACTTTTACACATTATCACAATATTGTAAACCAGGTTTGGAGAAGGAATTGTTCGAGTTTAATGCTACTCTGTAATGATGCTGAAAGATAACATTTAAAGAGACCCAGCCCATGAAAGATAAAGGTTTATAGATACTTTTTTGGTAGGTGGTGAAATAAATTTTTGCTCTCTTGAAGTGACCTGGCACAGAAATGTGTTTGACACATTCCCTACTGTGGCACCAGCTCTGCATCACTGCAGGACACAGCAGTTATGTAGTGGCCAATGACCCAACATGGGACATGCTTACTGACACGCCTAAAAGGGATGCACCGATACCGAGTACTCATACACGTGCAAATGCTCCCAATATTACTTGCACCCTATACCCACAAGGGTCCAGGAACTTCCTACAGCTCCTCAAGCCCTGTGAGCACTGCAAGTAGCCGTGGTTAAGATATATTATGTACTTTTAACATGTGAGATCTCATAACATAACATTTTTAAATAAACTGTTTGTTTGCCTATTGATGCACATCCTAAATGGCGTTCCCTGGCTTTCTATACTGGGATCACACAGGAGCAGTGGGGAAACTGCATGCATGCATGCATATTCATGTTCAAAATGCATGCGATTCTTTGCAGTGTGATTTAGGCCCATTAATTTTGAATACGCTCAAATTGCACCTCAAAGGTATCGGTACTCGGTTTCGGCGAGTACTTGACTGAAAGTGCAACCCTAGTTAACTTCTACCCCCTGGAAAAGTAAGTATTAACCCTTTCTTTTTTTTTGAAAGGCAAGGTCTCTTTAGTTATTTTAGGTCCTTATAAAGAGGAAACCCTAGCAATTGGGTGCTACTTAGTGCACCAAAATTCAGACATGGGAGTAAAGCCCCGTACACACGCATCGAAAATTGGCAGGGAATTTTCGTCCAACGTCCGATCTACCGATTTTCGGCTTGTTAGTATGATGCTTCCGACAACCGACTCCGACTTTTCGGCCGAAAAAAAATCTGGTGTGCAGACTATAAAATTTTTGTCGGCCGATTTTTGTGCAATCAGTACAGATTTCGACAGGGAAAAATCTGATGAGCAAGTCTGGGCATGCTCAGTGAAGTAAGAACACAAAGAAAGCTAACCAACACATGACATCACTTCTGAAGTAGATTTTTGTTGGGCGAGAAAATTCGTGTGCAGTCTAGGCACATTGCAACCAACAAAACACAACTCTGGACAAAAGTCTGACGATCGGTCGGCCAATAATCGTGGCGTGTGTACGGGGCTTAAGTCACACATGTGCAAGTCACAAGCAAGTCTCAAGTCTTAACCTTCAAGTCTCAAGCAAGTCCCAAGTCACTTTGGCGAAAAGCAAGTAAGTCAAGTCAAGTCCCTGCTAGAAGTCAAGAAAGTCAAGTCAAGTCATTTATTTTGGTCAAGTCACAATCAAGTCAAAATACTGATCTACCCCAATTTTCACCTTTAAATCAGTTAAAAGTCAGTGGTCAGGAAAGGTTTTGTTATATTTTCAACATTAACAAAACTGCTTAGCGCTTTTTTCTTGGCATATTAAAGAAACACTTTGAATGCCCAAACAGCTCAAAATCCTTTGTCTGGTCATGTTTCAACACCACAGTCACTAAAAACATGTTAAGTATTTCCATTGTTATACAGCCAGTGTCCTAAAAATCAGAACACACTGAGGTGTTTTAAGTAACTGTGGTGTCAGAAACCTAACAAGCACATTAATTTTGCTTTAACACATCTTGAGAAAATGCAAATATTTAGTAACTTAAAAAATTAAAGTCATTTTGTGTCATATGTCTCAAGTCAAAGTCAAGTCTCAAGTCATGAATACCAAGTCAAGTCGAGTCTTTTATTAATTTTAGTCAAGCAAGTCTCAAGTCCTCAAACTGGTGACTTAAGTCTGACTTAAGTCAAGTCATGTGACTCAAGTCCCCCACCTCTGCCAAAATTTGTGTCCATACAAGATACAGTTATGTACAGCACTCATATAGCCCTGTGTTATAAAACAATTTATATGCCTTTTATCAGCATCCTGAAGTTTTTTTAGTCCAAAAATCTGCCCATACTGTCCTCAGCTCACTACTCCCATAATGGTGGACCGTAATGAGCTTGTTAAATTGACAACGATTATAGTTTATCCGGTGACCGTTGAATATACCTGGAGGGGGCTCAGTGGGTGGAATATTGAGTTCATAAAGGCAAATTCCCATAAAAGAGTCTTCCATGGGGATGACACGAATCACTTGTGATATATCATAGACTTTTTTTGCCATGTCTGCAGAAAAGACATAGCCAGGTCCAGAGCAGTAGGGTGGGTAGGTGTCATTGGGGTAGACTTCCTTAGGAACATACCATTTGTATGCTTTACTCCTCAGTGGTCCTGTATTTTTTACTATGTACCCTGTGAAATAGTTGGTACGGACTGGAAGCTCTGGGCGAAGAAGCTGGTGGACAAGGTAGTCTACATTTAGGAACATGTCATTATCGATTTTCACCACATAACTGGCTGTGGGGCAGAATTTAGTAACCCATTCCATGCCCATTAAGGTTTTTAAAGTGAGGTTATAATAAGTATCCATGAAGTCTTGTTGGACAATATCCCCAAAGGCTTCACTTTCCTCCTCCAGCATCCCCTGAGTTCTGTTCACAGCGGTTTGTGGAAGACCAACCAAAAAGATTCTCACCACGTCAACATCATAATTACTCTCATTGCCCCAGGTTTCCCGAATGGCATGCCTACTATCGATATCATGGGATGTACCAATTACCATTATGACAAGAAAGGGGTTCCGGTCTTTGCACTTCTTTTCCTGGCTGATGAGAAACTTGTACGGGAATGGATAAGGGGGGGCCAGAGGGTGTTGGAAGCCCGGATAGGTCAGATTGTTTACAGGAGGAGGGATTTCCTGGACACTTGGATGCCCCCGAAACACCATCAATCTACTAACGAGCCATTCTTCATTTTCAAAGTACAGGTATCCAGATGAAAACATCAATGTGAGCATAAGGGCAATAGAAATCCTCACCACACAGCGTCGTCCCATTGAGCTGGATCCAACCGGAACCTCTGCACAAAGATAAGAGAATATCTACATGTAAGTACTTTGTTAGCTCAAAAAAAACAGCGCTCTCTCTATACTTATGCTGTATAGGGGTTCCTAGACAGTTACACATAGTTACATAGTCTGGTTATAATTCAACCGATAAAAGAGGGAAAGAAACTGTGCAATTCTATCTAAACAATATTATACCCACAGTTGATGTAGTTGTAATGTATTTTTATTTCCTATGTATTTCTAAACATATAGTAGGTATTTACTAGATTTTGCCTGTTATAGTGACAGGGTCTTTTTAAGTTGTTGGCACTTGAGTCACATAGTTGAGTCCTCTCTTTATGGTTTAATCTCTTTGAGAATTGTAATTTTTTTTATCTTATTTAATATTAATATAACCCAAAAAAAGGGCCATAGCAATCCAGACGACAATTGCCTTTGTTTCTTTAACCACTTCTGGACCGGAAGATTTCCCCCCTTAATGACCAGGCCATATTTTGTGATTCGGCACTGCGTTAGTTTAACGGATAATTGCGCAGTCGTGTAACGCTGTACCCAAATAAAATGTCCTTTTTTATGCCTACAAATAGAGCTTTCTTTTGGTGGTATTTGATCACATCTGTGATTTTTATTTTTTTGCGCTATAAACAAAAAAAGAGCGACAATTCTGAAAAAAAAAAAACAATATTTTTCACATTCTGCTATATAACATTCCCAAAAAAATTTTTAAAATCTAGTTTTTTTTAACATTTTAGGCCAATTTGTTTTTCGGCTACATATTTTTGGTAAAAAAATTGCAATAAGCGTATTTTGATTTGATTTGATTTTGGTATGCGCAAAAGTTATCGCGTCTACTAACTACGGGAAAGATTTATGTAATTTTTATTGTTTTTTTACTAGTAATGCCGGCGATTTGTGATTTTTTGCGGGACTGCGACATTGCAGCGGACAGATCGGACCCCTAACTGACATTTTTGACACTTTTGGGGGGAACCAGTGACATTACTACAGTAATCAGTGCTAAATAATATGCACTGTTTCTGTAATAATGACACTGGCAGGGAAGGGGTTCACACTGTGGGTGATCAATGGGTTAAATATGAGCCTAGGGGAGTGATTCTAACTGTATGGGGGCGGGGCTTATGGAATGACCATATAGACCTTTGATCCTATATAGAAGGATCACAGGAGCTCTGTGATCATTCCAGAGAGAAGAACGGTCAGCTGTGTTTACAACAGCTGACCGTTCTCTCTCAGCGGGGAGCGATCGCGGGTGTCAGGCAGCAATCGGAGCCGCCTGACACGTGCATCGGAGTCCCCACTCCTGAGCCGGCAGCTAGGGGTGGAGCACACGCTGCCGGCGCATGACCGACGTAACCCTACATCGGTTCTTCTAGGAGCGCCGCCCTGCCGCAGTGTATATGCGGTGGGAGGTCCGGAACCGGTTAATTGATATTTAAGTTCGGATTATTAATAATGTTTTGATTTTTTTCTTAAATCCCTTTATATATACCTTATATTGCAGTCCGATGCTCCCAGACATTGGGGTGCATACATAATATTGTGTGCCTGTCTTTCTGTCCAGGAGTACTGTAAGCAAAGGTCAACATGATGGCAAGGATAACAGCTGTTACAAAAAACAGAATTTGTTAACAGCACTGGTATGTACTGTGCGCTGCAGGGTGTTGTCACAACACATTGCGGTGCTTGATTTTTTATAAACCTTTTTTTTAAGTTACTTTTATTCAATTCTATGTGCGATAGCACAGTGCAATGTGTTGCTGCACAAGTAGCGTTTTGCGTTGCAGTAAAATGTATACCTGCATCATTTTATCACCTTACATCAATGCAGCGTATGCGGATTGGGTGTTATTACACTGCTCAACAAAGGAACACTTTGAAAACACATCAGATCTCAATGGGGAAAAATCTCATGCTGGATATCTATACTGGTATGGGCTGGGTAATGTGTTAGAAAGGAAAGGATGCCATATCATTTGATGGAAATGAAACATATCAACCTACAGAGGGCCGAAATCAAAGTGAAAAAATTATGCAGCAGGCTAATCCATTTTGCTGACATCTCATAATGGTATTTAGTAGTTTGTATGGCCTGACAACATTGGGACATGCTCCTAATGAGACGACGGATGGTGTCCTGGGGTATTTCCTCCCAGATCTGGACCAGGGCATTACTGAGCTCCTGAACAGACTGAGGTGCAACCTGGCGGGGTCGGATGGACCAAAACAATGTCCCAAAGGTGTTCTATTGGATTTAGGTCAGATGAGCGTAGGGGGTCATTCATTGGTATCAATTCCTTCATCCTCCAGGAACTGGCTGCATACTTTCGCCACATGTGGCCGGGCATTGTCGTGCACCAGGAGAAACCCAGGACCCACTGCACTAGCGTACAGTCTGACAATGGGTCCAAGGATTTCATCCCAATACCAAATGGCAGTCAGGGTGCCATTGTCTATCCTGTAGAGGTCTGTGCGTCCCTCCATGGATATGCCTCCCCAGACCATCACTGACCCACCACCAAAGTTGTCATGTTGAACGATGTTACAGGCAGCATAACGTTCTCCACGGCTTCTGCAGACCCTTTCAAGTCAGTCACATGTGCTCAGGGTGAACCTGCTCTCATCTGTGTAAAGCACAGGGTGCCAGTGTCAGACCTGCTAATTCTGGTGTTCAATGGAAAATGCCAATTGAGCTCCACAGTGCTGGGTAATGAGCACAGGGCCCACTAGAGGATGTCGGGCCCTCAGGCCACCCTCCTGAAGTCTGTTTCTGATTGTTTGGTCACAGACAATTACACCAGTGGCCTCTAGCAGTTCTTATCCTGGTCCTCCTTGCACAAAGTTGCAGATACCGGTCCTGCTGATGGTTTAAGGACTTTCTACGACCCTGTCTAGCTCTCCTAAGAATAACTGCCTGTCTCCTGGAATCTCCTCCATGCTCTTGAGACTGTGCTGGGACACAGAGCAAACTTTCTGGCAATGGCACGTATTGATGTGCCATCTTGGACCAGTAGTGACACTGACCCTACGGTAGTCAAATGCAAAACTAGTAAAAAAAAGTCAGAAAAGATGAGTAGGGAAAAATATGTCAGTGGCCCTTACCTATAAAATTATTCCTCAAACCAAAGCAGCTGAAACTAATTAACAACCCCATTCTTCTACTTAAATGGCCAGATCAATATCCCAGGAGTTTATTTGACTTGATGCTATACCCTGATTAAAAAGTGGTCTTTTCATTTTTTTTGGCAGTGAACAATTGCATAGGTTTGAAGTCAACCTCCAGACTTTTAGCTTAATGCACAACTTTACTCACCCTTACTCCATTGCTGCGTGTCATGGAGCTCCCTTACCTGTCAATGACATTTGCGGACGGTCTTCAAGGTATCAATCTTCTACCATTTTCTTTGGCTGGGCCAAGATGATGTCACTCCCGTGTTATGCACTAGAGCAGGGATTCCCAAACTATGGCCCTGCAGTTGTTCAGGAACTACAATTCCCATCATGCCTAGTCATGTCTGTGAATGTCAGAGTTTTACAGTGCCTCATGGGATGTGTATTTCTGCAACAGCTGCAGGGCCGCAGTTTGGGAATCCCTGCTTTAGAGGTTATTCTTCTTGGCAAAATTGTACACTGAACTGAGTGTACAGTGCAGACAGGCAGGTAAGAAGCTTTAATGCAGAAAAGACATAGCATGTCTGTAATGGCTTCTGAATTACACCCCCCTCCACTCCTACTAGTTTAGGGGGTGTAATTTTTCCATTATCTGTTCCCCTTTCTGGTGATCATGTACTGGACAGATCTGAGGGACTATTTCTTTCGTTTCGGGCGCATTCCCATTCCATTCCCACTTGCATGTTTTTCTGCCTTGGCTCAAGTCCCGGCCAGCTGCATGCCTGCCTATCTCTGTGTCTTCCCCGGCAGAGTGATCTCCCTCCACTCGGCTCGGCTCCCACCTAGTAGTAGCTGGGTCCCGAAAGAGTGAGACTTGAGAGGCTGTGAGGCGGCGGCAGCGACAGGCAGAGAGAGGCAGCTAAGCTCAGCTGACCGTGTCCAGTAGCAGGAAGAGAGGGGAAACAGATCCCATCATGGGGCTGCCAGATTTACTGCTACAGGGCAGTCATTCTGCGCAAGTGCATGTATATATACGTGATCCTGCATTTCTGATTATCGAAGCCAATCAGCGGGTCCGGCGGATTCGGGTTAATTTTAGCAGCTAATTTTGATTTTGTTTTAGTCTAAAGCCCCGTACACGCGTTTCCGATTGTCGGACGTAAATATTCGGCCGACGACCGATCGGCTGATTGTAGGCTTGTTAGTATGATGCTTCCGACAGCCGACAGCGCATTTTCGGCCGAACAGAATCTGTCATGCAGGCATTAAAATTTTTGTTGGCCAACACCAGAACGGCCTATTGTTCGCCAGTCAGTACAGAATTCGGCCGACAGACAGCAGATTAGCAAGACTGGGCATGCTCAGAAAAGAAAAAAGACAAGGAAAGTTAACCATCCCATGACATCACTTCTGCAGTCGGCTGTTGTTGGCCGACAAAATTCCTGTGCAGTCTTTTGCAGTTTTCAACAGACACGACAGCCCTGGAAAAAGACGGCCGATCGTTCGGCCGACAATCAGTACGTGTGTACGGGGCTATAGTCTTTTGACTAAAATGCTATTTTAGTTTTAGTCATATTTTAGTCATCTGAATTGTTTTAGTTTTAGTCATATTTTAGTCATCTGAATTGTTTTAGTTTTAGTCATATTTTAGTCAACTAAAATCTCATACATTTTAGTCAACTACAAATCAAATGGGTTTAGGTCAATATTAATGAATTATTTAAACATTTCCCTAGAATTTCCAAACTAATTACTGTATTTATCGGCGTATAACACGCGCTTTTTCCTCCTAAAAATGGAGGAAAAAGCAGCAGTGCGTGTTATACGCCGATATTAAAAAACAAAAGTCCAGGAAGCATCCCCGAGAGCAGAAGGGGCGGGGCGGCCGAGGAGAAGGAAGGACGAGCTGTCATAAGAGCAGAAGGGGGCGGGCCGGGCCGAGGAGAAGGGAGAACGAGCGTTCCGACGAATAAGTTATTATTTATGATATTAAGGTTTGAACATGCACTACAGACATATATACATATATATATATAAATATATATAAACCCACACACATAGTTTTTTACATATATAGCCCACACACATATGTATATATATATATATATATATATGGGCTGTAGAACGTCTTTATAAATAAATAATACCAAAATATTGCTTTTTGACAAACAGAAGTGCAACTTTAAAATACAAAAAAAAAACAAAAAACTGTAAACTGTATTGGCTGTAATGTCAGTGCACATTACCTGAATATATTACCAATATTCATTATTAAGAAAAAATATAAGAAAAGCCTTTTTCTTAATTTTTTTCTCTTTCAGCAGCTTAGTAGATAAATAGATTGGTGTGAGTCTCGCGCTATCTGGAGAAAATCTATTGTACACTTCCTTAATGCTGCGTATACCGATACTGTAAACCATACAGGGTGAAAATGAATACTTGGGGGGAGGGGTACCGCGCTTCAGGAAAGTAACGCACCTAGTCTAGTAATTTTATCAGTGAACACCAACCAAACATGTGTTCAAAAATTATTACACCATATCTATGTGTCAAATATACAGTGAAAAATTGTGTTTTGCAATAAATATAATAAATAACAAATATCAAATGCCAAAATCTTCACTTATCTAACATATAAAGTGCACTAGTGTTTACAAAATTAATCTATATAAAAATATTATCCTCTAAGCCCCGGTTCACACTTGTGCGTGTGCGGGGTTCGCATGTAATGTCGGAGCGCACTGCTCCGACATTACATGCGATCGGCTGTGCGGTGCGAGTTTAGCCATACAGTTTGTATGGCTAAATTCGCACCGCAGCCGCACCAAACACGCACAGGGACCATTTTTGGCAGCCGCATCAGGATCGGATCGCACAGCGGTTCACACTTGTGCGATCCGATCCTGTGCGAACTGCAAGATCGCACTGCGATATGCGATCAAACTGGGGGTGTCGTTAACATTACATTGACACCCCCAGCGTATCGCATATGGCAGTGTGAACTGCCGGGGGTGCGTGTGCGATGCGGGAACAGGCTGCGGATTCTCAGCCTTCCCGCATCGCATAAATGTGAACCGAGGCTTAGACCAAAATATATGGGTGGATGCTCAAAACACAAGGCTATGCAGGTGACAGTAAAGTGCTCAGTGCTGAAATAACGGGTGGATAAATAATTATTTCATCCTAATATTCAGTCCATTATAAAGTGCTATAAAAGTGTCCAAAAAACAGCACAAATCAATTGTGTTGAAAGGTGTCTGTGATCCTCTTCTTCTCTAGAATTAAACCTCCACCTAACACCGTGAAAAACCAGTCGGGTGCTTCTTTTCACTCTTTACCCCTGAGGGTGTGCTACTTGCTTACCTCAATCAATAAGGTATTGCGCCTTATGATCTAAATCAACTACTCCTCTCCTATCCTTTTTCCTTTACACTCAGGGATGGTGTTCAGCTTATGCTGGAAGGATCGGGGTACAGTGTTCTCCAGATGTCCCACGGATCTCAAAAATTAAAAGCTTACATAGTGCAGTATTGCCGTGTTCAAAACTACTTTATTCAAAGAAATGGAAATGCACTTACAAACAGACGTTTAAAGCAGGCATTTTTAAGCTGTAAAGAAGTTATTGCGGTCTTCACTTCCGCATCCGAACGTCACTTCCGGTCAAACGGCCCTACGCGTTACACCACTTCCGCTCACGTGGCTTCTTAAGGGATTAGTAGATATCCCTTACTTATGCAGTAGTACATTACATGTTTAAACTTCAATGTGCTATCATTACAGGCTTTGGGTGGAATTGTGTTGCCGATTTAGAAATGGCCAGCAGAATAGTGCTCATTTTGATGTCAATTTTCAATTTAGAATTAGTCATAGTCTTTTGATTAAAATTTCATTTTTGGTTTTAATCATCTGAATTGTTTTAGTTTTAGTCGTATCTTAGTCGACGAAAATAGTGTTAATTAAGTCGACGAAAATATTTCAGTCGACAAAATTAACAGTGGTACCCGCTGATCGTTCTGTAAACAAGGCAGATCGCCATTCTGTCAGTATGGAGGACATTGATCCTATGTTCCTGCAAAGCAGAGACATAGACCTATGACTTCCCCTAGTAAAGACACCTCCCAACTCCTCCCAAACACTTGCTAGGCACACATTTAACCCTTTGATTGCCCTAGATGAAGCCGCTAAATGTCGCTATTACTAGTAAAAGAAAAATATGTCCCCGGATTGCATTTTAAAAAAGCTGGTCCCCTTACTATTGGATCCTCTGGAAAGTCCATTCAACTGCCTGATCCTCGTTACAACTGGTGGTTCTACATGCCGTTTAATCCTGTTTTCAAGTCAGCGTGGAACACAGGAAGTTTCTCTTTATCTGGAAAATCTTGTTGTGGGGAAACTCCTGACTGTGCTGTTTGCTGCTGCAGTGTGCTCCTGATACCAGCAGTTGCAGGAGGTGCCCTAAAAGAGATATACTGGCCTATTGCCATGGATTGTCAGTATATCTTGATATCCATGAGTGTGGAAAATAGCCTCAGGCTTCTGCTACAAAAGGATGAGTCATGTTTCAAGTTCTTCTGTTACTATAACAGTAGTTGTAAACCGCGGCTTGTTAAAAATAAAAAAATAAAACAACTGTAAGGCAATTGCATAATGGCCTAGTTTGCATCGCATGATAGCTCATTACGAAATACTTACCTTGGAACAAAGCCCTCTAATGGCACACTGTCACCACTGAGAGGGCTGACATCTTCCCCTGGTCTTTCTTCCGGGTTTGCACGCTCCGACTGTGTGATTGGCCAGAGCCGCAAAGATGTCACCCCCGCTCATGCGCGCGGGAGCCCTCAGTTTCGGCACAAAGCTCTGAAGTTCCGGCAAGGTATGCCGGACCTTCAGAGCGCATGCGCTGGTGATGTCAGCGGCTACATGCAGGGATAGTCATTTTACCTACAGGTAAGCCTTATAATAGGCTTACCTGTAGGTAAAAAAACACAAAGCGGGCTTTACTACCACTTTAAGTAGAAGGATTAACAGAATACAAGTTATTGTTATTACTGATGTAGCACCCTCCTAGGTAGGTGCGAGTGAGAAATTATAGTTTTGAGCTCTGTCTGCTTACCAGAAGAGCTGCAGGTAAATCTATATTGTTCTCTGCCTACCAGAGAGCAGGATCTGTTAGTGAGGTCTGTTCATTGTGCTCAGAGTGCAACTCATTGTGTCTAGAGAGTGTTTCAAACTGGTCCAATAGGGAGGCATGTTGGACAGTGGGAGGAAACCTGATGAATGGGTGCATGGGCTTTTGATACAGTCCTGACGATTGGCAGAGGGAAAGTTGCTTCAGTGCACCTTGGGATACTGTATAAAAGCCAGGAGCACATGTGCTCGAGATTTTTCGCTTGGGGAGCCGAGTCCGGGATAGAGGGGGCGGCTGCCTTCTCCTCTGTAGAGGTGCCATGCGGCCTCAGGGGGTCATCCTGAGGCCCGGAAGAGTGGCAATGAGGAGCTGAACTCAGAGGTCCAGGGAAGCTGCCTGAGAGGGGAGACACTGGAGGATCTGTTTCTGCAGTACAGTGAGTACAGAAACTTATGTCAAGGGGCCTGACCTGAGAGGGGCCATCCCTGCTCCTAGGATAGTCAATGGACGGGTGTCAGCTGAAAGGGGATGCTAGTGAGAGTCTAAAACGAATACATACAGAGGGCGCACCAGCCTGGCGCATTACCTTTGAAGCAATTTATTTATATAAAATAATATGCACATCATACTCACAAAGTGGATATAAAAAACAAGCAAGGAATAAAATGATGGATCCACCGGAAATGTCCACTGAGCCTCACCCACAGATACCAACCGTGGTGAGATGCAAACCTAAAAAACACTTACGAGTTTCGTGGGTGTCCCCCCTTCCTCAGAGCTCTGTGTATATTATTTTACATAAATAAATTGCTTGAAAGGTAATGCACCAGGCTGGTGTGCCCTCTGTACATTTTCTTTTTATGCCCCGTTCACATTGCCGCGATCCGACTTGGGGGGGCGACCTCGGAGCGGCCTCCACGGACTTCATAACATTGAATTCTATGGCGGTCGCCTCCGGGTCGCCCCAAAGAAGCTCCGGACCCTTTTTCTAAGTCGGAGCGACTTGTGTCGCTCCTATTAGAACGGGTCCGCAGCTTCCCTATGGAAGGCGACCTGTGAGGCGACCAGGTCGCCTCACAGGTCGCCTTAGTGTGAACAGGGACTTAGAGTCTCATTTGAGTTTCCTTGACCTGTTGAGAGTGGCAGCACACGACAACACCAGCTGAGTCGTAATTCCAGGAAACCAAGTCGTATGACAACCCCTCAAGCGCAGGAGCAAATTCTTTCATTTACATGCTAGTGCCAGTGTCATGAAGATAACATATCATTCACCAAGTCATCTTGTCAGAGAGTAAAGAGAGAGCAAGAGACTTAACCCCATCTACACTTGTGGCAATGTGTGGATTAACAGCCTGGCTGTTCCTGATCACTAAAGAAGTTCTGAAGATAGAAGTCCTCATCTATATGAATAGTTCAGTTGGAGTATCCCACTATTCCCTTCTCCTATCCCAATTATAAAATAAACACCAAAAAACCAAAAACCCCTAGAATGTTTATTTCTGTGAAGAGCCAACGGGAGCAAGGAGGGATGCAGGAACTTTATCTAATTATAACCGTGAGCTGGTAACCAGGGGAGCCCATCAAGACATTATCCAGCAGTTCCTGCGGGTTCAGTGCTACACTGAGAATCAGTGTTATATCACTCCTGATTACACTATGCTTGAACTTTGCCACCTAAAGTTGGAACATACTTGCTGGATTTTGGTGTGACAGAGCCAGTAGGATCAAAGAAAATACCTGTTGAACTTTGGTGTGACAGAGCCTACAAGAATGTTCACACTAAAGTTTGTACGTTCTGAACTCTGAGAATAGAGAGACAATAAAAAAATCTTCAGCTAGCTCAATAACTTTAAGCATGTGCCCATTGAAGTCTGGGGTTACAGAGGCAATTTGATGTTTTAGTTAGGTAGTCAGGTAGGTTGTGCTTTTGGTACTGGGGCAAGCCTACATCTAAAGCCTATACCTAATGGACTAAAAAAAAGTGTCTGCTTGTGAACTTTTCTCTGTTTTACTGTCACCAGATGGTGTGAGGGAGCCAATTTGAGAGAACAGTGAGTTTTTTTCTCTCAATAGTAGATTAGTGCTATAATGTGTTGTAAAATGTTATAAATATTGCATAGTTAATTGCTCTCATGTGCGTACTATCCTTATATCGTCTTCCTCGGCTGAGGAGAGACCAAGCCTTAAACCTGTCTGATCATATTTCCTTTATATTAATGTCTAGTATAGTATTAGTTAGATATGTAATAATGTCGTTATTATTGCAATTTTCACTTGCTTTTGTGTGGAATGCTGCACGTAATTGTAAAAAAAGTCTATTTACCACCTGATTCGTGTGGCATGCCACACGTACTTTTCCTTTAAAGTTTATCTCTCCCTTTGGAAAGCTTGACAAGGCGCCGGCGCGCAAAACATGGTACTATAGTGACGGGACCAACCCTCCGACGCTCGTTTCCTAGCACCTCGTCCTCTGGTTCTTCCGGTTCCAGGCGCGGTGAGTGATGTCATCACCCAGCGCCCCATCTGCTTCCGGTGTGACGTGAGAATTACCTACCCCGTGAGAAAAACCTACCCTCGTCACTTCCGGCCAGGAACAGCTGAGCAGCGCAGCAGTGCGCATGCTCACAGGGCCGGATACGTAATGGAAGAGCTGAGGATCAGACTAGTGCGCATGCGCACTAGTAGGAAACGATCACGGTGTCCGTGAAAAAAACCTACCCGCGCGGGGGTTACATTAAAACAGCTGTGCTGCACTACGAGTCATCTCCGCTCCTGTCCCTGTCACTACCCTGATCTTGGCGAGTAAATATAAAAGCGGCTCTGGGCTCCGTGATTTATATTTTCATACAGCCGCCGCCGCTTTTATATTTACTAGCCGAGATCAGGGTAGTGACAGGGACAGGAGCGGAGATGACTCGTATTGCAGCACAGCTGTTTTAATGTAACTGCTCACGTTACACACACTGCCGTGAACCGGAAATGACGAGGGTAGGTTTTTCTCACGGGTAGGTAATTCTCACGGAACACCGGCTGTCTGGTGCGTTCTACGGCTGTAGAACGTGACTCTTCTTTCCATCCATCCCGGAAACGTGTCCACCGGCCATCCAGGCTCTTTCACCAGGATTGGTGATTTACCCGGCCAGAGCTTTCATTGGCTTGCTAATTTATCTCCAATGCTGTGGACATCAGATGCAGAAGATACCACAGAGGATGCAGGAGGGCTAATATTAAAGAGGTTGTTAACCCATACAATTTTTTTTTGCAACCTGAAAGAGAAACACATAATGAGCTAGTATGCACCGCATACTAGCTCATTATGAAATACTTACCTTAGAACGAGCCCCCGCCGTGCCGCCCGCTTACCTGTATGACGGGCGACATGTCCAGTCGCCCGTCTTCCGGGATCGCGGCATCCGGCCATCTGATTGGCCGGAGCCGCGGTGACGTTACTCCCGCACATGCGCTTGGGAGCCGACGGTCACAGCACGGGGCTCTGAAGGAACGGCACCAGCGGCCGTTCCTTCAGAGCGCATACGCCAGTGACGTCACTGGCTGCATGTTAGGTAAATATCTCCTAAACGGTACATGTTTAGGAGATATTTACAGTACCTATAGGTAAGCCTTATCATAGGCTTACCTATAGGTAAAAGTTGCAGAGGAGGGTTTACTTCCTTTTTAAGGTATCACCTTACCCTTTTAACTGATTTTTAATTGACCTTGCATTTTCATTGCAATGTGAACCTGCAGTTTGTGATATATATTTTTTCCTTTAATAAACATGGACCTTTTCAACATAACCACTTGAGGAGTTTTTTCAAGTTTCTGTACAATTCTGATCAGGATCATCAGTGGAAGTATTCCCTTCTAAGCCTGTCCTTCTAGCGCTCTTGTACACCTTATTGCGGTATCTTTCCCTTTTACCCTTCCCTACCCACATTTTGCCAGGACATCCGCTCTCAGGCTTGAAAGCATATGTATTTTACCCGCAGACTCCAGGGACGTTGTCTCCTTGGCAGAGAGGAGGCTACTGGTAAATTTAGCTGTGCTAGGTGGTAACTAGTCTGGCTGATTTGTAGTGTTTATGACCATTTGGTTTTACTCCTAAGCCTAGTTTAGCTGTGGTTCCTGCCTTTTGTCAGTAGGGGCACTGTTACCTTTTGGCATTAGTATGATGAGATACAGTGAAGCTAAGTTATGGTTATATATATTCAATCTAGTAGAAAACAACTACTAGATATAAAGGGGGAAGTGGTGGTAAAAAGAGAAAACCACTCTAGAGCTTTATCTCATCAAAATATAGATGCGGATGAATAATACCAATAATACAGGGCAAAAAACAGACACATGAAAGAACCATGCGGAAGGGTATAAATAAGATCCACGCAATGTAACTAGTAAAAAACTTTATTGATTGAAACATTCCCTGAATATGGAACACATGAATGAAATGATTAGAACATCACCTCTACCAAACATAGCATAAATAACAACACATAAAATGTGACAATGGTTAAAGCGGAGTTCCACCCTGGGAATACATTTTTTAATAAAAATACCCCCGGGACAGTCAGGGCTAGCACATTCCACAATGGCTAGCCTCTGATCTGTCCCGGGTTGCACTTACCTTTTAGGAGAAATACTTACCTTGAAAAAGTATTGTCCAGCGCTGCCATCTCAGGTGTGGGCAGCTTGAAGCCAGCGCGATCCTCTTCTGCGTCCTCTTCCGTCTTCTTCGGTCCCACGATGCACTGCACCGGCCCCGCCGTCACTTCCGGTGCTGCAGCGTCATCCCTGCACAGCTTCTGGGCATGCCCAGAAGCTGTTTAGAAGGGAATGACGCGCGCACCGGAACTGACGTCGGGGCCGGTGCAGGCGCATTGATTCCTGGGAGCGATGACGTTCAGCTCCCAGGAATCATTGCAAAGCCAGGAAGTGACGAATCGCCGTGGCCGCCGAGGGGAGGAAGAAGGAAGTAAGGTGAGTATATTTTCTTCTCTACGAGGTAAGTAAAAAAAAAAAAATTGCGATTATCCATTTGTTTTTCAGGTGACCCGGAGCGAGAAGATGGAGGTAAGTATAATTTTAGGGTGGAACTCCACTTTAAGTAATTAGATATAAGGCAGGTATCCACAAAAGGTATGACACTTGATGTGAATAATGAAGTGGCTGACAGCATCAGCAGTGGAAAAGCAATTGAAGCAAGCTATAGATCTCTAAGGACAGGAGCAGTGGCGGCTGGTGCTCAAAATTTTTGGGGGGGCGCAAAAAGAAAAATGTAATTGGTATTGCTTCGCGTTAAAAAACGCTGTAAAAAATTGCGTGACTTTGAAGTCATGGTACAGGCATGGCACAGGTGATGGTATAGGCATGGCATAGGTGATGGTACAGGCATGGCACAGGTGATGGTATAGGCATGGCATAGGTGATGGTACAGGCATGGCACAGGTGATGGTATAGGCATGGCACAGATATGGTATAGGCATGTCACAGGTCATGGTACAGGAGATGGTATATGCCCTCTTTCAATGCAGTGACCAGCGTACATGCCCCCTTTCAATGCAGAGACCAGTGTACATGCCCCCTTCAATGCAGAGTTCAGCGTGCGTGCCCCCTTCAATGCAATGAACATTGTGCTGTGCCCCCTTCAATGCAATAAACACTGTGCTATGCCCCCTTCAATGCAATAAACACTGTGCTGTGCCCCCACAATGCAGAGTTCAGCGTGCATGCCCCCTTCAATGCAACTGTGCCGTGCCCCCTTCAATGCAATGAACAAGGTGCTGTGCCCCCTTCAATGCAATAAACACTGTGCTGTGCCCCCTTCAATGCAATAAACACTGTGCTGTGCCCCCTTCAATGCAATAAACACTGTGCTATGCCCCCTTCAATGCAATGAACACTGTGCTGTGCCCCAACAATGCAGAGTTCAGCGTGCATGCCCCCTTCAATGCAATAAACACTGTGCTGTGCCCCCTTCAATGCAATAAACACTGTGCTGTGCCCCCTTCAATGCAATAAACACTGTGCTGTGCCCCCTTCAATGCAATGAACACTGAGCTGTGCCCCCTTCAATGCAATAAACACTGTGCTGTGCCCCCTTCAATGCAATAAACACTGTGCTGTGCCCCCTTCAATGCAATGAACTCTGTGCTGTGCCCCAACAATGCAGAGTTCAGCGTGCATGCCCCCTTCAATGCAACTGTGCTGTGCCCCCTTCAATGCAATGAACACTGTGCTGTGCCCCCACAATGCAGAGTTCAGCGTGCATGCCCCTTTCAATGCAACTGTGCTGTGCCCCCTTCAATGCAATAAACACTGTGCAGAGTTCAGCGTGCGTGCCCCCTTCAATGCAACTGTTCCGTGCCCCCATCAATGCAGAGTTCAGCGTGCGAGCCCCTTTCAATGCAGAGCGCCACAGCATTGTCCCCAATCACTGCAGAGCGCCACAGCATTGTCCCCAATGATTGCAGAGCGCCACAGCATTGTCCCCCAATGATTGCAGAGCGCCAGCATTGTCCCCCAATGATTGCAGAGCGCCACAGCTTTGTCCCCCAATGATTGCAGAGCGCCACAGCATTGTCCCCCAATGATTGCAGAGCGCCACAGCATTGTCCCCCAATGATTGCAGAGCGCCACAGCATTGTCCCCCAATGATTGCAGAGTGCCACAGCATTGTCCCCCAATGATTGCAGAGCGCCACAGCATTGTCCCCCAATGATTGCAGAGCGCCACAGCATTGTCCCCAATGATTGCAGAGTGCGCCACAGCATTGTCCTCCAATGATTGCAGAGCGCCAAAGCATTGTCCCCCAATGATTGCAGAGCGCCACAGCATTGTCCCCCAATGATTGCAGAGCGCCACAGCATTGTCCCCCCAATGATTGCAGAGTGCCACAGCTTTGTCCCCCAATGATTGCAGAGCACCACAGCATTGTCCCCCAATGATTGCAGAGCACGCCAGCATTGCCCCCCAATGATTGCAGAGTGCCAGCATTGTCCCCCAATGATTGCAGAGTGCCAGCATTGTCCCCCAATTATTGCAGAGTGCCACAGCATTGCCCCCCAATGATTGCAGAGTGCCAGCATTGTCCCCCAATGATTGCAGAGTGCCAGCATTGTCCCCCAATTATTGCAGAGTGCCACAGCATTGCCCCCCAATGATTGCAGAGCGCCACAGCATTGTCCCCCAATGATTGCAGAGCGCCACAGCTTTGTCCCCCAATGATTGCAGAGCGCCACAGCATTGTACCCCAATGATTGCAGAGCGCCACAGCATTGTCCCCCAATGATTGCAGAGCGCCACAGCATTGTCCCCCAATGATTGCAGAGCGCCAGCATTGTCCCCCAATGAATGCAGAGTGCCCACAGCATTGTACCCCAATGATTGCAGAGTGCCACAGCTTTGTCCCCCAATGATTGCAGAGTGCCAGCATTGTACCCCAATGATTGCAGAGCGCCAGCATTGTCCCCCAATGATTGCAGAGTGTCAGCGTGCGTGCTCCGTTCAAACTTACCTGGCGGCGGCGCGGCTCAGCTTCTTCCTCCTCTTCTGCGGCGGGTCCTTCTCCCTCGTCGTCTCGGCGGCGGGAACCGGCGGGCGGCCTCTCCTCTTCTCTGAGCGGCGGTGACGGTGAGTGATTGACGCACGCACCGGCACCGCCCCCATTGCGACGTCAGCGATATCCTGGATGATGATTGGTCCAGGCTGTAGACTGGACCAATCACAGCCAGGATATCAGAAAGTGGGGGTGTCCAACCGCAAAGACTTGCGCCCAGGATACCCCCCTACCCCCCCCAGAAGGCAGCCAATCGGCGCCTCTTCTGGGACGTAACCCCACCCCCCCCCCCCCCCAGCCACCAGTTCCTTGGGTTCAGGCCGGCGAACCCAATTTTTTTTTTTGAACAACTTTATTTGTTCGTTTTGTTTTTTTTTTTTCTTTTTTTTTTTAGGGGTAGGGGGGCGGCGCCCTGGTATGGTAAAGCAGAGAGGCAAGGCAAACTCCCCAGATTCAGTCCTTCAGATATGGGGCATGGAGAGGCACTAGTAGTACTCACTGCTGGCTTTTGCATCATCTATCAATTTCGATCATAGTTGCACTTCAAAGTCCAACTGGCCAAGGCTACACCTCCGATATGAGTGGATGGAACACCTTGCTACCAGCTTGTATCATCTGCTACATTATTGTATCAGTTGACTCTACCTTACCTGAGTGGGAGGTGTAGCCTTGGCCAGCTGGACTTTGAAGTGCAACTATAATCGAAGTGGATGGATAGTGCAAACGCCAGCAGTGAGTACTACTAGTGCCTCTCAGTACCCCGTATCTGGAGGACTGAATCTGGGGAGTTTGCCTTGCCTCTCTGCTTTACCATACTCCTGTCCTTAGAGATCTATAGCTTGCTTCAATTGCTTTTCCACTACTGATGCTGCCAGCCACTTCATTATTTAGATCAAGTGTCATACCTTGTGTGGGTACCTGCCTTATATCTAATTACTTCATGAGGATTATTTGTCTGTGCAGCGTGGATGCTCCCTTTGCTTCTGGATCCCATATTGCTTGATAGCAAGGCCCGAAGCGAAAAAAAAAAAAAAAATAGCGCAGGGCAGACATGACCATGTGAAGAGGGGAGACAGGGCAGGTGTGAGTTAAATTAAATTGTTTTGAGTTGGGGGGTATTCAGGGATTGGTGTATCAGGTTTGGGAGGGGTTGAGGTACAGTTAGGAGGGGTGGCCCCTCAGATTGGAGGTCAGTGGAAGTTCAACGGACGAAGGAAGAAGAAGCTTGGTCACCCACCTTTTTCACTGCAGAGCATCTCACCTCAGCTTCCCTGGTCTGTGATGGCGGATTTGGACGTTTTGCTGGAGCAAATCAAGGCCGCTGCCGCGGTGAAGGGGACTGAGTGGCTCCGGTCCCAGGTCTCCACGTTGATGGGGGTTCAGGACTCTGCACAGGATTCGGAGGGGCTTGCGGTCCCGCGGGCTCGGCGGTCACGGCCGCCAGAGCGTTTTTCACCGGACCCTTCCCCTCGAGCTCAGCGTCATCCTAGGAGCCCCGACAGGGACCCTTCAGGGCCGCCGGCTAAGCGTACTCCTGCTGCGGCCGTGCGCGCCTCTGGGAGGAATCCTCTGCATGGACGGAGCTCTGGGGGTAGTGGGGGGAGGCGGCCTTCGGTCTCTCCCCGTCCCTCTCGCCGGGGTGCTACTGGACTGGCGGGCTCCCCTACTGGCGATGCTCCGGTCGGAGGGGTGCCTCGGCGTGGGAGCGGCTTCATGGCGGCCGGTGGCAGCAGTGATCGGCGGGACTCGGAGTCGGCCTCGGCTGGGCGCAGAGAGATGACGCGGCGGGGCAAGTCACGTGGCCGGGTCATCGGACGTTCGGCTGGTTCACAGAGGTCTCCGTCGGGCGGAGCTGGAGTACGGGGGCGTGGACGCCTGTCGCTCGGCTCTGCAGATGGCGGGAGTGCGACACCTGGTGGACGGATGTCGGCGGTGCCCGGGGACGATCGTTCGGAAGGCGAGGTGTCCGGATCGGATGTGGAAGAGGATGTCGGTGGTCGGTCGGGACGAGGGAGGCTGGATCGGCGGCTGGGGGCGCCCCCCCTGGGCAGACAGGTGAGGTCACAATTCCTTCTCTGGCTTTGTCTGATTTGCGGGGCTTGTTTGATGTGGGGGGTGGGAGTGCTGGAGGGGCTCGGGGGGTGGGGGTGTCCCGGCCAGTGGGGGCGGGGACCCCGGAAGGGGGTGATGATGGGGGTTTGAGGGGCTTCCTCCTGGGTCTACGGGACCTCTTGGGGCGTTTGCCCCCGGGGGACGGGGGCCGCTTGTCTCCAGCGGCGGCTTGGGTGCCTCCGGCGGGGGGCTCGGGCACGGAGCCGGGGGGGGCCCCGGGGCTGGCGGGGCCATCTTCCACGGGGCTAGTTGCGGGGGGGGCTGGGGCCCCTCCCCAGGTTGTTGGTGCGCCGGCAGTGGTGGCAGTGACGGCCGGGGCGGCGGGGGACAAGACCGGGACGGCGAAGGAGGGGAAGGCGGACGCTGTTCGCCTGGACGATTCAGCGAAAGGTGAGGTATATGTTTGTTTTGAGGGCCCATTGGGGGCACATTTGAAGCAGGAAGTCCGGGAGAAGATCTGGAAGGGTGAGTACGTGGAAATCTTCACGCTGTTGCCCCTCGAGAAGTTTCACCTGGACAGGGTTAAACCGGAGGAGCGCAAGAAGGAGGACGAGGAGGCGCGACGCTATCGGCTTATCCCTCGGACCTTCGCCAATTGGCTGCAGGCCTTTGCCATTCTGGCGGGCGTCATAGGGGAAAAGGCGCCGGAAAACTGCTCGGCCCTGTTCTGCTACATGGACGCTGTAGGGGAAGCCTATCGGGTTTACGGGGGGTCGGCCTGGCTGCGGTACGACGAACAGTTCCGGCAGCGGAAGGCGGTTAGGCCGTCCTTGCGGTGGGACCACAAGGACATCAACCTGTGGATGCGGCTCATGTCGTCTGCGAAGGCTCCGAATCAGTTTTTTCCAGGGGGGGCCGGTGGTTCTGCGACCCCGGGACAGCCGGCCGCAAAGAGGAGGGGTTTCTGCTGGCAATTTAATGAGGGTTCCTGTAAGTTCGGTGGCACATGTCGCTTCAAACATGAATGCTCCGGTTGCGGAGGTTCCCATTCCTTGGCTCGGTGTTTTAAGTCCGGAAAAGGGCGGTCCGGAGAGCCTTCGCACAAAGGGGACGACGCCGGTGAGGGTGGAAAGGCTGCGGCCTTTTCTAGATAGGTACCCCGATAGGGCGGCTGCCCGACTTCTGGGGGAGGGTTTTGCGGTGGGTTTTCGTATCCCTTGCTCTTTGGCCTCGGTGCCGCCGGTGGCGAGGAATTTGCGTTCAGCATTGCGCCACCCTTTGGTGGTGTCGGATAAGTTGCACAAGGAAGTGGCTCTCGGTCGCATGGCGGGCCCGTTCTCGGAGGTGCCGGTGCGTGACTTGGTGGTTTCGCCGTTGGGGGTGGTTCCCGAGAAGGAACCCAACAAGTTTCGCCTCATTCACCACCTCTCCTTCCCAAAGGGTGGGTCTGTGAATGACGCCATCGACCCGGATGCCTGTACGGTGTCTTACATTTCCTTTGACGCCGCGGTGGCCTGGGTGCGACATTATGGGCGGGGGGCCTTGATGGCCAAATCGGACATTGAGGCGGCGTTCAGGTTGCTCCCGGTTCACCCGGACAGTTTTCGATTGCTGGGCTGCCGGTGGCAAGGGGCGTATTATGTGGATCGCTGCCTTCCTATGGGCTGCTCCATATCGTGCGCGCTGTTTGAGACCTTCAGTTCCTTTGTGGAGTGGGTGGTTCGGGAGGTTTCCGGTGTGAATTCGGTGATCCACTATTTGGACGACTTTCTGTGTGTGGGCCCGCCCTCTTCCAACGGGTGCGCGATCCTGCTTGCCACGTTGCAGCATGTGGCCGGGAGCTTCGGCATTCCGTTGGCCCCCGACAAGACGGAAGGCCCGACCACGGTGCTCAGCTTCCTGGGCATTGTCGTGGATTCGGAGGCCATGGAGTGTCGCCTACCGGAGGATAAATTGGGGGCTTTGAGAGCTGAAATTGAAGGGGTGCTGGGTTTGCGCAAGATTCAGTTGCACAGCTTGCAGTCGTTGCTGGGTAAATTGAATTTTGCCTGCCGCATTATGCCCATGGGCCGGGTTTTCTGCCGACGGCTGTCGGCGGCGACTTCGGGGGTGAAGTTGCCCACTCACTTCGTCAGGCTCAACAGGGAACACAGGGATGACTTGCGTCTGTGGCACGGTTTTTTGGCCACATACAATGGTAGATCCTTGTGGATGGCCGGGCCGATCAGCAACTTTGATTCGGAACTGTTTACCGATGCTGCTGGTTCGGCGGGGTACGGGGCTTTTCACCGGGGGGCGTGGAGCGCCGCCCCTTGGCCGGGGGCATGGCAGGTAGCGGGGCTGGTCAGCAACTTGGTGTTGCTGGAACTGTTCCCGGTGGTGGTGGCCCTGGAGATTTGGGGGGCGGAGTTCAGGAACCTGAAGGTTCGCCTCCATTGCGACAATCTCGGGGTGGTTCAGGTGATCAACCGCGCGTCGGCTTCGTCTCAGCCGGTGGTGCGCCTCCTCAGGTATTTGGTTTTGCGGTGTCTACGGTTGAATGTTTTCCTGTACGCTGTGCACATTCCGGGGGTTAAGAATGATATTGCTGACGCGCTGTCTCGTTTTCAGTGGGACAGGTTCCGGGAGTTGGCACCGGCAGCGGAGCAACGCGGAGTCACGTGTCCGGAGTGGCTATGGGGGATTGCCTTGGGGTCCTCGCTGGATGGATCAGGAAGTCGGTGAGCGAGTCCACGTGGTCGGCTTATTGCAAGGTATGGTTGGAGTGGCTGGAGGTGTTGCGGGTGGCATCGGTGGATCCTCTGGGTCCGGAGGTCAGGTGGGTGTTACTTTCTTTTGTCTCTGATCATTTTGAGAGGGGCGCGTCGGCTTCCGCTGTGGCTCGCAAGTTGTCCGGCTTGGCCTTTCTGTTTAAATTTCTGGGTTGTCAGGATTACACGAAGGACTTCGTGGTAAGACAAGCGTTACGGGGCTATTCCAGGGCTTATCGGAGGAGGGACACTAGGCGCCCGGTGTCCTTCGCTCTTTTGCAGGACGTCTGCCGGCAATTGGGGGAGCACTGCGCCTCGAGTTACGAGGTGGTGTTGTTTAAGGCGGCCTTTTCTCTCGCTTTTTTCGGGGCTTTCCGGATTGGGGAATTGGTCAGCTCCTCCCGGACGGTGCCGGGGGGCCTATTGGGTCAGGATGTCTCTGTCGGTCGGGAGGGGGTTACTATCCTCCTTCGACGGTCCAAAACGGACCAGAGTGGCAAGGGGGTCCGTGTCCGGTTGTTCGCGGTGCCGTCTTCACCGCTGTGCCCGGTAGGGGCGGTTCGGGATTACTGGGCAATCCGCCCTTCGCGGCCCGGTTCATTTTTAATGCATGCGGACGGGTCGTCGTTATCTCGTTTTCAATTTGTATCGGTGTTCAGAAGGTGTGTGGGCTCTTTGGGTTTGGATGCCAGTAGGTTTGCATCTCATTCCTTTCGGATCGGGGCGGCCACTGAGGCTGCACGCTGGGGATTGAACGACGATGCGGTCAAACGCATTGGGCGCTGGGAGTCTAGGAGGTTCTTGTTGTACGTTCGTCCACAGCTGTTGGTGTAGGGTATGTACGGGGGGTGGTTTTGTCGCTGGGGGGGTGTGGGCCCGGCTGGTTATCTGATTATTGGTTGGTTTTCTTTTCCTTTTGTCCCCTTTTCTTGTAGGTTTGGAACCCTGCCTTGTTTGGATCGTGGGACACTCGTATGTTTTCTGGGGGGCCCGGAGAGCTGATGTGCGTCCTAATGGTAGACAACTTGGTTTTTCTCGGCACGAGGCTTGTGTCAGGTGGCTGGGGGTGCCGGGGCTTACTTGGGGCAGGGTCCTTCCCGAAGTGCATCGTTTCGCCCGGTTGGACAGGCAGCCAGATGTTTTGGTGCTGCATGCCGGGGGCAACGATTTGGGGGCCAGGTCCGCGCGGGCCTTGATCAGGGACATAAAGTTGGATTTCCTTAGGCTGCGCACGGCTTTTCCGGCGCTGCTTGTAGTTTGGTCGGATATGGTGGCCCGCACGTCCTGGCGCATGGCCAGGTCGGTCGCGCGCCTTAATAAGGCTCGGATTAAGTTGAACAAGGAAGTGGGGCGCTTTGTGTGTCGGAATGGGGGGTTGGTGGTTCGCCACCTGGAGTTGGAAGTGGACACATGGCGGTATCTGCGGGATGATGGAGTCCACCTCAATGCGGTGGGTATAGATTTATGGGCCCTGGGATTACAGGATGGGATCCAGCGAGCCTTGAGGGTTTGGAGGGGCACGCAAGGGTAAGGTGTCACCCTTGGGTGCTGGTGGCGTTTTGTTGGTCTTTGCTGGCGGGGGAGGTGAACAGTTTAGGATAAGGGTATGGTTGGGACTCATCGTTGGTATGGGTCCCTATGGTGCATTCCATTTAATGTCAGTTTAAATGGAATTCAAAATGGTGGCACTGCGGGGAGTGGTTTGTCTCCGAGCCGGTGACGCGGCTGGAGGCCTATCAGGGCACAGGTCCCGCAATGCAGGATTTGGAATTATTTGGAGGAGCCTCAAAGACCAACAGGCCTAATGACTGATTGTTTTATGTTTGTAAGGAATGTTTTTTCTCCTTATGTTAATTTTAAGGTAAAAGGGTTAATAAAATGGCTGCTGTGGCCAATTAACTCCAAGCACGGTGTGGTCTCAATTATTTAGGTAAAGGGAAAGGTTTATGGCATGGGGGTGGAGCCTTTGGCTTTAAGCAGCCTAAGAGTTTGGGGGTGACATCTATTCTACATTGGTCAAGCAAGGCCCGAAGCGAAAAAAAAAAAAAAAATAGCGCAGGGCAGACATGACCATGTGAAGAGGGGAGACAGGGCAGGTGTGAGTTAAATTAAATTGTTTTGAGTTGGGGGGTATTCAGGGATTGGTGTATCAGGTTTTTGGAGGGGTTGAGGTACAGTTAGGAGGGGTGGCCCCTCAGATTGGAGGTCAGTGGAAGTTCAACGGACGAAGGAAGAAGAAGCTTCCCACCCACCCTCCCTAATTTCTGGGACTGTTATGGTTGATTTTGATTCATGTCTTTTTGTGCTTTCTGTCCTTTCTGGGGGAATTTTATATTGTCATGGCAGCTGGGCGTTTTGTTGGTCTTTGCTGGCGGGGGAGGTGAACAGTTTAGGATAAGGGTATGGTTGGGACTCATCGTTGGTATGGGTCCCTATGGTGCATTCCATTTAATGTCAGTTTAAATGGAATTCAAAATGGTGGCACTGCGGGGAGTGGTTTGTCTCCGAGCCGGTGACGCGGCTGGAGGCCTATCAGGGCACAGGTCCCGCAATGCAGGATTTGGAATTATTTGGAGGAGCCTCAAAGACCAACAGGCCTAATGACTGATTGTTTTATGTTTGTAAGGAATGTTTTTTCTCCTTATGTTAATTTTAAGGTAAAAGGGTTAATAAAATGGCTGCTGTGGCCAATTAACTCCAAGCACGGTGTGGTCTCAATTATTTAGGTAAAGGGAAAGGTTTATGGCATGGGGGTGGAGCCTTTGGCTTTAAGCAGCCTAAGAGTTTGGGGGTGACATCTATTCTACATTGGTCAAGTATCTCCGTTTGTTTGGTCTCATCGGGACCGAACCTCCACTGAATTTGTATGAGGAATGCTCTATATTACATACTGTTTTTTTGAGCATGAGGATGTGGTAGTATGCACTACTTGATTTACACCCTTGTTGTTTTGTCTGAGATTTCTCGAGGATCAACACTAGTAGTAGTTGATACCCTGCACAACCACTCAGGAGTACACCAAACATGTTAGTGCACTCTAGATTGGTCTTGAGTTTGGACAGTTTTTAACCATTGTCACATTTTATGTGTTGTTATTTATGCTATGTTTGGTACAGGTGACGTTCTAATTATTTCATTCATGTGTTCCATATTCAGGGAATTTTTCAATCAATAGTTTTTTACTAGTTACATTACGTGGATCTTATTTATACCCTTCCGCATGGTTCTTTCATTTGTTTGTTTTTTGCCTTAGGTTATGGTATGCAGCAAGGATGGCCGTTCTGGTGACGACAATCACATACTTTTCTCAGCCAATCAGTAGGAGTTCTCTGACCTCTGAGCCTGTTAGGAAATAGTATAACTACAGTGCCTTGCAAAAGTATTCGGCCCCCTTGAACTTTGCGACCTTTTGCCACATTTCAGGCTTCAAACATGAAGATATAAAACTGTAATTTTTTGTGAAGAATCAACAACAAGTTGGACACAATCATGAAGTGGAACGAAATTTATTGGATATTTCAAACTTTGTTAACAAATAAAAAACTGAAAAATTTGGCGTGCAAAATTATTCAGCCCCTTTACTTTCAGTGCAGCAAACTCTCTCCAGAAGTTCAGTGAGGATCTCTGAATGTTCCATTGTTGACCTAAATGACTAATGATGATAAATAGAATCCACCTGTGTGTAATCAAGTCTCCGTATAAATGCACCTGCACTGTGATAGTCTCAGAGGTCCGTTTAAAGCGCAGAGAGCATCATGAAGAACAAGGAACACACCAGGCAGGTCTGAGATACTGTTGTGGAGAAGTTTAAAGCCGGATTTGGATACAAAAAGATTTCCCAAGCTTTAAACATCCCACAGAGCACTGTGCAAGCGATAATATTGAAATGGAAGGAATATCAGACCACTGCAAATCTACGAAGCCCTGGCCGTCCCTCTAAACTTTCAGCTCATACAAGGAGAAGACTGATCAGAGATGCAGCCAAGAGGCCCATGATCACTCTGGATGAACTGCAGAGATCTACAGCTGAGGTGGGAGACTCTGTCCATAGGACAACAATCAGTCGTATAGAGTGGCAAGAAGAAGTTTAAAGTTTGCCACAAGCCACCTGGGAGACACACCAAACATGTGGAAGAAGGTGCTCTGGTCAGATGAAACCAAAATCAAACTTTTTGGCAACAATGCAAAACGTTATGTTTGGCGTAAAAGCAACACAGCTCATCACCCTGAACACACCATCCCCACTGTCAAACATGGTGGTGGCAGCATCATGGTTTGGGCCTGCTTTTCTTCAGCAGGGACAGGGAAGATGGTTAAAATTGATGGGAAGATGGATGGAGCCAAATACAGGAACATTCTGGAAGAAAACCTGATGGAGTCTGCAAAAGACCTGAGACTGGGACGGAGATTTGTCTTCCAACAAGACAATGATCCAAAACATAAAGCAAAATCTACAATGGAATGGTTCACAAATAAACATATCCAGGTGTTAGAATGGCCAAGTCAAAGTCCAGACCTGAATCCAATCGCGAATCTGTGGAAAGAACTGAAAACTGCTGTTCACAAACGCTCTCCATCCAACCTCACTGAGCTCGAGCTGTTTTGCAAGGAGGAATGGGCAAAAATTTCAGTCTCTCGATGTGCAAAACAGATAGAGACATACCCCAAGCGACTTACAGCTGTAATGGCAGCAAAAGGTGGCTCTACAAAGTATTAACTTAAGGAGGCTGAATAATTTTGCCCACCCAATTTTTCTGTTTTTTATTTGTTAAAAAAGTTTGAAAAAAAAATTACAGTTTTATATCTTTATGTTTGAAGCCTGAAATGTGGCAAAAGATCGAAAAGTTCAAGGGGGCCAAATACTTTTGCAAGGCACTGTATATGAGGAGGTTAAATGATCAGGGTCCTCCCACCCCAACTGTGGTCTGGGGTGGATTTGTGAGGAACAGCTGCTGCTGGGTAGGCCTGAAGCCTGAGGTCTAACTATGTGCTCAAGGCTCTGCAAGGGAGAGCCTGTGTTCTGCCAAAAACTCCAACTTTCCGAGAACTCCAACCACGTTACTTCCGGTATCTGTACACCAGAAATAATTGTAGATTTTGACCACTGGTGTTTTCACAGAACACCGGCAGCCTTTGTACTCCAGTACACGCTTTATTGAGTGGACATTGTTAGTCCGCCCACTAGTTGTCGCTGCCTTGGAGGCGGCCATGTTGTTAATAGCAGGCAGACAAAAATGTCCACTCATTATAGCGTGTACCGGAGTGAATGCGCTGCTGCCTGTTCTGTGAAAACACCAAGTGGTCGAAATCTCCAATTATTCACGGTGTACAGTCACCGGAAGTGACAGGGTTGGAGTTCTCAGCAAGTTCAGAGTTTTCCGCAGAACACCTGCTCACTACCTGGAGGCATGAAGAAAAGGATGGAGACCTAAAATGAAGGACCAGAGGTTACTCTTGCATAAACCAGGGAACCACAGAGAGCCTGGTAATACGTCAAGATGGAATCATCCAGAGAATTCCTACACTTTTTTGTGAGTTATTTTTTTCAGTTGCTATATGAGACAGTTGTTGCTACAAAAGTACAGATTGCTGGTTCCAGCCTAACCTTTTTGCTGCCTGAGCCGTTTTTGCGTTTTTTGCACACGTTTAAAAAATCATGTTTGTCCTGAAGATTTCACAAAACCCCCAAACATTATATAATTTCTGAAAGCAGACACCCTAGAGAATAAAATAGTGTTAGTTACAATTTTCTATGTCACACATTACTACCGCAAAAGTCTAGGTAACACAAATGCACTCTACATTCTACAGATTCTGTGATAAAAAATAGTAAATCTAGAAAAATGAAAACAGAAAAAACAGAAAAAGATTAATATAGAAAATGATTTAAAAAAAATGGAAAAAGCAAAAATGGTCTGGCCACCGGAGCTTAGCCAGTTTCCGACCGCAGACTTACTGCGGCAAGGTGGCTTGGCTGCGCGAACCGACATAACTGTACGTCAGTTGCACGCGGGGCCAGGGGGCGATGTTCTGATTTGGCATTTCATGGCCCCCGAAACTGTGATAGGTAGTAAGGAGTGAAATCAACAATTTACGCTCTTAGAAAGCCTGAAGGGGGTGATTGGATTTCGGGGTCCTGTACGTGGCTAGACTGCCAAAAATTCTCACACATGTGGTATCCCCATACTCAGGAGAAGCAGCAGAATGTATTTTTGGGTGTATTTCCACATACACCAATGGCATGTGTGAGCAATATATCATTTCAATGACAACTTTGTGTAAATAAAAAATTATTATTTTTTTTGTCATTTTTCAAACATCTGTGACAAAAAAAAATAATATTTAATGGGCTCAACATGCCTCTCAGGAACTTCCTTGTGGTGTCTACTTTACAAAAAGGGGTAATTTGGGGGGAGGGTTGTATTGCCCTGCCATTTTAGCACTTCAAGAAATGAGATAGGCAGTCAGAATGTAAAAGTTTTGTAAATTCCAGTATATACACCATAATTTGAAGACGCTAAAACATTTGCGCAAATCAATAAATATACGGACCGGAAGATTTTCCCCCTTAATGACCAGGCCATTGTTTGCGATTCGGCACTGCGTTACTTTAATGGACAATTGCACAGTCGTGCGATGCTGTACCCAAATAAAATTATGTCCTTTTTTTCCCCACAAATAGAGCTTTCTTTTGGTGGTATTTGATCACCTCTGCGATTTTTATTTTTTGCACTATAATCAAAACAAGAGCAACAATTCTGAAAAAAAATTCTGCTATATAACATTCCCAAAAAAAAAAAAATTTAAAAATCAAAAATTTTAGGCCAATTTGTATTCTGCTACATATTTTTGATTAAAAAAAAAAAAATCGCAGTAAGCGTATTTTGATTAGTTTGCACAAAAGTTATCGCGTCTACAAACTAGGGGAAAGATTTATGTCATTTTTATTGTTTCTTTTTTTTTTTACTAGTAATGTCGGCGATCTTCAATTTTTAGTGTGACTGCGACATTGCGGCGGACAGATCGGGCCCCTGACTGACATTTTTGACACTTTTGGTGGGACCAGTGACATTACTACAGTAATCAGTGCTAAAAATATGCACTGTTACTGTAATAATGACACTGGCAGGGAAGGGGTTATCACAGTGGGTGATCAAGGGGTTAAATGTAAGCCTAGGGGAGTGTTTCTAACTGTATGGGGGCAGGGCCCATTGAATGACCATAGAGACCTGTGATCCTATAAAGAAGGATCCCAGGCACTCTGTGATCATTCCAGAGAGAAGAACAGTCAGCTAACCCAGAGTGTTACAGTAAAGGGGGTGCCAAGTCGTTAAGCCCTGAAGATTAGGGATAAAAGGGGGTGCCAGGAAGGGCCCTGAAGTTGTTCAGCAGTGCAGTCTACCTTAACATACTGCTTGCCTTAGGAAAGGATTACCTCTGGAAGCTTAATGACTCTTTTCACAGCCAAGGGCAAAGTGAAGCAGCGGCGTAGCCGTGACTAGCTCAACATAGCATTACTCAGCGTTAACCAGCGTTAACCAGCATTTTTCAGATCGTCCCTGCCTATTGTGCATAGTTCAATTCAGTTGGAGTATCCCACTCATCCCTTCTCCTATCCAAGTTCCTAATAAAACCTAAAAACCAAAGAAACTGATCCTTGTCTGAGGTAAAACACTTGGAAACATGCCAGAATGTTCTACTGTTGCTAATGGTAACCCCACAGGGGAACCCATTTTCAGCAGCTCCCAAGGGAGTAGTGCTACACATGCATCTTTGGTATAAGGGGGAAGAATTATGCTCCATCGTTGGTGTCAATGGGGCACTATTCCTCCCAACGACACCAACAATGGGGCATTATTCTTCCTCCTTATACCCAAGATGCATTGTTTACTCCCACTGATGCCAGGACAATTCCTACTCCCAATGGCCACAGTCTAGCCTCCCTAAAGTCTGAAGAACAGTAAAATGGCCTTTTGTTTGGAAGGTTTGGAGACCAGTGGTGTCAGTGGGATAAATATTGTCATATTAATAGTGTCTTGTATCGCTGGGAGGAAACGTGCCCCAAGGGCCAAAAAAAGGGAAGCAAAGGGCTAAAATGTTTGAAAAAAAAAAAAACCCCTGTTTTCATTACTTTATGTTATATAAAAGGCTTTTATTCACATAATAGCTGCAGGAACTCATGCCTTCCTCCCCCAAATACTTCACCCCCCTCCAGGGATAGAGTAGAAATGGTGGGTTTGGTCAAAGTATGTTAACAGTGGAAGGGTCCATGGGGCATGGTTAAATAACCCTCGAGCCTGCTCACAGTATACATGGCTCACACATGCCTAAGTCCTTGTACCCATGCAGTATGCTTTAATTTCATTCATGCTTTTCAGTAAACTGTAAGAAACGTAAAGAACTCCACAAAAACTCAGTGACTACTTAGCAGCCAGCAACCGTTGAGACGACAATCAGAATTATGTAACGTAAAATACAACATTAGGAGTACAGTGGTCCAGAGTTTGTCCTATCCTATACAGCCCAACATACAGAGTGCAGTGGTCAGGAGTATGAAAAAGTATATATGGGACAGGGCTCAGGGGAGTATAACTCTCAGAGTGCAGGGCTCAGGAATGCCTACTGCCAAGAGAGCAGGGTGATACACAGTGCGCAAGGCTCAGGAGTGGCCAGAGTACAGCTAAAAATGACTTTCCCTTTAGCCCATTTATGCCTAAGGTTTACATTTTTTTTAATTTGCACATAAAATTCATGTTACCTAGAGCAGTAGGATATAAATAACTCCCACATCACTACTATTCCAATATTGTAACAAGAGGCATTATTGGGTTAATACCCCTCAGTACAGGTCTCCCCCCCCAACTTCCTCAAGAACAGAGCTCTCCCCCAACTTTCCCCAATACATAGCTCTTCCTCTCCCAAGTACAGAGCCCCCTCCCAACTACTTCCCCAGTACAGAGTCCTCCCCCAATCCCCCAGTACAGAACTCTCCCACCAACACACCAGTAAGGAGCTCGCTATCTAAGCCCCTAGTACACCCCCTCATAAAATAGCTTTCCCCCAATACCCCCCTTAGTACAGAGCTCTCCTCTAAAACACCCCACTCAGTAAAAAGCTCTCACCCAATACCCCCCTCAGTAAAGAGCTCTCCCCCAATACCCCCCACAGTACGGAGCTCTCCTCCAAAATGCTCTCCTCCAAAACACCCCCCCCCCCCTCCAGTAAATAGCTCTCCCCCAATACCCCCTTAGTACAGACCTCTCTTCCAAAACACCCCCTCAGTAAAGAGCTCTCCTCCAAAACGCTCTCCTCCAAAACACCCCCCCCCCCAGTAAAGAGCTCTCCCCCAATACCTCCCTCAGTAAAGAGCTCTCCTCCAAAACATCCCTTCAGTAAAGAGCTCTCCCCCAATACTCCCAGCTCTGCTCCAAAACACCCCCTCAGTAAAGAGCTCTCCCCTAATACCCCCCTCAGTACAGAGATCTCCTCCAAAGCACCCCCTCAGTAAAGAGCTCTTCTCCAATACCCCCCTCAGTACAGAGCTCTCCCCCAATACTCCCCCTCAGTAAAGAGCTCTCCCCCAATACTCCCCCTCAGTAAAGAGCTCTCCCCCAATACTCCGCCTCAGTACAGAGCTCTCCCCCAATACTCCCCCTCAGTAAAGAGCTCTCCCCCAATACTCCCCCTCAGTAAAGAGCTCTCCCCCAATACTCTGCCTCAGTACAGAGCTCTCCCCCAATACTCCCCCTCAGTAAAGAGCTCTCCCCCAATACTCCGCCTCAGTACAGAGCTCTCCTTCAATACAACCTCCCAGTTCAGAGCTCCACCTCCTTCCCAGAGCTTCAGAGATAGGTGCTGCTGTTGAAGAGCAGCAAGCACCTACCAGGGAAAGTCTTCAGTTATTAATGTAGGCAATTGGAGTTGTTGGAGAAACTGCTGCTGTGAGGCTGGTGCAGCTGACAACCTCTTTTGTGCTGCTGTGGCAGGGAGTGTTATGCGTCTGAGCCGCCTGAGAGGTGCTCTCTCATTGTAAGCACAGAAGCTGGCAGAGGAAGTGAATACCAGCATTTGTGTTTACAATTACCAAGTCGGAGAGTGCTGTGCCAGTGTTAGAGGTGGCAAAATGGAGTACCACCACATTCTGGCCGAAAAGAAGCCCTGGTTGTAAAACATTTCAAATATGCAGGGACATTAAAAACACCCCAAATGGACCCTATTTAGAAAAGTGGATGCCCTAAATTGATTTTTGCCACATTTTTTAAAAAACTGAAGAAACATGCTGGTATTGAGGTGGATAAGGTGCACTCAGCCTTAAGTTACCCACTAAAGCCAAGCGTAAGTCTTCCATTATTAGTGATAAAGAGTTTTCTGTAGGATAAAATTGCAATGTGTGCAATGGCTAGATGTCAAAGATAAACAAAACATTTTAAATCCACCCAAAAACAATCCCACAATCAGTGGTCCTTTAACTCACTTTCTCTAAATAATCATGCAATCTTTGGGGATCATCAGGGGTAGTGTTGAGCGAACACGGACTGTATTATTCGTGTTCGTACCGAATAATTGGATTTTTTGTACCCGAACACGGACACGGACACTTTACTGTATGTTCGGGTAAAAATCCGTGTTCGGTCGTTTTATTTCCGGGTTTTGCATGCTTTGGCGCTCTTTTCATGGCGGGCTTTCAACAGCCAATCAACAATCGTTTAACTGGTGTGCCTTAAGCCATCCCAGCCATGCCTGCAAATGTCTCAGTAGCTGTGATTGGCCGTCTGAAGCATGTGACCAAGTCTTTATAAGTTCGAGGCAGCCGCAGCGGCGTCATTATGCTGCTTAGATTCAGGGACAGAGCACACATCAACGTGCTGGCTGCTGATTAGGGAAAGATAGGCAGGAAAAAACCATTTGTGTCCGGATAGAATTGAGGGACAGGTCGGAGTGTTTAGGCAGGGCGAGTTGTAGGCATTTTAGGGATAGAGTCTGCTGAATTATAGGGTCAGTGTCTTCTACAAACTACAATCGATATTGCTGTGTGGGGGGTGGGGTCTGCACTCAATCCTGATCTACGATCTCTTCTCAATCCTGTTAGGGACAGAGTCTGCTGAATTTTAGGGAAACTGTGTTCTACAAACTACAATCGATATTGCTGTGTGGTGTGGGATTGGAGATAGGCAGGTGTCAGTGATCCACATCCATTTTTCTGTGTGTGAGCTGCAGTGAACACAATCTTTTTGGGCTGCAGTGAACACAATCTTTTTGGGCTGCAGTGAACACAATCTTTTTGGGCTGCAGTGAACACAATCTTTTTGGGGTGCAGTGAACAAAATCTTTTTGGGGTGCAGTGAACACAATCCTTTTTGGTGTGCAGTGAACACAATCTTTGTGGGGTGCAGTGAACAAAATCCTTTGTGGGGTGCAGTGAACACAATCTTTTTGGGGTGCAGTGAACAAAATCCTTTTTGGGGTGCAGTGAACAACATCCTTTTTGGGGTGCAGTGAACACAATCTTTTTGGGGTGCAGTGAACAAAATCCTTTGTGGGGTGCAGTGAACACAATCTTTTTGGGGTGCAGTGAACACAATCTTTTTGGGGTGGAGTGAACAACATCCTTTTTGGGGTGCAGTGAACAAAATCCTTTTTGGGGTGCAGTGAACAAAATCATTTTTGGGGTGCAGTGAACACAATCTTTTTGGGGTGCAGTGAACACAATCTTTGTGGGGTGCAGTGAACACAATCTTTTTGGGGTGGAGTGAACAACATCCTTTTTGGGGTGCAGTGAACAACATCCTTTTTGGGGTGCAGTGAACACAATCTTTTTGGGGTGCAGTGAACACAATCTTTGTGGGGTACAGTGAACAGAATCTTTGTGGGGTGCAGTGAACACAATCTTTGGGGGGTACAGTGAACACAATCTTTGTGAGGTGCAGTGAACACACTCTTTGTGGGGTGCAGTGAACACAATCATTGTGGGGTGCAGTGAACTCAATCTTTGTGGGGTACAGTGAACACAATCTCATACTTCTGAAGGTTTGAGGGTGCTGCCTGTTCCATACTCCCCCTACTCCTCATCTAGCCTTTTAGGGGTACAAACAATAGTAATTGGGGCCTAGTGTGGTTGTGTACGTGTGATATACATACACTTTTTTGGGATCATATTTTCTATTCCGCTATTTAATCAAAAACCTTTGGGGATCAGTTAAATTGGGGGATAGTCTGTGTTGGTACGTGTGAGAGAGATCCACCTTTCCAAGTTGTTGGGGTTCATCTCATACTTCTGAAGGTTTGAGGGTGCTGCCTGTTCCATACTCCCCCTACTCCTAGCCTTTTAGGGGTACAAACAATAGTAATTGGGGCCTAGTGTGGTTGTGTACGTGTGATATACATACACTTTTTTGGGATCATATTTTCTATTCCGCTATTTAATCAAAAACCTTTGGGGATCAGTTAAATTGGGGGATAGTCTGTGTTGGTACGTGTGAGAGAGATCCACCTTTCCAAGTTGTTGGGGTTCATCTCATACTTCTGAAGGTTTGAGGGTGCTGCCTGTTCCATACTCCCCCTACTCCTAGCCTTTTAGGGGTACAAACAATAGTAATTGGGGCCTAGTGTGGTTGTGTACGTGTGATATACATACACTTTTTTGGGATCATATTTTCTATTCCGCTATTTAATCAAAAACCTTTGGGGATCAGTTAAATTGGGGGATAGTCTGTGTTGGTACGTGTGAGAGAGATCCACCTTTCCAAGTTGTTGGGGTTCATCTCATACTTCTGAAGGTTTGAGGGTGCTGCCTGTTCCATACTCCCCCTACTCCTAGCCTTTTAGGGGTACAAACAATAGTAATTGGGGCCTAGTGTGGTTGTGTACGTGTGATATACATACACTTTTTTGGGATCATATTTTCTATTCCGCTATTTAATCAAAAACCTTTGGGGATCAGTTAAATTGGGGGATAGTCTGTGTTGGTACGTGTGAGAGAGATCCACCTTTCCAAGTTGTTGGGGTTCATCTCATACTTCTGAAGGTTTGAGGGTGCTGCCTGTTCCATACTCCCCCTACTCCTAGCCTTTTAGGGGTACAAACAATAGTAATTGGGGCCTAGTGTGGTTGTGTACGTGTGATATACATACACTTTTTTTGGATCATATTTTCTATTCCGCTATTTAATCAAAAACCTTTGGGGATCAGTTAAATTGGGGGATAGTCTGTGTTGGTACGTGTGAGAGAGATCCACCTTTCCAAGTTGTTGGGGTTCATCTCATACTTCTGAAGGTTTGAGGGTGCTGCCTGTTCCATACTCCCCCTACTCCTAGCCTTTTAGGGGTACAAACAATAGTAATTGGGGCCTAGTGTGGTTGTGTACGTGTGATATACATACACTTTTTTGGGATCATATTTTCTATTCCGCTATTTAATCAAAAACCTTTGGGGATCAGTTAAATTGGGGGATAGTCTGTGTTGGTACGTGTGAGAGAGATCCACCTTTCCAAGTTGTTGGGGTTCATCTCATACTTCTGAAGGTTTGAGGGTGCTGCCTGTTCCATACTCCCCCTACTCCTAGCCTTTTAGGGGTACAAACAATAGTAATTGGGGCCTAGTGTGGTTGTGTACGTGTGATATACATACACTTTTTTGGGATCATATTTTCTATTCCGCTATTTAATCAAAAACCTTTGGGGATCAGTTAAATTGGGGGATAGTCTGTGTTGGTACGTGTGAGAGAGATCCACCTTTCCAAGTTGTTGGGGTTCATCTCATACTTCTGAAGGTTTGAGGGTGCTGCCTGTTCCATACTCCCCCTACTCCTAGCCTTTTAGGGGTACAAACAATAGTAATTGGGGCCTAGTGTGGTTGTGTACGTGTGATATACATACACTTTTTTGGGATCATATTTTCTATTCCGCTATTTAATCAAAAACCTTTGGGGATCAGTTAAATTGGGGGATAGTCTGTGTTGGTACGTGTGAGAGAGATCCACCTTTCCAAGTTGTTGGGGTTCATCTCATACTTCTGAAGGTTTGAGGGTGCTGCCTGTTCCATACTCCCCCTACTCCTCATCTAGCCTTTTAGGGGTACAAACAATAGTAATTGGGGCCCAGTGTGGTTGTGTACGTGCGAGATACATACACTTTTTTTGATCATATTTCCTATTCCGCTATTCAATAAAAACCTTTGAGGATCAATTGAATTGCGGGATAGTCTGTGTCGGTACGTGTGAGAGAGATCCACCTTTCCAAGTTGTTGGGGTTCATCTCATACTTCTGAAGGTTTGAGGGTGCTGCCTGTTCCATACCCCCCCTACTCCTCATCTAGCCTTTTAGGGGTACAAACAATAGTAATTGGGGCCTAGTGTGGTTGTGTACGTGCGAGATACATACACTTTTTTTGATCATATTTCCTATTCCGCTATTCAATAAAAACCTTTGAGGATCAATTGAATTGCGGGATAGTCTGTGTCGGTACGTGTGAGAGAGATCCACCTTTCCAAGTTGTTGGGGTTCATCTCATACTTCTGAAGGTTTGAGGGTGCTGCCTGTTCCATACTCCCCCTACTCCTCATCTAGCCTTTTAGGGGTACAAACAATAGTAATTGGGGCCCAGTGTGGTTGTGTACGTGTGATATACATACACTTTTTTTGGATCATATTTTCTATTCCGCTATTTAATTTAACTGGGCCTCCATGCGAGACCTGTGTGCCTTGTTGCGCTGTTTTGAGTACTCCACCAACATGGCCAGTGGCAATGACGCCGTTCTCAGCTTAACTATCCCACTTCTATGCCTCCTTGAAAAAACAATTCGGGCGATGATGGAAGAGGATGTGGCACAGGATGAGGAGGAGGAGGAGGATGAAGAGGTAACATTTCCAAGGCTTTCAGGGCAGTCATTCGCAAGGGGCTCCGAGGGTGGGTTCCTGCACACGCAAACGCCAGGGACGCAATTGTCCAGCAGGGGCACAGTTCTGGAGGATGAGGAGGATGAGGAGGAGGAGGAGCTGGAGGAGGAGATGGAACCATGTTCACAGCAGGGTGGCACCCAGGCCAGCTCATGGCCATCACTGGTGCGTGGCTGGGGGGATACAGAGGACACGGACGATACACCTCCCACAGAGGACAGCCTTTCGTTGCCTCTGGGCAGCCTGGCACACATGAGCGATTACATGCTGCAGTGTCTCCACAACGACCGCCGAGTTGCCCACATTCTAACTTGTGCTGATTACTGGGTGGCCACGCTGCTGGATCCCCGTTACAAGGACAACGTACCGTCCTTAATTCACTCACTGGAGCGCGATCGCAAGATGCGCGAGTACAAGCGCACGCTGGTAGACGCCATGCTGCTGGCATTCCCATCTGACAGCGGGGCCACAGTGGAAGCACAAGGCAGAGGAGGAGGAGGAGGAGGTCGCCAACGCAACCAGGGCACCGCCAGCACCGCAGAAGGCAGGGTTAGCATGGCCGAAATGTGGAAAAGCTTTGTCAGCACGCCACAACAAACAGCAGCACCAGCAGCTCAGATGGAACGTCTTAGCAGGAGGCAGCATTTTACCAACATGGTGGAGCAGTATGTGTGCACACGCCTACATGTAGTGAATGACGGGTCTGCCCCCTTCAACTTCTGGGTCTCCAAATTGGGCACATGGCTTGAGCTTGCCCTTTACGCCTTGGAGGTGCTGGCGTGCCCTGCAGCCAGTGTATTATCTGAACGGGTATTTAGCACGGCTGGGGGCGTTATAACAGACAAGCGCAGCCGCCTGTCCAGAGACAATGTGGACAAGCTCACGTTCATTAAAATGAACCAGGCATGGATCCCACGGGACTTTTCCGTACCTTATGCAGAATAGCAATGGATACCGACCTTACCCACCCATTGTTCCATTTTTGCTCTTTCTCACTCTTTTGGGGTGTACCCTCATTTAAAATTTTTGAAAAGAAGCAGTGTTGGCTACCTCGTCCTCCTCCTCAGGGCCAGATTAATGTAGGGGCTATTGGAGCTGCAGCTCCAGGCCCCTACCTTTTATATAGGCCCCGGGTTGGCCATATTCACTGTTACCGCTCTTCTGTCACTTGTAAACACAGAAGTCTGGCTTCTATGCTCGCTTCCCCAGGCAGCACCCTCAGAACCTCCCCACACAGCGTGAAGGCCGGACAAGGAGGGACAGTTGGCGATGCATGGATGTGTTTATGGGCTTCAGAGACAGCATCCCATGTTGAATTAGGCATGCATGGCTGCACCCTTCCTCCTCTGGGTGCATGGCAAGGCACGGCCCTTAAGGCCCTTCAAAATCCTCAGCACCAAGCCCATGATGCTGTTAATCCGGCCCTGGTCCTCCTCCACCGCCGCTTCCACCTACACCGCCCATAGGTGTGCGCAGCCTATTGCATTAAGGTGTGCACCCCAAAGTTGAAATACACATGCATGTGTTTGCCAGCAGGGAGAGTAATGTATCGGGGCCATGTACCTGTAGGCAAGTAGAAATAGAGCAGAGCAGGTCCCAGGGAGATCTTTCCCATCTCCTCACTGGCAATGCTATGTGCCCTAGGTGATTAGGGTGTGCCCAGGCACACCCAGCACACCCTGTGCGCACACCTATGTCACCGCCACATCCACCACCACCTCAACCTCCCTCCTACTCCATATGGGCCTCGTCCTTCAGAGATGAAGAAGAACATTGTTTTATTTTTCTGTTTTTTTTTTGTTGTTTTAAGTTATTTCCCTATCCACATTTGTTTGCAGAGCACTTGCCATGCTCTTAATTACGTTTTGCTGCCATTTGCAGCACTCTAGCCCTTTCCTTTGGTGTTTTAGAGCCATTTTAGTGCCTTAAAGTTCGGGTCCCCATTGACTTCAATGGGGTTCGGTGTCCGGGAAAAGTTCGGTAAAAGTCCGGGACACGGACCCGGACTTTTTTTTAAAGTTCGGCCGAACCCGTCGAACACGGACATCTAGGTGTTCGCTCAACCCTAATCAGGGGTATTTTAAATAAGAAGTATATTCAAAGCTCGTTTGGCTGTACATCTATGGATCACAGGAGTGCAGTTCGTTCTGCACTCCTATGACCCATTTTCAGCAGGATGAAGTCCGCTCTCTACTAGGGATCGACCGATTATCGGCAACACAGATATATCGAGAGCCGATATGCACTTTCCCCAATAAATCGGAATCGGACCCTGAGGTTACCGATACTGCCGATATTTAGGGAAAGTGCTGTACCGGAGTGATGCCTGCAGCTAGAGGCATCACAACGGTACCGGCGTCCATAGCTGACGGTCGGCTGTCTTGTAATGACAACCGATGCAGCTGAGAAGCCACTCGGCTGTCATTACAAGGAGCGGGAGGGGACGCCCCCCCCTCCCGCCCCATTCCGTGACTCGCCCGTTTCTCCCGTCCCACCCGGGCATCCCACCTGCACGGCCGCCGAAAAGAAGACCCGATCAAAGCCGCATTATGCTCTGATCGGTTCTCCATGTAAAAAACCCGGAAGTGATGTCATGACTGTACCTGTGAAAAAAAAAATATTTTTTTTAAATGTTCGAAAATATCGGCCAATATCGGTCGATACCGATATCCGATGACCAAAATATCGGTATCGGCAATAAAAAAATGATATCGGTTGATCACTACTCTCTACTGACTTTACAGAAGTTGGTCCAGGCACCGCGTCATGCTGATATTGGAAGTTGGGATCCGCCAGGTGCCGACACCCGGCTCTGTCTCTCAGCGAGCCACTGAGAGGCTGAGCCAGCCGCTCTGCCCCTTCCACTGCCCAATCACAGCTATTCACAACAAATCAAACTGAATTAATCTGTTTCATTCAGTAATTCCTTCCTATAAAGCAATCATAATGTGTAAAAAAAAACAAAACCTGATCACTTCCCCAGAGTAGTACAATGTTACTATGGTAACATTATATTACTCTGGTCACAGTGTGTTTAAAAAAAAAAAAATAATAATATAAAAACTTTTTTATTATTTTTTTTCTACCCTGATTACCCCACACCTGTTATATGATGACGCTGTACTGCAAAATGTGTACAATTTGTGAATTGTTTTTTAATTTCCAAAAATATATGACAAAAAATAACAACTTCAAAAGACTTGTCATGCCTCTTACTAAATAACTCGGACTGTCTATCAAAAAAGGGTCTTTTGGGGGGGGGGGTATTTGTACTTTCTTAACACTTTTGGGCCTCAAAGAATGAGGTTGTCAGTACATCATGACTGATCAATTTTCAGATATATACCATAGTTTGTGGACTCTATACCTTTCCTACAGACTAATCTGGGGGCCCCCTTGTTAAAGTGGGCTTCCAGATTCCAATAAGCCCCTTGCCCACAGACCCCCACAACCACGGCCACAGTTGTGGGGATGAGGCCCTTGTCCCCCTCAACATGGGGACCATGTGCTTTGGGATACAGTATATATATACACACACACACACACGGGTAAATTTCCTTGCATTTTAAATTTAATGGGTTGTTTTACGGTAAAGTAAGGTTAGCCATACATTATACAGTTTTCTTCTATAGTTTTCCTTTAGATTTACTAAAACCATAAATTATGAGGTTAAATCTAAACACTTTCAAATGATATGCAATCAGGCAGGCTATTTCACTACATTGTTGAAGGTAAATATAAAGGAAATTGAATAAGAAAATTGTATCCGTTTTCATCCGTTGTCATCCGTTTTTCGTCCCATCAGTTTTTTTGATGGATGATGATGGTCATCCGTTTTTACATAGAGATGCACCGATGTCCGTTTTTCATCCGTCAACGGATGGATGAAAAACGGACAAACGGACAGCATGTGTGAAAGGGGCCTTAGGGCTCTTCCACACAGGTGGACCGTTGAGATCCGCCTGTCCGTTTTTTTTGGCAGATCTGAACGGTCCCCCCATGCATCCCTATGGGGCATTGGATGTCAGTGGAGACATGTCCGCTGACATCCGATCCGATCTGTGAAATCTGGACGGGTGGAAACCCTATTCCGTTCCAATCCGATTCCCCCATAGAGATGTATGGGGAACTGACAGCTCTTCTCCGCACACAGTGCGGAGAACAGCTGTCATCCTCCTGCTCAGCAGGACAGGCTGTGTGAAATGGGCCTTAGGGTTCTCCTATACTTTAATGACTAATAATCTTAAATGACTAACAGATTAACCACTTTAGGACCGCTCACATTGCTGCTACTGCGGCAATGTGGCACGATCCTGTCCAGCGACCTACGTCGCTGGACTCCTCCCCCTGTAGGCGGCGATCGCGCGCCGCCGGAGGCGTGCTCCCGCTGTTTTCAGTCACAGCGGGAGTCGGGCCAGGGGAGGAGCGGCGGCGATCGGCGGGGAATCTAGTTTGGAGATCTGCCCGCCTGTGTAAACAGAGCGGGCGGATCTCCTAAGTGACAGGGAGTGACAGATCGCAGTGTTCAGCATAGCTGAACATCCGGTCTGTCCCTGACTCACTCAGTCACCTCCCCCCACACGTCAGTAAGCACCAGGCATACATTAACCCCTCCCTCTCCAATAAAATTAACCCCTTCCCTGCCAGTGTCATTTTTACAGTAACAGTGCATATACAGTGGGTACGGAAAGTATTCAGACCCCCTTAAATGTTTCACTCTTTGTTATATTGCAGCCATTTGCTAAAATCATTTAAGTTCATTCTTCTTCCTCATGAATGTACACATAGCACCCCATACTGACAGAAAAACACAGAATTGTTGACATTATTGCAGATTTATTGAAAAAGAAAAACTGAAATATCACATGGTCCTAAGTATTCAGACCCTTTGCTGTGACACTCATATATTTAACTCAGGTGCTTTCCATTTCTTCTGATCATCCTTGAGATGGTTCTACACCTTCATTTGAGTCCAGCTGTGTTTGATTATACTGATTGGACTTGATTAGGAAAGCCACACACCTGTCTATATAAGACCTTCCAGATCACAATGCATGTCAGAGCAAATGAGAATCATGAGGTCAAAGGAACTGCCTGAAGTGCTCAGAGACAGAATTGTGGCAAGGCACAGATCTGGCCAAGGTTACAAAAAGATTTCTGCTGCACTTAAGGTTCCTAAGAGCACAGTGGCCTCCATAATCCTCAAATGGAAGACGTTTGGGACGACCAGAACCCTTCCTAGAGCTGGCCGTCCGGCCAAACTGAGCTATCGGGGGAGAAGAGCCTTGGTGAGAGAGGTAAAGAAGAACCCAAAGATCACTGTGGCTGAACTCCAGAGATGCAGTCAGGAGATGGGAGAAAGTTGTAGAAAGTCAACCATCACTGCAGCCCTCCACCAGTCGGGGCTTTATGGCAGAGTGGCCCGACGGAAGCCTCTCCTCAGTGTAAGACACATGAAAGCCCGCATGGAGTTTGCTAAAAAACACCTGAAGGACTCCAAGGTGGTGAGAAATAAGATTCTCTGGTCTGATGAGACCAAAATAGAACTTTTTGGCCTTAATTCTAAGCGGTATGTGTGGAGAAAACCAGGCACTGCTCATCACCTGTCCAATACAGTCCCAACAGTGAAGCATGGTGGTGGCAGCATCATGCTGTGGGGGTGTTTTTCAGCTGCAGGGACAGGATGACTGGTTGCAATCGAGGGAAAGATGAATGCGGCCAAGTACAGGGATATCCTGGACAAAAACCTTCTCCAGAGTGCTCTGGACCTCAGACTGGGCCGAAGGTTTACCTTCCAACAAGACAATGACCCTAAGCACACAGCTAAAATAACGAAGGAGTGGCTTCACAACAACTCCGTGACTGTTCTTGAATGGCCCAGCCAGAGCCCTGACTTAAACCCAATTGAGCATCTCTGGAGAGACCTAAAAATGGCTGTCCACCAACGTTTACCATCCAACCTGACAGAACTGGAGAGGATCTGCAAGGAGGAATGGCAGAGGATCCCCAAATCCAGGTGTGAAAGACTTGTTGCATCTTTCCCAAAAAGACTCCTGGCTGTATTAGATCAAAAGGGGGCTTCTACTAAATACTGAGCAAAGGGTCTGAATACTTAGGACCATGTGATATTTCAGTTTTTCTTTTTTAATAAATCTGCAACAATGTCAACAATTCTGTGTTTTTCTGTCAGTATGAGGTGCTATGTGTACATTCACGAGGAAGAAGAATGAACCTAAATGATTTTAGCAAATGGCTGCAATATAACAAAGAGTGAAAAATGTAAGGGGGTCTGAATACTTTCCGTACCCACTGTATATAGTACTGATTACTGCAGTAATGTCACTGGTACTCCCAAAAGTGTCAACAATGTCAGTCAAGGGTCCGATCTGTCCGCCGCAATGTCGCAGTCCCGCAAAAAAAAAAAATCGCAGATCGCCGCCATTACTCGTTAAAAAAAAAAACACCAAAAATGACAGAAATCTTTCCCTTAGTTAGTAAACGCAATAACTTTTGCGCAAACCAATCAAAATACGCTTATTGTGATTTTTTTTACCAAACATAGGTAGCAGAAAACAAATTGGCCAAAAATTTTAAAAAATTTTGATTTTTACATTTTTTTGGGGGGGAATTTCATATAAAAAATGTTAAAAATATTGTTATTTTTTCAAAATAAACGCTCTTTTTTTGTTTATAGCGCAAAAAGTAAAAATCGCACAGGTGATCAAATACCACCAAAAGAAAGCTCTGTTTGTGGGGAAAAAAAGTGGGTACGGCGTCGCACGACCGCGCAATTGTCAGTTAAAGTCGCACAGCGCCGAATCGCAAAAAGTGGCCTGGACGTAAGACAGCAAAATCCTCCGGTGTTAAAGTGGTTAACTCAGTCAATGATTTTTTTAAAAAATTGCTTCCGTTTTGACAGAAACAGTATCATATGACCAAGCCACAGACAGAGAAGTAAAACTATTGCATCAAAAAAAAAAAAAAATTACATGCTTAGCTTAGGCGTTACCAGGTAACATTTACATTACTTTCTCCTTGGAGATCCATGTCATTAAAAGCTTTTAAAAATTAAATCACCCCACCCTACGGCACAGGTGATTGCACCTGCTTGTAACTAATAGGCTCAAAGCTCCATTTTTTATAGCATTCTATAGAGCAGGAAGAGCTTATCAACAACCAGCCCATCAGGTTTTTTTCCTACAATCTTACTCATCTGAGAATTTTTTTTTTATTTTGTTGCTTTTTCTTTCCTGCTATCTTATCTCTCACTCCCACTCGATTCCCTCACCCACAATACACACCATGGATGGACGGATTATTTTTTTCTGCCAGCTATTATATTCTGACAGCCAGCACCAATGAATGTCAGAATACCCAAACACCAGATCTGATTGGATCCAACTAGAGATAGGTTCTGGCGTTTTCGGGATCCTAGTCCCAACCCATCTGCCCGTTCCCCCCCAGGAAGCCGACACTGCACACCGCCAATCACAGGCAGTGAGATATTTCCTCTCCGCAGCTGCACAGACCGGGAAATGTCTCAATGCTTGTGATTGGCGGAGTGCAGTGACGGCTTCCTGGTGGGATCGGGCAGATGGGTTGGGACTAGGATCCCGAACACGCCAGAGCCTATCTTTAGATCCAACCACTGTCCGAGCAACAATTTTTCACCGGGTTCATTTGGTTTTTAGATCGAAGGATGTCAGGTAGGAGGATACCAACAAGGCCATCAATGGCAGCTGCAGGTCGGCACCTAGAAGATTCGGTCACCAGCGAGGGACTGTTAAAGGATAGAAGTATAGGGGGAGAAACTGCGCTAAGTTGGTAGCAGCAACTTAACATGTGACAAACATCAAAAACTATAAAAGGGGGAGGAAGCTGCGCTAAGTGACACAAACATAAATCAAGAGTCCAAAGAGTCCCAATGTTTGATAAAAAATTGTAAATTGAATTGAAGAGTCCAAAATGATAATTTCAACCAAATATCCGTGCAGGAGAATAAGTGAATTCACTGCTTACCAGAAGTAGCAGTAAAATAAGCCTTGAATAAGGGTTAGCGCAATTTTACTTTCTTCATGTAAGTGCAATACTTTATTTTTTGTTTTAAAATAAACGGGTTTATACTATGGATATCTCCATCATTATTTCCATATGATCACTGGAGCCATATCTGTGGGTACGCCTCTACACCACCAGGGACCGCTCGCTTATAGGAGATTGATATCCCCTGGGGACATCTGGATCTGAGATTTGTCATTTACTTGGCGTATTTCTGGTAAGCAGATAGTTTTGGTGAAGCTTTTCAGCGGGTTCTCAGCTCATTTGACGTTACCCTCTATGCTCATCTACCTCCAATATCTGGTAATTGCACTAATATCAAGGTGGTGGCTTATCCTACGGTCTCTATGTGTTACACATTGTTTCGCTTTTACTCATCATATATCTGGTAATTGCAATACGTTAAGGTGGTGGTTCATCTATAGCCTTTATCGTCCTTTTGATTGCTCATATTTGCTCACACACATCAGCATCTGGTAAGCTGCTTGTGTTGGTGGTGGGCTGTATTTTCACCTTCCTTTTTCCTTTCACACACTCGGAGTGATTCACTTGATTATACAGTATCACGCTATGATTTATTTGTTTTTTATTCCCACACCCAAATTATCATAATCTTGGGACGGCCATTGTTGAGGAGGAACCCATCGCAGATTCTCATCTGGCTCTGCTAACCCTTATTCAAGGCTTATTTTACTGCTACTTCTGGTAAGCAGTGAATTCACTTATTCTCCTGCACAGATATTTGGTTGAAATTATCATTTTGGACTCTTCAATTCAATTTACAATTTTTTATCAAACATTGGGACTCTTTGGACTCTTGATTTATGTTTGTGTCACTTAGCGCAGCTTCCTCCCCCTTTTACTGTTAAAGGATAGCTAAGCAGTTCAGCTCCGCTTTAACCCTAAAGCTGGCCATATGCTAGCAGATTTTCGAGTACAAACGTATGAAATTTCTCATCAGTACATTCGATGATATGATACTTTAACCAGCTGACGACCAGGTACAGAGTCAGTCATGTACATGTATGTGACCTGCTTTCTTCTAGGTTTGAAGCACTCATGACCACCCCCCTTACCATCAGGCACGAGTTTGGCAGTGGATTTCAGCCAAAAAGTTTTGGCTGAAACCCACTGATCGGCTGGGTTCCATCACATACAGAGTTCTGTGTTTACAAGGACACAGAACAGTACAAGGAACAGTGATCTGGCTGAGAAGCAAGGAGAAAAAACAGCCAGATCATTACGTAAAAGCAGCACACATTGTTAGGCACACAGTTAACCCCTTGATTGCCCCTAGATGTTAAGCCCTTCCCAACCAGTGTCATTAGTACGGGGTCAATGTACAGTATTATCACTGATCACTGTATTAGTGTCACTAGCACCGTCAGTTTCCCTCCCAGCCAGTGTCTGTTAGCACCAGATTGTTCGCCACCCTCACACTCACACTATAAGTCACTGATCACAGCTATTACAGTATAGCGTCTATAGATGTGTAAATTCCAGCATATATACCACAGTTTAAAGACGCTATAACTTTCGCAAAAACCAATTAATATACACTTATTGGGATTTTATTTTGTTTACCAAAGACATGCAGCAGACTAAATTATGGCCTCAACTTATGATGAAATTTGATTTTATCACAGTTTTTTATTGGATGTTTTATAACAGAAAGTAGAAAATGTAATTTTTTTTTTAATTTTTTAGGTATTTTCAATTATATAATTAAAGATAAACCTAGCAGTGATCAAATACCCCCAAATGAAAGCTCTTATTGTTTAAAAAAAATGTTTTTTCCTTCCACTCAACTTTCCATAAATATGCTTGGATACAGCACTCTGTGAACAGCCAGCTTCTTTAGCAATGACCTTTTGTGACTTACCCTCCTTGTGGAGGGTGTCAGTGATTGTCTTCTGGACAACTGTCAAGTCAGCAGTCTTCCCTATGATTGTGTAACCTACTGAACCTGACTGAGAGACCATTTAACCACCTAAAATGGTTGTAAACCCACCTTTATAACTTTTGCCTATAGGTAAGCCTTTAATAAGGCTTACCTATAGGTACTGTAAATATCTCTTAAACTTGCACTGTTTTGGAGATATTTACATTGCATGCAGCCGATGACTTCATCAGCGCATGCGCACTGAAGAAACAGTCGCCCTGCATGCACGGGAGTGACATCCCGCGTTTCGGCCAGTAATACAGCCAGGGTCTGCAGACCCAGAAGGAAGACAGCCGAAGATGGATGCGGCCGCCAGCGGGGACAACACAGGCCTCGTTTGCAGGTAAGTGTTACATAATGTGCTAGTATGCGATGCATACCAGCACCTTATGCATTTACTTTGCAGGGAAGAATAAAAAAAAGAAGAAGAAAAAACGAAAGACTTTATTTCCTCTTTAACCGCTTCCATACAGAGCAGTTAGACCCCCTTCCTGCCCAGACCAATTTTCAGCTTTCAGCACTCTCACACTTTGAATGACAATTGCTCAGTCATGCTACACTGTAACCTAACAAAATTTTTATCATTTTTTTCACACAAATAGAGCTTTCTTTTGGTGGTATTTGATCACAACTAGGTTTTTTTTTTTTTTCATGATATAAGCAAAAAAAGAGCAAAAATGTTGGAAAAAAAACCCACTTTTTTTTAGTTTCTATTATAAAATTTTGCAAAAAATAATTTTTTCTTCATACATTTGGGCCAAAATGTATACTTCTACATATCTCTGGTAAAATTAACCCAAATTAGTGTATATTATTTAGTCTGTGTGAAAGTTATTGAGTCTAGAAGCTATGGTACCAATTACTGAAAATTGATCACACCAGATGTACTGACGGCCTATCTCCTTTCTTGAGGCCCTGAAATGTCAGGATAGTACATATACCCCCCAAATGACCCCTTTTTGTAAAGTAGACAGTCCAAGGTATTTAGTAAGAGGCATGGTGAGTTTTTTGAAGTTATAATTTTTTCCCACAATTCTTGGGAAAATGAAGAAAAACATTTTTTTTCTTTTTTTTCCAAAAACTTTGTCAATTTATAAGCTATTTCTAACACATAGCATGTACACAGCAAAAATGACACCCCAAAATGCATTCTGCTACTCCTTCTGAATATGGTGATACCACATGTGTGAGACTTTTACATAGCCTGGCCACAAAAAGAGACTCCACGTCCAAGTAGCACCATAAGGTGTTTTAGGAGCATAAATACACATAAAACTTTCTTACTACCTATCACACTTTTCAAGGCCCTAGAGCACCAATACAATGGAAAAGTCCACAAAATGACCCCATTTTGGAAAGCAAACACTCCAACGTATATTCTATGAGGCATTATGAGTCCTTTGAACATGTAATTTTTTTCCACAAGTTTTTGGAAAATGTGGGAAAAAAATAAAAACTTTTTTTTTTTACACAAAGTTGTCAATTTATAGGATATTCCTAACACATAGCATGTACATAGCAAAAATGACACCCCAAAATACATTCTGCCACTCCTCCTGAGTATGGCAATACCACATGTGTGAGACTTTTTCACAGCCTAGCCATATAGAGGGGCCCAACATCCAAGGAGCATCATCATGCCTCCTAGCCACTTGCCTAGGCCTATTTTTGACATTTGGTGTTTACAAGCTAAAATCAGTTGTTTTTGCTAGAAAACTACTTAGAACCCCAAAACATTATATATTTTTTTTTTAGCAGAGACCCTAGAGAATAAAATGGAGATTATTGCAATATTTTTTATCACACCGTATTTGCGCAGCGGTCTTCCAAACGCAATTTTTTTGGAAAAAAATCACTTTTTTGAATAAAAAAATAAGAAACCAGTAAAGTTAGCCCAATTTTTTTCCATAATGTGAAAGATAATGTTACGCCGAGTAAATAGATGCCCAACATGTCATGCTTCAAAATTGCGCACGCTCACAGATTGGTGACAAACTTTGGTACTTAAAAATCCCCATAGGCGACACTTTAAAAATTTCTACAGGTTGCTATCTTAGAGTTACAGATGAGGTCTAGGGCCCAAATTATTGCTCTTGCTCTAACGATCGTGACGATACCTCACATGTGTAGTTTGAACACTGTTTACATATGTAGGCGGGGTTTCCGTATGCGTTCGCTTCTGCGCGCGAGCTCACGGGGACAGGGCGCTTTAATTTTTTTTTTTTTACTATTTATTTTATTTATTATTTTTTATTTTTACACTGTTTTTTAAAAAAAAAATTGATCATTTTTATTTCTATTACAAGAAATGTAAACATTACTTGTAATAGAAAAAGGCGCGACAGGACCTCTTTTTTGTGAGATCTGGGGTCAAAAAGTCCTCAGATCTCACAAGTACACTAAAAGATAGAAAAAAAAAAAATTAAATAAAATGAAAAAAAAAAAAAAAAGGGACCTTTAAACTGGTTGCTAGGCAACGACGTTTGCCGTAGCTCCGGTCCTCCAAGACCATAGAGTCAAGTGAGGGCAAGCTTGCCCTCACTCGACATCCTGTCCGTGAGGATCTGGGACCGGATCGTTTTCCCCGCCGGCGGGTCCGGTAAGCGGGGAAAAGGACCAGAATGCGGCGGGAGGGGGGGGGGGCACCTCTTCCGCCACCCCGGAAGGGTCATCCCGCGGCGAATCCGCCGCTGGGACCACCCTTATCGGAAAGCCAACCATCCACCGTTTAAAAAAATACCAGGGTTATGGCAGCTATCTGCTGCCATAACACCGGTATTTAGGTTTAAACGGAGGACGTATATAAACCTTTTTGGACTTAGACATGGTGGCTGTATGAAGGGTGACAGGTACTCGGGTACTTTGCTGGGCAGGTGACAGGTACTCTGGTACTGATGAGCAAGTGGCAGGTACTCGAGTACTCCGATAGGCAGGTGACAGGTACTCGGGTACTCTTATGGGCAGGTGACAGGCAGGTGATAGGTACTGATGAGTAGTACTGATACTGATAGGTGATACTGATACTGTACTGATGGGTACGGATGATCAGTACTGATACTGATAGGTGATAGGTACTGATGAGTACTGATGAGTAGTGATGGGTACTGATGAGCAGGTGGCAAGTACTCAGGTACTTCAGGTGTCAGGTACTCTGATGAGCAGGTGGAAGGTACTCGGGTACTCTGATGGGTAGGTGACAGGTACTCGGGTACTCTGATGGGTAGGTGAAAGGTACTCGGGTACTCTGATGGGTAGGTGACAGGTACTCGAGTACCTGTCATCAGAGTACCCGAGTACCCGTCATCAGAGTACCCGAGTACCTGTCATCAGAGTACCCGGGTACCTGTCACCAGCCCATCAGAGTACCCGAGTACCTGTCATCAGAGTACCCGAGTACCTGTCATCAGAGTACCCGAGTACCCGTCATCAGAGTAGCTGTCATCAGAGTACCCGAGTACCTGTCATCAGAGTACCCGAGTACCTGTCATCAGAGTACCCGAGTACCTGTCATCAGAGTACCCGAGTACCTGTCATCAGCCCATCAGAGTACCCGAGTACCTGTCATCAGAGTACCTGATGGGCTGATGACAGGTAATCGGGTACTTTGATGGGCTAGTGACAGGTGCTTTTTATTGGGGGGGGGGGGGCAATCAGTGTGGTTGGGGTGCACTGTATTTGGTAACTAGCTGTTACCACAATCTCCTCCTCACACAGGATCAGTGTGTGAGGAGGAGAACACGGTGACAGCTAGTTACCTGTTCTCTGTTGACATTTGTGACCGGCTGTGATTGGACACAGCCGGTCACGTGGTAAAGAGCCAATTTCATTGGCTCTTTACCTAGATGGGGGATGGGCTCTGTCCGAGGGAAGAGCCTCGTCCCCGATCGCCGCGCATTGAGGAAGGAACGAGCGGCTCGCGCTGGAGCCGCTCATGTGATCGGCTGTGATTGACACAGCCGATCACGTGGTAAACAGCCAATTTCATTGGCTGTTTACCTTGATCGGGGTTGGGCTCAGTCCGAGGGACGAGCCTCACCCCCGATCGCCGCGATGCGCGCCCCCGGGGGCACGCAGTAGCGGCGAGACGGGGCGGACGTCATATGACGGCCGCCCGGATCGAGAAAGGATTCCTGCCGACGTCATTTTATAATGGCGCGGTAGGGAAGGGGTTAAGGACCAAGCCTATTTCTGACACTTGTTGCTTACAAGTTAAAATCAGTATTTACTGATAGAAACTACTTACTTAGAACCCCCAGGCATGATATATAAATATACATATATTTTTTTTTTTTAGCAAAGACTCTGGAGAATGAAGTGGCGGTTGTTGCAATATTTTATGTCACACAATCTTTCAAATGCAATATTTTGGGAAAAAATACACTTCACTAAAGTTAGCCGAATTTTTATTTATTTTTTTTTATATTGTGAAAGATGATGTTCTGCCGAGTAAAGATAACCTAACATGTTGCGGTTTAAAATTGCGCACACTCCAGTTTACAGTTACAGAGGAGGTCTTTTGCTAGAATTATTGCTCTCGCTCTGGCGATCATGGCAAAACCTCACAGGTGTGATTTGAACACCGGTTAAATTTGCAAGCACGACTTACGTTTACGTTTTCTTTGGTGTGCGGGAACAGGGGCGCTTTAAAAAAAAAAACATTTTTTACACTGTCCCTTAAAACAAAAAAATTTGATCACTTTTATTGCTGTCACAAGGAATGTAAACATCTCTTGTGACAGTAATAGGCAGTGACAGGTACTCTTTATGGAGGGATCTGGGATCTAAAAGACCTCAAACCCCTCCTCTGCACTTTCAAGATTGTCATTTTTAAATATTTTGGATTTTTCATATTTGGCGCTGTTGGCAGCCGAGTAAACCAGAAGTGACACTGTGACGTCGCTTCCAGGTTACTACATCATAGACCCGATTGATGCCAAATCCGGCTTTGTTCGGGACTCCGACAAGCCGGCGGACGTGCCAGCTGGTTGGCTCGGGTGTGCTGGTGGAACAGGAGACCCGGGCAGAGCAGCAGAAGGCAGGGGGATTGTCCCCTCCTTCTGCTCCTTGTGATAATGGCCGAGCAGCTACTTAGCCGCATCAGTCTTTATCACCTGAAAGCCGTCCGTCCACTCTAAGCCCCCATGCACACTGGACGTTTTTGGAGCTGCTGTTAGCAGCGTCAGACGTTTTTTTTTTTTTTTGCAGCTGCAGAACGCCAATCCATGTTATTCTATGGACTCATACACACATAAAGCTTTTAGGAGCTCCAAGTGGCATAGGCGTTTTAAAACTCCAAAAAAAACTCAGGACCTGTGCGTTCTGGAGCTGCAGCGTCAAGCTGTAAAAACGTCTGACGCTGCTAAAAGCTGAAAAACGTGGCTTAACATGCGTTAAGCCACGTTATACGTTTTTTTTCTTCCATTCAAAATCAATGGTTCCCTATGGGAGCCTATTGATTTGAATGGAAGGCGCACCGTGCGACTTGCGCTGTGAGAATCTTGAGGGGGGACTCCACGCCAAAATGGGGAAAAACGGTGTGGGGTTCCCCCCCAGGTTCCAAACCAGGCCCTTCGACGTCGTCGGTGACATAAGGGGGCGGGGTCTTCCGGTGACGTCATCGGGAGGCCACGCCCCTAATGGCTATATAATAAGCTGCAGAGACCGGAGACCGGTATAATCACTGGGGACAGCGTCGGAGGAGGACCGGAGGAAGAAGAAGACCAGAGGAGGCAAAAGAGCAGAAGGGCAGAAGAGCGGAGGGCAGAAGAGCGGAGAGGAGAAGACCAGAGCAGAGAAGACCGAAAGAAAGATTTTTAATAAACTTTTCAAAACGTCTCCTGTCATTATTTACATACACTGCCTTTTATGGGGTGAATGGGTAGGGGTACAATGTACCCCATACCCATTCACATAGGGAGGGGGTCCGGGATCTGGGGGGCCCCCTTGTTAAAGGGGGCTTCCAGATTCCGATGAGCCCCCTGCCCGCAGACCCCCACAACCACCGGCCAGAGTTGTCGGGAAGAGGTCCTTGTCCTCATCAACATGGGGCAAGGTGCTTTTGGGGTGGGGGGGTGCACTGCAGAGCCTCCCTGCCCCAAAGCACTCACACCCCCCCCCCATGTGGAGGGCGCGTGGCCTGGTATGGTCCAGGGGGGGTGGGGCCGCTCACTCGTCCCCTCCCCTTTCCTGGGCTGCCGGGCTGCATGCTCGGATAAGGGTTTGGTATGGATTTTGGGGGGGACCTCACGCCGTTTTTTCCCCAACCCTCAACCCGCAACCCTCAAATTCCATACCAGACCCGTTTTTTCCCCATTTTGGCGTGGAGTCCCCCCTCAATATTCTCACAGCGCAAGTCGCACCGCAAGTCGGATCATCCTAATCCGACTTGCGCTGCGCCTTCCATTCAAATCAATAGGCTCCCATAGGGAACCATTGATTTTGAATGGAGGCAGAAAAAACGCTGCTAAAAGCGACGTGGCCAAACGTGCAATAACGCAAATGGAAAAAGCTACTAAAAGCACGTTTTTACAGCTGCTTTTTCCTGGCGTTAGAAGTGGCTCTGCAGCTCGTTTTTTCTGACACCCAGTGTGCATGAGGGCTAAAAAACGGTACCGGGGTGAAGCCTGCAGAGGTACAACCACTTCAACACAGTGATGTACGGCTTCCTCATTTTGCGGGAAGTGGTTAAAAGCTCAGGAAACCTTTACAGGGGTTTTAGTTCAATCTGATTTTATTTAGAAAAAGGAGTTGTACAGAATATGGGTGAAAGCTAAGGAGCAAGGAGCAAACAGAAAAAATTCACAGCCATGTCACATAATGAATTTCAAGTAAGTGCCTATTACAAACAATATAAATTAGTGGTGGAACGAAACAGAAACTACCAAGTCCATTGGAGTACAATTGTATCGCAACTTAACAAACAGCATCTTGGTGTAACATGGGTCAACATAAACAAGAGAGAGGACAAATAAAGGATAAAGGCCTGTACATACGTACCGATTGTCGGCCGTAAAGATTCGGCCGACGACCGATCGGCCGATTGTAGGCTTGTTAGTATGATGCTTCCGACAGCCAACAGCGCAGAATCTGTCGTGCAAGCATTAAAATTTTTTTTGGCCAACACCAGAACGGCCGATTGTTCGCCAGTCAGTACAGATTTCGGCCGACAGACAGCAGATTTGCGATACTGGGCATGCTCAGAAAAGAAAAAAGACAAGGAAAGTTAACCATCACATGACATCACTTCTGCAGTCGGCTGTTGTTGGCTGACAAAATTCGTGTGCAGTCTTTTGCACTTTTCAACAGACAAGACAGCCCTCGGACAAAAGACGGCCGATCGTTCGGCCGACGATCGGTACACGTGTTCGGGGCTTTACACTGGTAGAGACACCGCTACATCTGGTATCGCATTAGAAAATGGTGTAAAGTGTGGAAGGCACTAGTTTTACGCTGAGAAGCACCCAAAAACAACAAGGGAGCGCAAAAAGGATAGCCGTATGGTGCCAGTGGTATAGCCAAGGAGATAGAGAGAAGGGAGGTGGGGTAAAACAGGAGAGCGAAAACAGAGAGAAGCCAAGAGGGTGAAGAAGACAGAGAAGATCAAGAGGGACCGCCCACGTCCCACTACTGTTCCCCATCACCCGGCATTACAGGCGCTTCGATCCAGGACTGAAAGGCATCCGAACACCGAAACATGTCCCAAGACATGCATGCAGCAGAGAACCGTTCCTCTTTGCCCCCTTCTCGTGCCAGCAGGTTTTCCATGTGCCTAAGCCTGTTTAGTTCCAAAGCCCACTCAAGTTTAGAAGGCATGTGCTGGGTCCTCCAGTGTCTGGGTATTACCATCCGTACAGCCGCCAAGAAAAAACGCAGAACGTCTCTCTTGATCGACCGGAAGGAGCCGGGCAACAAGGCCAACTGCGGTGTCGCGGAGACTGTAGTTGCCTGGAGCCTGCAGTAAAGAGCAATAATTCCAGTCCACAATGCATGGATCTGCGGACATTCCCACCAAATATGAAGGAGCGTCCCCCTAGATGACGTGCATCGCCAGCATTGGTCCGACTGAAGTGGATCAATATAGGTAATCGAGGAAGGGCACCTGTACCATCTGCTCAGGAGTTTGAACCCCTTCTCCTGAACTTGCGTAGCAGGAGACAGCGAGCGAGTCAGCGAGAAGCATTTGTACCAGTCGGTAGATGAAAGGGCTCGCCCCAGGTCTTTACAGGGGTTTGGAGTTAATTAGCTGATTGGGGTGTGACACCAAAAGTCAATATTGAACTTTTTCACAATATTCAAATTTTTAGAGATACTGAATTCTGGGTTTTCATTTGCTGTAAGTCATATTCATCAAAATAAAAGAAAGAAATGCTTGAAATATATCACTCTGTGTGTAATAAATCTATATAATATATGGGTTTCACTTACTGAATTTAATTACTGAAACAAATTCTCTTTTTGATGATATTCAAATTTTTTGACATCGCATTCACTCCAAAATGTGATTGAAGCACTTTAGAACAACATCTGTTTTTTGCATAATTTTTGCAAGATACTTTGGTTAACCCCCCCCCCCCCCCCCCCATCAGCTTCAGCTTGTTCAACCAAGCTTTGACAACAAAACCTAGAAGCTGGTTAATATGCACAGCTGCACCAGATTCTGCGTGCAACGGTTCTAGTAAAGCTCTTTTACACTTGTACGACTCCGAAGTTGCTCCGACTTTGGAGTGCAACTTTGACGCAAGTTTGGATGGGTGCAACTTGGATACGGCTTTGACCAGTTTTAACCACTTTACCATTAAGCCTTTTTTTGACACTTTTTGTTTACAAGTTTAACCACTTAAGCCCCGGAAGATTTTACCCCCTTCCTGACCAGGGCCTATTTTGCGATTCGGCACTGCGTGACTTTAACGGACAATTGCGCGGTCACGCGACGCTGTACCTAAACGAATTTGACGTCCTTTTTTCCCACAAACAGAGCTTTCTTTTGGTGGTATTTGATCATGATCACCTGTGCGATTTTTTGATCATGCGCTATAAACAAAAAAAGAGCGACTATTTTGCAAAAATAACAATATTTTCACATTTTTTTATATGAAATTCCCCAAAAAAAAAAATGTAAAAATCTAATTTTTTTTACATTTTAGGCCAATTTGTTTTATGCTACATATGTTTGGTAAAAAAAAAAAATCGCAAAAAGCGTATTTTGATTGGTTTGCGCAAAAGTTATTGCGTTTACTAAGGGAATGATTTTTGTCATTTTTGTTGTTTTTTTTTTTTAACGAGTAATGGCGGCGATCTGCGATTTCTTTTGCGGGACTGCGACATTGTGGCGGACAGATCGGACCCTTGACTGAAATTTTTGACACTTTTGGGGTTATCAGTGACATTACTACAGTAATCAGTGCTATACATATGCACTGTTACTGTAAAAATGACACTGGCAGTGAAAGGGTTAACTTTTTTGAGAGGGAGGGGTTAAGTGTGTCCCTAGGGGCGTGATTCTAACTGTGATTGGATGTGGCTTGATGTGTAAGAACAGAGATCAACGGTCCTACATAGTAGAACCGTATGATCTCCATTCTTACGCTGGGAAGAATGACAGGCGGCTTTGTTTACATTAGCCGCCTGCCTTTCTCCTGGTGTAACGGACGATCGTGAGTGATGTCCGCCGGGCACACGCACGGGGGGGGGGGGTCCGCGACCGAGCGGGAGCGCGCCCGCTCCCTAGAGCCTCACAGGCTAGTGACGTAGCCCTACGTCGCTTTGCCTGTGAGGGGCTGACTGCCGCAGTAAATAGTCGTGGGGCGATCGGCAAGTGGTTAAATTAGTATTTTTTGCTAGAAAACTACTTAAAACCCCCAAACAATATATATATATATTTTTTTTAGTAAAGACTCTGGAGAATAAAATGGCGGTCATTGCAATATTTTTTGTCACGCGGTTTTTGCGCAGCGGTCTTTCAAACGCCATTTTTATGGAAAAATTACGAAAAATCACATTTCACTGCATTTAAAAAAACTGAACAGTAATGTTAGCCTATTTTTTTGCATAATGTGAAAGATGATGTCACACCGAGTAAATAGATACCCAACATGTTACGGTTTAAAATTGCGCAAACCCATGGAATGGCGACAAAATACGGCCGATAAAAATCTCCATAGGCGACGCTTTAAAATTTTTTAACGGTTACCAGTTTAGAGTGTAGCTCTTTTTTTTAATTATTGCTCACGCTCTGGCGATTGCGGCGATACCTCACATGTGAGGTTTGAACAGCGATTTCATTTGCAGTGCAACTTCCATATCCGTTTTCTTTCGTGAGCGAGCTAACGGCGACGGGGGGGGGGGGGGTGTCTACATTTTTTTTTTCCTATTTATTTTTTTTTTTTTTTTTATTTTAACACAGGTTTTTAAAAAAAAAAATAAAAATCTGATCACTTTTATTGCTGTCACAAGCAATGTAAACATCCATTGTGACAGCAATATGCAGTGACAGGTACTCTTTATGGAGGGATCGGGGATGTAAAAGAACCTAGACCCCTCTATTACACTTCCATGTATTCAAAACGCCGAAAAGGGCATTTTGGAATACATTCCCTTTTTGAATCTGCCACCTTTAGCAGCAGAGTAACCCGGACATGACGTCATGGACGCCGCCTCCGGGTTACGTCATCGGAGACCGGATCAAAGCTTCTTGATTTGATCGGGACTCCATCCAGCTGGCGGACATGCCAGCTGGGTGCTCGGGTCTCCCGGTGGGAGTGGGGATGACGTCCCCTCCCGCCCGCTGGGGTAACAATTGAGCGGCTCCCGAGCCACATTGGTCGTTACCGCCGGAAAGCCGACCGCTGGCTCTAAAAAACGGTACCGGGGTGATGCCTCTAGCTAGAGGCATCACCCCGGTACAACCAACCAAAGTCAGCCGAGGTAGGTCTAAGTGGCTAGACATTAAGTGGTTAATGGACAACTGTTGCACACAAGTTGCATTGTATAACATTCAGGTATGACTTTCATGCAACTTCTGAGGGTTAATATTGAAGTCTATGGCCCTCAAGTTGCACGAAAGTCCGACCAAAGTAGTGCATGAACTACTTTGAAGTTTCTGCAACTTTAAGTTGCGCATATATGAATGGGTATCATTGGAAAACATAGGGAATGACATGTCTTGCAGTTCTGATGTCCAAAGTTGCATGACAAGATGCACAAGTGTGAAAGGGGCCTTAACCTCCCCCTTTTTCTTCTTCCTAGAGGCGAAAACAGTGTAAAGAGAAAAATGTCAAAAAATAAAAAAGCTAAAATAGCTCAATCAGAGTTAAACTGCTTCCGGTCCGCGCTATAGCCTATATACGGCTGCAGCGCGGACTCACATTTCCGGGAGGCCGTTTTTAAACGGCCTCCCAGAAACAGTCTCCCCGCGCGCTCCCGCGAGCGCGCATCGGGGAAAATCTGTGTCGGCCGTGTCCCTTGGACACAGCCGATCACAGATCGTGGTGAATGGCCAATCACAGCGGCCATTCATTACGCGATCAGACCGTCCAATGAGAGATGATCTCATATGTAAACATATGAGATCATCTCTCATCGCCAGCGCTCCTTCCTCACACGGAGACTGCAGTGTGAGGAAGGAGGGAGAGCTGCCCAGCGCCGGGGACACAGAAGAATGTAATCAGGGCACTGATCACCAGTGCCCTGATTACAAAAGGTAAAAAACATACACAAATTGTACAGTGCCCGCCTACAGTGCCCCCCCATCAGTGCCCACAATCAGTGCCCATAGTGCTGCCAGTCAGTGCCCATCAGTGCCTGCTCATCTATGGGCACTGAGTGTGGGCACTGATGGTGCTGCCCATCAGTGCTCATCAATGCCGCCCATCAGTGCTCATCAGTGCCACCCATCAGTGTCCATCAGTGCCATCCGCCAGTGCCCATTAGTGCCGCCTATCAGTGCCCATCAGTGCCGCCCGTCAGTGCCGCCTCTCAGTGCCCAGCAGTGCCACCTCTCAGTGCCACCTCTCAGTGCCCAGCAGTGCCACCTCTCAGTGCCCAGCAGTGCCGCCTATCAGTGCTCATCAGTGCCGCCTATCAGTGCTCATCAGTGCCGCCTATCAGTGCCGCCTATCAGTGCTCATCAGTGCGGCATATTAGTACCTCCTCATCAGTGCCCATAAGTGCCACCTCATCAGTGTCCATAAGTGCCACCTCATCAGTGCCCATCAGTGCAGCCTATCAGTGCCCATCAGTGCCGCCTCATCAGCGCACATCAGTGAAGGAGAAAAATTTATTTATTTACAAAATTTACTCGCAGAAAATAAGAAAAACTTTTTTTTTTTTTCAAAATTTTCTGTCTTTTTTCTTTTTTTTTGTAAAAAAATAAAAAACCCAGAGATGATTAAATACCACCAAAAGAAAGCTCTATTTGTGTGAAAAAAAATATAAAAATTTCATATGGGTACAGTGTAGCATGACCGCGCAATTGTCAGTCAAAGTGTGAGAGCACTGAAAGCTAAAAATTGGTCTGGATGGGAAGGGGGTTTAAGTGCACAGAAGGCAAGTGGTTAATCTTGGTCAGTGTCTGGGTTGGCCCTATTCACAGCTGAGCACTGTTCATATGTACATTTTTTCAACTTGAATGTTCTGCACTACGTGGGACAAATGCGCCTGCGCCTTTTATGAGTGCTGAGCGTCACATTTGTTTTACCACCCATTTTTTTGCGCACTACAGTGCACAACAAAATATGTCTGCTAAGAAATAACAGCACAGCAAGAGGGATGTGGGTTTGGGTGCGTTTCTGAAAACTTGCATTGCTGCACATGTGACTAGGGTTAGAGTTGGCCCCCTTTCACACATGCGGACCGTTCAGATCCGCCTGCCCCATGCATCTATATGGGGCAGCGGATGTCAGCGGAGAAATGTCCCCTGACATCTGATCCTGTCCATCAAATCCGGACGGATGGAAACCCTATTTTCCATCCGTCTGGCGGATCGGATGAGAACAGACAGGCGATCCGTTCTCATCCGATTCCCCCATAGGGGACAGCGGGGATCTAACAACTCTGTCTCCGCACACAGAAGAGAGATGGAGCTGTCATCCGCCTGCTCAGCGGGGATCAGCAGATCGATCCCCCGCTGAGCAGAACGGCTCCATCGACAGAACAGAGCAGTGTGAAAGGGGCCTTAAGGCCCGTACACACGATAAGAAAATCAGAAGGGAAATTTCGTCTGACGAACAATCTGCCGATTTTCGGATTGTTAGTACGGTGCTTTCGACAGCCGATTACGGATTTTCGGACGACAAAAACTGGATGTGCAGGCTATAAAATTTTTATCATACATCAACACAACGTCCGATTTTCGCTTAATCAGTACAGTTTTCGTCTGAAAAAAATCTTAAGAGCAAGACTAGACATGCTCAGAGAAGAAAGAACACATACAAAGCAATCCAACACATGACATCACTTCTGAAGTAGAATTCTGTCGAATGGGAATTTTCGTATAAAAATAACCTCTTCACTTTCCACATCAGACTAGCATGCAACAAAAAATGGACGACAGATCATTCGATAATCTGATTGTGTGTACGGGGCTTTAGGGTCATAGTCAGAGGTCAGTCTCAATGGTCAGGGTCAGTGTAGCTTAGGTGGGAATTTTAAAAAATGTGTTTAAGTATCAGTGTTGGGGCCCTTTCACATGGGCGCTCCTCCGCATGTCTGCAAATCATCCTATTTTTTTGTGGATGATTTACGGACATAATGTATGTCAATGGCATTGCAGATGTCAGCGCATGACCATTTTTTGGAACAGAACCCTATTTTTATATTTAAAAAAAACGCAAAGGAAGCAAAATCGGATGTCAGAGGTGTCATCCGCTGATATCCACAATGCCCATAGACTTACATTCGTCCGTACATTATGTTTGTTACATTATGTCCGTATATCATCCGCAAAGGGATGGGATGATATGCGGACATACAGAGCGGATGACACAAGTGTCATCCTCTCCGTGAAAAAAAAAAAAAAAAAAACAGGACCATAACGGAGAAAAAAAACTGAACGGCCGTGTGAAAGAGCCCTTGTTTAGGTAATATAAAAAAGCAGAAAAAGTGCACTGTAGTTTCTTGACCATAATACAGGTACAAACAACAAATAGACACATATATGGTATTGTAGTGATCGTTAGGAGCAGGAGAAATTATTTTGGGTTAGTCTTTGGTGGTAGGTCATTGTAATGGCAAGAATTTATACAACTACATTTTAAAAAAAATACTTTTTTTTTTTTTTAACTATTTTTCTCATTTATAAAACATAACACATACCAAAGTAGCAAAAGTAGAAAAACTAGATTCAGGCATTAAGATTTGTATTATCCCCCATTAAGAAAGAGTTAGAGACAAACAAAGGTGATTAACCTATAACTTGGTCATGTTTAAGAATGTGGATAACATGTTGACTCAAAAGAGGGAAGGGTGGGAAACTGAGAGTGAACAATAAACTGAGAGGGATTGAGGACAATACAAGCACAAAATAAAACAAAAGTAGAAAGGACACAAGTAAGAGATCATAAAAGAGGAAATTGGAAACATACACACGTGTACAGTAAAGAGAGGTATACATGCACCGAGGGTTGAATGAAAAAAAAAAAACTGACAGATCCCTGCATCAACAGAAGTGATGTGGCTGCAGGGATCTCCCCTGCTGCGCTATTGTATTCTAAGAGCACGCCCCCCCCCCCCCTCATCAGAATACACAGATCAAGCGTTGATTGAATGCTGTTTTTTCAGCAGGGCTGTTCGACAAAAGCCGGTCGTTCGTCCAGCTAAATTGCGCACCACACTGCCCCCTACCACAGCCAGGAATGGACAGATAAAGAAAGGAAAGAAATAGGGAGGGGAGAGAAAGAGGGGGGAGAAAGAGAGGGGGGAGAGAGAGGGGGGAGAAAGAGGGAGGGAGAGAGAGAAAGGGGGAGGGGATAGAGAGGCAGGGGGAGATAGAGGGGGAGAGAGAGGGGAGAGAAAGAGGGAGGGGAGAGGGAGTAGGTGAGAGAAAGGGGAGGAGGGAGAGAGAGAGGGAGAGGAGAGAAATAGGGAGGGGAAGGAGAGAGGGATAGAGAGAGGGAGGGGAGAGAAAGAGGAGGGGGGGGAGAGAAAGGGGGGGGGGGTGAGAGAGAAAGGGGAGCGGGAGAGGGGGGAGAGGAAGAGGAAGAGGAGGGGGGAATTAGAGAGAGAGGTGAGAGAGAAAGAGAGGGGGAGAGAGAAAGAGGGATATAGAGAGGGGGAGAAAGAGAGGGGGAGACAGAAAGGAGGAGAGCTGGAGAGAAAGAGGGAGGGGAGTGAGAAGGGGAGAGAGAGGGAGAGAAAGAGGGAGGGGAGAGAAAGAGGGAGGGGAGTGAGAAGGGGACAGAGAGGGGGAGAGAAAGAGAGAGAGGGGGAGAGAGCGAGAAAGGGGGGAGAGAAAGAGGGGGAGAGAGAAAGGGGGGAGGGGGAAGAGGGAGAAAGGGAGAGGAGAGCAAGAGAGGCAGAGAGACAGGGAGGGAAGAGAGAGGGGGAGGAGGGTGAGAAGAGGGAGAGAGAGAGAAAAAGAGGGGGAGAGGGGAGAGAGAGGGGGGAAATAAAAAGGGAGGGAAGAGGGAGGGGAGTGAGAAGGGGGGAGAGAGAGAAAGAGAGAGGGGGAGAAAGAGAAAAGGGGAGAGAGAGAGAGGGGGGGAGGAGAAAGAGAAAAGGGGAGAGAGAGGGGGAGAAAGGGGGATGGGGGAGAGAGGAGGGGGTGAGAGAGAAAGAGAGGGGGAGAGAGAGAGGGGAGTGGGGAGGAGAGAGAAAGGGGGAGTGGGATAGAGAGAGAGGGGGCAGATGGATGGGGAGAGGGGGGGGGGAGAGAGAGAGAGGCCATTAGAAAGTTACAAAGTAATTTTATTTTAATGGACACCCCATCCACCACCATGTTCTGGTTATCTGAAAGCCACATACTACAGAAGGGAAAGAACATGGAAAGCAAGGAGGAGAGACAGAGCAAAAGATGTAGGCTGAGATATATGAAGAAGAGGGGAAATAGTAAAAAAAGAGAGAAAGAAAAGAGGAATGATGGATCAAAAAAGGAATAAATCTGGCCAAATCACACATTTGAGGTGGATGAACGAATCCCCCCCACCCGGGCTGAGCTATTGTACTCTGACAGGGGGGCTCCTCCACTATCAGAATACACTGATCAGCAGCTGCAAGTACTGATTGATAAAAACTATACCAACTATCCTAATAAAAAAAAGAAAAAAAATGAAATAAAAACAAATAAATAGGGAGATGGGTACAGAGGGAAAACAATGGTGAAAAAAGAGAAAGTAGAGAGAGGGAGGGCAAGCATAGATAAACATGGGAAAAAGGAGAATGAAGAGTAAAGAGAGTTAAACAGGGATGGAAATACATTCCATATATATGGACACCTTTATTGTACTGAAGTCATTTTATCAATTGACTTCTCTACAGCCACCCTGTTGAGTTTTCCCCGCTCAATCAGCGCCTCAGGCTATAGCCAGCATCGCTGATCAGTGTATTGTGATGGTGGGGGAGATTCCCCTCTGTCAGGATACAAATGCTCAGCAGGGAGGATTCCCCCCATCCACATTCAATGTGTGCATGAGGAAATCGAATCATTTTTTTTTTTTTCATTCAACATGCTGGTTGAACACATTCAAATGATACAAACAATGAGCTGCTTAAGAACAGAAAGAAGGATGGGAAGATAAAAGAGATGAGATAAAACCAAAGGCAGAAAGTAAAGAGAAAAGTGTGGAGAGAGACATACAGAAATGCAGGTTCTATGTACTTACAGAGAGGAGAATACACACATATATAGAGAGTATGATGGGAATACATAGTCAGAGCTGTGCTGTACCTGCTGGATGTCACTGGTTCTCCTTCTGGGCTGATGGTGAGATGTTCTGCTTGGTGAGCACACATGGAAGGTGTGACAGAGGGCAGGGACATGACTAATCATCTATGACAGGTCTCTAATCGTACTCACAGTGCACTGTTTGCTTTATTACATCACAGATACACAGATAGAAATACACAGGTAGGGATACACACATAGAGATACACAGGTAGGGATACACACATAGAAATACACAGGTAGGGATACACACATAGAAATACACAGGTAGGGATACACACATAGAAATACACAGGTAGGGATACACACATAGAGATACACAGGTAGGGATACACACATAGAGATACACAGGTAGGGATACACACATAGAGATACACACATGGAAATACACAGGTAGGGATACACACATAGAAATACACACATAGAGATACACACATAGGGATACACATATAGAAATACACAGGTAGAGATACACACATAGAGATACACACATAGGGATACACAGGTAGAGATACACACATAGAGATACACACATAGAGATACACACATAGAGATACACACATAGGGATACACACATAGGGATACACACATAGAGATACACACATAGAGATACACACATAGGGATACACAGGTAGAGATACACACATAGAGATACACACATAGAAATACACAGGTAGAGATACACACATAGAGATACACACATAGAGATACACACATAGGGATACACACATAGGGATACACACATAGGGATACACACATAGAAATACACAGGTAGAGATACACGCATAGAGATACACAGATAGGGATACAAACATAGAGGTACACACATAGAGATACACACATAGAGATACACACAGAGATACACACATAGAGATACACAGATAGGGATACAAACATAGAGATACACACATAGGGATACACACATAGAGATACACACATAGGGATACACATATAGGAATACACAAATAGAGATACACACATAGGGATACACACATAGAGATACACACATAGAGATACACACATAGGGTACACACATAGGGATACACACATAGAGATACACACATAGAGATACACACATAGAGAAACACACATAGAGATACACACATAGGGATACACACATAGGGATACACACATAGAGAAACACACATAGAGATACACACATAGGGATACACACATAGAGATGCACACATAGGGATACACACATAGGGATACAAACATAGGGATACACACATAGAGATACACACATAGGGATACACACATAGAGATACACACATAGGGATACACACATAGGGATACACACATAGAGATGCACACATAGGGATACACACATAGGGATACAAACATAGGGATACACACATAGAGATACACACATAGGGATACACACATAGAGATACACACATAGAGATACACACATAGGGATACACACATAGGGATACACACATAGAGATACAC